>NC_090931.1:567460705-567763736 GCF_040938575.1 Ambystoma mexicanum | reverse complement strand
GGCAGGACATGCGCTGCCACACACAAAAAGTTTCCCTCAATTTCCGTTTTTGTGCCATGCAATACAAGCTCCTCAATAGGCTTTACTATACACCACGCAGGACATCGGGGTTTGCTCGCTCTGAGGTGCACCTCTGCCTGCGTTGTAGGGCAGTGGATGCTGATCACTTGCATATGTTCTGGACCTGTAACAAATTGTCCGGTTTCTGGGACAGTGTCCTTAATACGCTAAGTGCAGTAACTGAAACTGTAATTGATCCCGATTCTTTGGCAGTTCTGTTTGGGGTCTGGAGGTCTGACGAAACTAAGCGCTTGACAAAGTTTTTGAATATAAACTGCATGATTGCCAAAAAATGTATACTTCAGAACTGGAAGCACTCCTCCCCACAGGCCGCTCAGAAATAGCTGGGTATGCTCACATGGTCGCGGAACTGTGAGGAGGAATACCTGACAATGCTGCCCGCCCAATCTCACCCCAGGAACATCTGGAGCGAATTTAATACATATCTCAACAATCAAAGTGAGAACACGCCCGGATCTGGCTTGTCTCCGGTCTCCATCCATGCACCATGATTTCTGCTGCGTACTTCTGTATTGTTGATGCTCTATAACCACTGTTGGAACTATATTCTGTAACCGTTACGATGTTTTATGCTATTCTTGATTTAATTGTTTGTTGCCTTGATGTATGTGCCTTGTGAACCTCTGCCGACAAAAATAAAAGTTTTAAAAAACTAAGGTGCTCATCATTCAGTGTGAATGTCCAAAACAAGTCTGTCCACTGTGCAAATCTAACCTATCTGACCCTACCACTAATATAACTTTAAGGTCAGGAGAAGAACTCCATTCTCTCTCTCTCGCTCTCTCTCTCTCTCTCTCGCTCTCTTTCCCTCTCTCTTTCCAGGGTGCTGTTTCATGCATTGGGCTTATCTTACTGAGTTCATGGGACTTAATTCCCCAAGAGGCTTTCTCTAGTATGCTCTCTTTCTTAGCTTCACAATATTGGTTGACCTCCCTGACCCCACAAATCTGTATTCCCCAAGCGTCTCTTTTTATTGGATTCTCTTTCTTTTCCTCGGGATGTGGGTTGACCTTTCTTTTCCCAAGGTATCAAGCTTCCAACTGTATCTCTCTTGCTCTCTGTGGTTTTCAGGTCCCTCCTTCTCATTATCACAGTTCTAGTGTAATAAGATTCTACTTCAGTTTCTCTCGCACTCTATGGTTTTCACGTTGCTCTTTATTTCATTAAAACACAGTTCTGGTTTATCAGATTATTTCTACTTCCTTTCGTATTAGTACTGGAAAAGAGTTCCGTTTAACTTGTAATTAGTCCCTCTTGACCATCCGGTATTCCTGTTGCCCGTATTACCTTCTGTTTTCAGGGGTAACAGCGACGGTACCTGTAGAACGTTGGACTCTCTCTGGCTTTCTTCGTAGCTCATTGTCTTACTTTCTGCTGCATCTCTCTTCTCGGCACCCGGCTCTTGCCCTCTGGATAGCGCTGATGCCGTGACTTGGATCAGGAGTTCCTTCCTCCTGATCCAAGTCAGTGATATCGGTGTGGTTATACAGGCGGGCTGGCCACCACAATTGCTTTATGGTCATGCCACCACCAACCCCTCTGTTCCTCTGTGTTCGGATTTCCTCCACTTTCATATGCCGTTTCCCCAGCGTTTCTCGCTCTGCATCAGAGCTGCTGTGTTTATGCGGGCTCTGTGTTCTGCGACAGTCCTGCCTCCTTCCGCTCTGCTACATACAGGGTGCTTCCTCTGGTTCTCTCTACGTTTCGCTCTCTTTCTGCACTTTCTCTCTGGTTTTTTGGCATATCATCCCTTTTCAGTATCCTCGGCACAGTCCATTGGAAACTTTTATTTAAAGGGATAGCCTCAGTTTCTTGTTGCTGATAATGTAGGTTCACTTTATCTTCATGCAACTTATAACATTCTGATGTAATACACAAGTCCATATAAGCCATCACTTGGAGGGTAACAAGGGGTTCCTCATGGGAATGGGTGTCCTTGTCCCCAAAGGGGGAGTCTCTCCCGGTGAGGTCCCACTTGCCTTGACACCTAGGGAGAATGTTGCGGAGCTGCCTCACCTCCCTAGCCTCACAGGGGTTGGGAGATTACTCTTGGGGAGGAGGGGCAAATTCCCAAAGTTCGTCACAAGATGCAACCCTCTTTTTTAGACCCACTGTGTCAACAACCTTCAGGATGCATCCACTTTTCAAGGATGATAAATTGTTATGAGGTATAGGGAAAAAAGATCTATTGCATCTTTGCCAAGACACCACTGATGTCCTTTAAGCAGCAGCTAATCAACGTTTCTGGCAGAAAATATTGGATTGCAAACACTACTGTCCACCGGGTAGGATGGCGTCATTCAAGTCTGACTTAGGGGGAAGCAAAACCTATTGCCCAGGTCCTCGGGCAGTTCTCAATGCACCACATAGGGGGTCATTCCGAGCTTGGTGCTAAGGGAACAACGATGCCGGTAAAGGAATGCCGGCATCGATAACCGCTGTGGGTAATTCGGACCAGCCCGACCGCTATTAGCGGCATCGTAAAGTACGATGCCGTAAATAGCGGTCTGGGTGCCGGCACGCGACCCACCATGCTGGCATTAGCGTCATGCTGTTAAGTGGAGTAGATCACAATTGAAGCGGACATGCAAAGAACGGCTTCATGAAGGCAGAAAAAGTGGTTACCGGCATGCTGTAAATACCGGCATCGCCGACCTATCGTAGAATGCCCTGAGCAGTGTTCACAAGTGCCACAGGTGCACACAATCAGCACAGGTGGAGGCAATGGAGTCTGGCCCAGTACAAAAGGAGCACACCCACACAACACACCCACTCCCACACCATGATGATTCCAATAGTAGTAGCATTACTGGAGCTGGAGGACATGCTTGCATTGCCACAACATCAACTTCAGCCACCACCACGGAGGAGGAGGGTGAGACAGGGCCAGCATGCCCAACCAGTGCAGCCACTGTTACCACGCTGGCAGCCCCAAATCCCTCGCATCAGAGCCAGTCCATTCAACCTAACCCCTGAGCAGATCCACACCCTGTACCGTCTGGACTGTGACACCATCACCACCACAGTGGAGCTGATACACGATGACATAGTGAGCCTAATTGAAATACACACCGTCATCCCCCCTGTACTGAAGGTAGTGTCTGTGCTCCACTTTCTTGCCACAGGCACCTACCAACACGCAGTGGGGCACATGCATGGCATATCACAACCCTTATTTTCCCGGATACTGAACCAAGTGCTGGATGCCCTCCTCAAGCACACAAGTGACTACATATCCCTACCACGGACTCCTCAGGAGATATTTGATACAAAAGTTGCCTTCCATGCACTGGCAGGCATGCCAAATGGTGTAGGTGCCCTTGACTGCACTCACGTGGATTTGGTGGTCCCGCATGCCATGGAGGCAGTATACCGCAACCGCAAGCAATACCATTCCATCAATGTGCAGATGGTATGCGACACCAGCAAGATCATCACACATTGTTGTGCCCGATATCCCGGATCAACTCATGACTCTATGGTCCTGCGGAACTCCACGCTTCATGGAGCAACATGCATGACGACGTGCCTGGCTGCTTGGTAAGTTCCATGACCGGCACATGGCATTGAAATGGGGGGAGAGATGCACACACCACCCTGGTGTCATTTGTGTGGTGACTGCACGATGTGCACATCACCGAACACTGTGCCCCAAAGCATCCCAAGTGGTACATGACACCCAAATCCCATAGGAATGAAGTAAGGTTGACACCTATCACTACATGACTACCAGGAAACCACCCCACATCCCACAACACGTGCACCACTCATCAGCGGCCCTCACCCTCCGTAACGCCATCTTGCACCATGCAGTGCATATGCACCATGTGGCTGTCTCCAGCATATCACCACACAGGACAAGCATCCCTGTGAGTGCATCAAACTGAACCTACTAGGGAATCCACTATCTGGCACAGGGCCGGAACACCCACAGGAGTGCTGCATGTCACCATGGGAATGATCAGCGCAATTTCCCAATATTGCACATACTACTGCCAACGCTGCCTCTAAGTAAATCTCACAGAACACAACACCTCATTAATTTGACAGTAACACAGCTGTATGCGTACACAATGCATGTGCAACAAGACGTCAGTGCACATCATCTAGAAGATGCAACCCACACCATCAGTCCATGGCACAGTACACATTGAGGGACTGAAAAAGGCATCCATACATCCAGGGACATGTGCATGTGGCCAACTTAAACCTGCAGGCATGTGTGACTAGTACAGCTGTCCATCATGATTCGCCTGACATTTACCTGTAATTGCCTCTCATGCAGGTGAATAGTGGCTATCCCTTGAAGCTGTGTCTCCTCACCCCTGTCCGAAACCCACAGAACAGGCATGAGGAGGCCTACAATCGTTCCCATACCCGTACCCGTGTGGTCATCGAGCAGACCTTTGGCCTGTTGAAGGCACGATTTCGCTGCCTCAGCCGGTCGGATGGGGCACTCCTCTACAGGCATGAGAAGGTGGCCAAGATCATCATGGCATGTGTCATGCTGCACAATATGTGTATCCGCCGGAACGTGCCCCTGACATTGAACTGCTACCACCTGGTGATGATGAAGGGGATGAAGAAGTGGCTGGACATGATTGCGGTCCCGATGCACAGGAGGGACGTGCTGTGTGCAGGTCAGTGATTGCACAATATTTCTGACACACATGGCAGCAGAGGGTGACATGATAGTTGCACAGAGGGCACTGGGTGTTAAATGTTAAAGGTATTTGTACCGCACACCGTCACCAACGGAATTGGTCCCCAGGCGCTCCGGCGGATCTGTAAACGACAAGGGGGGGCGGGGATTGGTTAGTAGGGTAAAGAGGGAGTAGGACAGTGAGAGGAGTGGTGTTCTGTTGGCAGCTTCAACTCGGTGTACACCGGGTGCTGAGCTTTGGTGAGGGCATTGGATCGGTGTCAGTCCGCGTGTGCTGTTGCTCCGGCATATGTGTTGTTGCAGTGTTGTGAAGTGCGTGCGGCTTGTTGTGCGAGAGATGGTTGTGTGAGTTTTTTGAGTGAGATAGGTATGCAGCGTTTGAGCTTATATTGGTTAGTGGGTTACATTACCTTTAGCATGCTAACATTCACAGTTTTGTCTAAGTGTGGCACTTGCCGGCCCTCACAATCCCATCCAGACGCGGTGCAGGCCAGCGCCCAGAACTCCATCCAGGCGTGGGCATGCCAACACCCACAGTTCCATCTAGATGCGGCGCAGGGCAGTGTCCAGAAATCTGTCTCGGTGTGGGCATGTCAACACTCACAACCTAATCCGGACGCTACGCAGGCTGGTGCTCACAGCTCCAAGTGTGGCACATGCCAACATTCAAGTTTCATCTAGGCGCGGGCATGCTATCCTTCAATCAGTCCTATCCAGACGTGACGCAGGCCAATGTCCACAGCTCTAGGTGTGGCCTGTGCTAGTCTTCAGGTCTCACGTAGGTGGGGGCATGCCAACATTCAAGGTCCCATCCAGATGCGGCGTAGGCCAACATTCACAAATCCATCCAAGCGTGGACATGCCAACATTCACAGTTCCATCCAAGTGCGGGCATGCCAACATTCAAGGTCCCATCCAGATGCGACGCAGGCCAACATCCACAATTCCGTCCATGTGTGGCCATGCCAACACTCACAATTCTATCTAAATGCGTCTGCCGGTCTGGATATGGTCCGTCCGGTATGTACGAGTGGGTGAGTCACTTGAGGGCTTTCGTCTGGGTCTAAGTATGTGATCAGTCTCTGGAGCCTTCCTTTTGTGGCTATTTTCCATAATATCTTATGCTCTGTCGAGTGGTTGGTTCTTTGGTTTGAGTGTTTTTATGCACTGTAAATGAATAAATGACACATGCGCAATGATGAATGTCCACTCAGGTCTTGTTTTTCCCACAACCGGTGTATTAAATCTAACAATGTAAACGTAAGTGCAAAATCCCTCCACCACCCTCACACCCTCCACCTCCCCCCACGCCTCCCCCACACACCCTCAAACCCCCTCCTCATCCTGCCCCAACACTCTCCCACACACCCACACCTCCTCCCCCTCCCCCCACAACTCCCCCACACACCCTCACCCCCTCCCCACACAACTCCCCCACACACCCTCACCTCCCTCCCCCTCCCCCCACAACTCCCCCAAACAAGTCCTAATGACTCTCCAAAGCCTACAGAGGCTGCCCTGATGGTTAGTTGGCACTGCCTGGTCCAGGGGGCGGCATGTCGTGCCGGCGCAGGGTACGTGCCGACCTGCGGAGCGGCCTTGTTTGAGTAGAACTGGAGGAAGACGGTGTGGCCGCCTGCTGTGATAGTGTAGCGGGATGCCCTGCCTCCATGTCATCCAATATGCGGCCTAACACCTGCCGGAGGGCCGAGACCTCCTCGCAGAGGCGGCTGGCGTTGTCAGAAAATGATTTTGCCATGGAGGCAGTGCTGTACGTGATGGACCTGCCTAGAGCGGCTAAGTCCTGACGCCACTCCTCTCTGGCCAGTCTGTTGTCCTGGACGAACTTGCGCACAAGTGCAGTAAGCAGGTCAGACCGCTGTGGCCCTGCGGGTGCACCTGTGGAGGTAGTCGGCCCCTGGCTGTCCTGCCTAGCCTGCTCAGCCTCCCTAGTAGTGAAAATTGGACAGTAGTGTCCCTCTGTCTGCTCCATACCAGACTGCTCTGAGGTGGTGGCGTGCTCTGTATCGAGCAATGATACTTGGGGGGGATGCCGATGGAGTTGGGGTATGGACCAGTTCAGAAACATCATCCTCCATGGGCACCCAGATGTCGTCCTGTGTGTCCTCCACAGGCAGGGGTGCCGTGGCTGCCACCTCCCCAGCCAAACTCGACTCCTCGGAGTGTGTGGTGCCTTGCATGTATCATCAGGACGGCCAATGGGTGGTGTTGGTGCTTCGCCCTCTACGGGCCTTGGTGGCACCGGTGTGATGGTTGACTGGGGTGGCTTGCCTGTTGGTATATGGCACCCCCTGGGTTGCCCCCTCGAGGTTGATGGGCGGTTGCTGTCATCCCGGGAACTCTTCTCGGGCTGTGGCCTGTGCAGGTGTTGCGTCCTGCCCATCGCTGTCATGGTTAGTGCCTATGGGGGTCGAAGAGAGGAACGGCATGAGTGATGTATTGATAGGCATCATACATACATTAGGACAATTGCTCACCCACACAATTGGGGGTAATAGGCATTTGTGTTTGGATGAGCACGTTCTTCGATACTTGGGTGGTTTATGCAGGCATACGTCGGCGTCACTCATGTTGGCCAAAAGCTGTGCTATATGTCATGCATAGTATTTTGGCCATGCACATTGTGTGACTTGTGGCATTTCCATCTTTGTGTGGTATGTGTCATGTACAGTATTGCCTTGAACCAGGCATCTGCATGTGTCTGTGATGCATTAGCCTACTTTGCTCTGTGTGTGTGTCTGTGTCTGTGGCTGTGGCTGTCCATGGATTGACTCTTTGAACGGACATATTTGGCATAACAATGTATAATTTCGACACTCACCTCCATCGCCCGATGTTGTGGCGCCACACTCCATCTCGCCAACTCCTTCGATGCCTTCCATCCCTATCATGCTGGCGCAGATGTCCTCCCATGGGGTCAGCTTGATCGGGGAACTGGGGCCTCCTCCTGTTCCCATGGCCTGGCTGCGGTTCACTGAGAGGATGTTTCTCACCCTTAGTCGCAGGTCGTCCCAGCGCTTGCGACAGTCTTTATTTGTGCGTGGGGTGTTCCCCACAGCACTAACCTTCTGGGCAACAAGTGCCCAGTCTCTCTCTTCTTTAGTACAGCCTCTCTCTTCATGTTGCTGGAGAACACTGTGGCAGCATGCTCCTGCAGTGTGTCTTCCAGCATCTGCAGCTCGTCCTCACTGAACCTTTCTTTCCGCTGGCGGCCAGCTCCCTTCTTCAGGGCCTTTGGCATAATGGTGTTGGAGATGTATCTTTTCCGAAAACCAGCAGAGTCCCAGGGGTCCTGTGTGGTGAGGATGGCAATGGATTGTGTTTTTAAAGATGGCCGCCGTGCTCCTTCCCTTTCCTGTGCGATGACGTTACTTCCGGTTCCGCTTATTAGCGGTCACCGCTAATGACGCATTGAGCAATGTCGGTAGTGTTATATGCGCTATGATTGATGCCGCTAAGGGCATTTTGGGTGCCTTTTACGGCATGGGGCAATTGACCTTAGAGGCATGGCATAAAGCTCGTGCCCGCAAAGTCGGAATAGACCTCTATTAGCAGACTGGTGACAGCCCGGACACACTATTTACGCCATGGCGGTAAGGGACGTCACTTACCTCCAAACTCGGAATGAGGGCCATAGACATGACCTGCGGGGCTATTTGGCTAGGCAAAGTTACAGCCTGGTCTATGGCAATTTGATTCAACAAACATATTCAGTAAAACATATTTGATTGCCCCTCTGAGGGAAATGATCTCTTCCAATCATCTACATACAAGCAATTGAAACTAAAGAAAACCCCCACCTTGGTGGCCAAGTCCCTAACAGTACTTTCAAAGGGGCCATAAACGTCCTTTCCTTCTACAAGACCAAAATGTTTTGGGGCTACCATGACAGAAAGAGCAGGCAGTTCGATAGGTCTCCCAGTGCGCAAAGAAGAAAACAGCACAGTTCCTAAAATAAAGTATTTTTCTCCTCTCCCACCTGTCCCCCGGCCAAGTCCAAAAAACAATGATGTGTATGTCGAGATCCATTCCTCCGCTATAGGGAGCAGGATTTCACCACACCATCAAGGAGAGCATACCATTTCAAAGCATTTGTCACTGACTAGATTCCAGGTGAACTAATGTCCTTTGCGTCAATGAATCATCCACAGAGACACACATACTCTATTGGCAGAGTAATTGCACAAATGGATGACAGAAACAGGAGGTGCCGCCGGATTACCTTTCTAGCTGTAAAGAGAAAGGCAGAGATTAGCATGTGATCTAATCAACCGTCCCTTTACCTGTTCCCCAAAAAGAGCCATGTACCCATAGTTATTTACCATGTACCCATAGTTTTTTAAATAGGTCTAAGGACCAGAGGAGGAAGAAGACAGAGGCACGCTATTTCCAGAAGAAGTTGAAGACCAGCAAAGCAGTTCCTAAAACAAAAGTCTTGAGGGGAAGACAAAATGCCAAGTCCAAAGTCCACAATCCAAAAACAACAATCCAGGTCATGTTCCAGGGTCACAATCCAGAGATACAATCCAATAGAGTCACCAAAAACAAAGGGGAAATCCAGAATACAGTCTATGCAGGGGGTCCAGGGTCAGGAAAAACCAAGAACAAGCAAAACGGGACGTTGTAGTAAGAAACATAATTCTTAATTTCTCCAATCCCCCCACTTTTCCCCCCCTTCTCCAAGTCGGTTTCTGGAAATTGTCAGTCTTCTGCATTTCAGGGTCAATAGAAGAGGTCCCTCTATAGAGAGAGAAAGTGGTTTTACTCACCTTTTAACTGCCCCAAAAAAGAAACCAAGCAGGCCTGCGGACTGTCTTCGAACTTTCATATCTGATTCTTTCCCTTCCTCTTGAAAAATTAAAGATAGCTACGCCAGCTGAAATCCAGAATTCCCTCTGCCAGTGAGATTGGTTGTGCTTTGTGGATCAACATGTCCACAGCCATGCAGTGCACGAAAGATTCCTCAGATTTTCTCAGGTGGTCGACATTGTCAGTATGAATTTCTTTCCTTCGGTCTTAATGAGACTGGTGGCCGCCCATCTGAGATTTCAAGTAGTCCATATTTACCCATATCTTGATGACTGGCTCGTCTGAGCAGAATGTCATCAGGCAAAGGCATCACTCTATTTGTTGCTCGAACTATTGTGTAAATTTGGACTATCAGAAGAAATCTTGCCTTTGTCCCACTCAGGCCATCAGGTTTATAGGCTTCATATGGAGGGACACACGGGGAGAGTGTCCCACACAGAGGACAGGATTCAGGACATCAAGTTGGTCCATTTCTTGAGTCATCAAGAGATCTCAGTTTGGTGGTTTGCTGGAACTAATGGCTGGGACTCTGTTCAACCCTTTTGAGGATTTTAATTCCCCAGGAGCTGATATCAGACCTACATTGGTAGAACTACATAGCAAACCCCAGAGGTACCTTTGCATGAGCTCCCCCCCGCTGTATATTATAACCTTGGATTTGCCAATCACTGGGTTGGGCATGATTTTGGGACTGTTTCAGACCCATGGTGTTTGGTCCCCAAAAAAAGAGAATTACCCATAAACATGATCAAGCGATTAGTGAACTTCAAAGAGCTAAAATCATTTATGCCAATCATACAGAATTCCTTGGTTCTAATAAGGACGGACAGCATGAAAGCCATGTTTTATGTCAACAAACAGAGGGGAACCAGCTCTCCCCTCCTCTGTTGGATGGCCATAGAATTCTGTGAATAACCCACTGAACACCACACATTACTTCGTGCAATTCATTTAGCAAGAGAACTAAACACGATTGTGGACAAGCCTCCCTCACTCCTACCACAAATGGGTACTGAAGAACTTGGTAATTTGCATTTATTGTGTTTTATATAGCGCCTTTGTCCAAAGCTCTTTACGTAGGACAGCCATCAGCACATTGAATCACAATGCAGACCAGCGTTCATAAACAGTAACAGTCAATTAGCATTCATAAGAGTAATCAATCAGTGTTCATAAACCGTAACAATCAAACAATCAATTAGCATTCATAAAAGTAACTCAATCAGTGTTCAGAAACAGTAACAATCAATTAGCGTTCAGAAGAGTAAATCAGTTAATCCGTGTTCATAGACAGTATAAATCAATCAGAGGACTGTAAGAGGTGGGTTTTTAGAGAGAAACGGAACAGAGGATAGGAAGTAATGGAGCCAAAAGATAGGGGAAGCATGTTCCAGTGAAGTGGGGCTAGGAGCTGGAACGAGCGAAAACAGGATTGGGCACAGGGTGGATGGGGACCATGTCTAAAGTCTAAAAAGATTAGCAGAGCGAGAGAGTGAGGTGGAGAGTAAAATGAAAAGAGGGATGCAAGGTAGTCAGGAGCAAGTCCATAGAGACATTTAAACGCAAGACAGAGAAAGTTGTATTTGAGATGAGAATAGAAGGGCAACCAGCCAAGAGAGGCAAGGGAAGGAGAAATTGGGTCCTGGTAGGAGAGAAGACAGAGTGAGCGAATCGAAGAATGATAGATAGATCATTCAAGAGATTTTCTGGAGTTGGGAATACACTTGGGTGGCCCAATTTGCAACAGAGCAACACCACAAATGTCACCTCTTCACGTCTCTAAAGGGAACGGATTTTACCTTCTTAGGAGATGCTCATCAGATCTTGTGGTATCACAGGATAGACTTCTATCAGAATTCTGCAGCTTGACATGCTGCACTCTTTAGTCCGAGAGTGTCCGAACCACATTTGGTACTCTGGCCTGAGTCTCAGGATGTCGAACTCTCTCCTCCTTCCGATATCCCAGGACCTTCTGAGCCAGCATGGAAGACAGATATTGCACCCCTCCCTTTCATTGACAAACTTGATGCCTGAAATATGTGCCTTTGATCATATAGGTTTATGGGATCAGAATATCTTGGTAATCCAAGCAGCCAGCAAAGCTTCTACAAGTAATCAATACAAAAGTAAGTACACATGCTTTTGCTACTGGATGCTTGAGCATTCTCTTGATCCTCGATAACCTTCCTTGGACAATGTATTAGAATTCAATTGTGTTGATTGTATTTATCTGCGATGGACATACTTGGGCCTCAGTATCTTTCTTTTTCAACAGCTAATCCAGTTATTAAAAGACATGTCGATAGCTTTCTTCGTCTTTCTCCACCTGTGACAAGGCCGCACCCTTTGTGGGATCTTAATATTGTTGTGGGATCTTAATATTGTGCTTGCGGCTGTAGCTTATAATCCTTTTGAGCCAATGTCTCTGGTGGACATCAAGTTAGTTACTTGGAAAATAGCTTTTTTGGTTGCTATCACCTTTGCCAGAAGAATTAGCATGATTCAGGCGCTTTCAGTATCAGAGCCGTACAGGGTTTTTCATAAAGACAAGGTGGTTCTTGGAACACTCTTTTCGAGGGGATTGGGTCCTCCGATGTATTCCATATCTATGACAGTAATTACCACAGCTGTGCTGCTTCGGAAAATCTTTCTGCGTCCTGCGTCGATGACGTCGATACGGTGTCCTCGAAGGCCTCCGTCGAGCCGACGTCAGCGGATGTTATAAGTAGGATGCGCGATGCCCGTAGCCTCAGTTCCATTTTTCCCGCGAACCTGTTCGCTTCGGAGATCTCGGCGCGCATCGGTTCTGCTGAATCCTGTTCTTTCGTGTATTTGAAATGATGTCTTCGGCTTCTTCCACCCTGCGGTCGGGTTTTAAGAAGTGTCGGGTGTGCGGGTCCAAGATGTCATTGACGGACACGTCGCTTGCCTCTAGTGCCTCAGGAAGGACCACGATACGGATGACTGTGTCGACTGCCAGTCGCCAGTCGCTTACATCGAATGCCTTGTGGGAGCGTAAGAAGAAGCTGTCGGTGGGTAAGGTGGCCAAGCCCCGGAAGTCGCGATCCACCGGACGATTCGAGGGGCGACTCTCTGCATCGTCATCGTGAGTCTGGGGGGGTCTCGGTCCAGGAGTCAGTCTCGCCATTCCTCTGCATCTTCGAGGCACTCACGGAAGCGCCATCACAGGTTGCCTTCCCCGTCCTCATCCGAGGACACCGCCCATCGGCGGGTTGCTTGTCACAACAAGCATTCCACTCCTGATGAATGGGATTCCTTCCGAAAGGAGATGATGGCGATTTTTCAATCGCAGGGCTCCGGTCCGTCCGCGCCGCCGAAGGACACCGGCTAGAGACACCGCTCTTCCGCCTTCGGGCTCGAGCGGTCGTCGCGAGCACCGGGCACCTTCGAGGTCCTGGTCGGACAAGGATGGTCGCTCCAGCCATGCCCGTTCCAGGTCCCGGTCCTCGACGCCCTCGAGACCGAGTGAGCCTGTGAAGTCTTCGAGGAAGACATCGACGCCTGTGGCGCCGAGGTTGTCGAGGGACTGTCTCGAGGCTCCGCCTCCGAGGAAGTTGTCGACCCCATTGGCGCCCAGGCTGTCGAAGGACACGGTCGGGGCTCTGCCCTCGAGGCCTGTATCGACGCCGTTAAAGTTGTCGGCGCCTCGCTCGACGTCGACGCCCTCAACGCCTTTCGAGGCTGCTTTGTTGGAGGTACCCCGTGGCATGGTGGAACCCCCCAGAAAGGCTCTGGCCAAGGCTAAGAATGTCTTCGTCCCTTTTTCTGTGCCCTCTTTCCGCCCTCTGGATTTTATTTCTGAGGGGGATGAGGGATTTGAGGAAGGTTTGGTGCCTGATGAGGTGCCTGACGAGATTTTGTCTGGTCACAGCCAGATTGAAGACCCGCATCAGTCACTGCACGACGCCTGTGGTCTGGACACCTCTCCGGAGGTGGAGTTCTGCCGGCATGAGCCTGGCACCCATACTGAGTCCTCGTAGCTGCGCCTTATGTCAAGGGTGACAAACTACTTGGGGTGGCCTGCGCCACCCATGGATTTTCTGCAGAATGACCTGACGGACATCCTCGACCAAGGTCCTCCAACTGACCCGGTACGGCCATTCCATATGGCTTTGCAAAGAAGGGTGGCTGTGGCTTGGACTGCTCCAGAGAGTCTCCCGGCAGTGAGCAAGTCTTTGCCGCGAAAATACTGTCCCGCCAGTAGTGACCCCTCCTACTTGACCATGCACCCCTCTCCGGAGAGTTTGGTGGTGCAGGCGGCCACGGCCCCAGCAAAGCAGGCGTCGTACCCTACCATCCCTCCTGATAGGGACGACAAACGTTTTGATGGCTGGGCGAAACACGTGTTTTCTTCAGGGGGTATGGCTTTACAGGCAGCCAACTCTGTGTGTGCCTTGTCGTGTTTCACGCACACTCTGTGGAACTGTATTTCATTGGCGGCTGAACATATTCCCGAAGGGCAGGAACGGATGGTTTTCTTGCTATCGCACAAGATGGCAAGGATGCTATGTGTGAGTCCGTTCCGTCAGGTCTGGACATGGCGGATTGTGTCAGCCGGTCTATGGCGGCGAGCACCGTAATACGCAGGTTTGCGTGGTTGCGGAAGTCAGGGTTTGCTCCTGATGGGCAGGCCCGGCTCCTCAAAATGCCCTTTGATGGTGAACATCTTTTTGGCAGCAAGGCTGACGAGAGCCTTGAGAGGTTGCAGACCTCCAAAGCTGCAGCAAAGTCGCTGTACGCTGCAGTTCGCCAACCTCCGCCTTTTCGTCCTAGGGGACAGCAATGGAGGGGAGATTCCTTTCGATATTATTCATCCTTTAGTAAATCGAGAGGAGCTGCAAGTCAAAGGGGCGACCGTAGGAGTGCCAGAGGTGGAAAACCGGGTACTCGAGGTGCCAAGGCCGCTCGGACAATTGCCTCTTTGCCCTCAGGCACTGCCGCAGCCGCTTCAGCTCAGTCATGTGGCCATGTCCCATGGACCGCCGGTATGGGGAAGGCTGGCACAGCATCTTGTAGAGTGGCGTGCCATTACTTCAGATGTGTGGGTTCTGGGGATCATAGCCCACAGCTACTGTCTTCCTTTCCGGCAGAGGCCTCACGACAATCCACCAGGGAATCTCTCTTTGAAGAGTCCGGATCTGCTCCTTGCGCAGGAAATTCAATCCCTGCTGGAGAAGGTGCCATAGAACTGGTGCCTGTAGCGGAGAGGAACTAGGGATGGTATTCCCCTTATTTTTTTATTTCGAAGAAAGACGGGGGATTGAGACCCATCATGGACTTGCGCGGTTTGAACAAGCTCCTCAGGAAGGACAAGTTCAAGATGGTTACTCTTTCTCAAGTCCTCCAGGCCCTTCAACTTCAGGACTAGTTGGTGTCTCTCGACCTCAAGGATGCTTATTTTCATGTGCCGATCCTGCCAAAGCACAAGAAGTACCTGAGGTTCGCGGTTGGCGACTCGCACTTTCAGTTTCGGGTCCTGCCGTTCGGATTGACCTCCGCCCTAAGGGTCTTCACCAAGCTCATGGTGGTGGTGGCAGCATATCTCAGGAAAGGGGGGATTCACGTCTACCCCTACCTGGACGAATGGTTGTACAGGGCGCGCTCTCCTGAGCAAGTCCTGAATCATCTGTCCGTCACCTGCCACTTCCTTCACAAGCTGGGCTTCTCCCTCAACTTAAAGAAGTCCCATTTGACGCCAGCCCAGCGGCTCCAGTACATCGGAGCAGTGCTCGACACATCCCTGGGGCAGTGTTTTCCTCCCCAGGTGAGGGTTCATCACATTCAGCAGATGGTGCACAAGTTTCAACACGCCCAGTCTCTCGGCGTTTGAGTTCTTGAGGTTGCTCGGCCTCATGGCATCCTGCATTCTTCTGGTGCCGGAGGCCAGGTTGCGGATTAGATCTCTGCAATGGGTCCTCAAGATGCAGTGGTCGCAGTCCTCCGGCAGGATGTCGGACCCCGTTCAGGTGCCGCCCTCGGTCTCCCAGGACCTTCTGTGGTGGGCCGTCGAAGGCAATCTGATGAACGGGGCTCCGTTTTGGCTACCCTGGCCGGAGGTGACGATTGTGACGGACGCATCCCTCACGGGATGGGGAGCTCATGCCAACGAGTTGACAGTCAGCAGTTGTTGGTCTCCGTCGGAGTCCAGACTCCATATCAATATGTTGGAGTTGAGGGCCGTCAGGCTTGCCCTGAAGGCTTTTCTGCCGACTGTGTGAGGAAAGAATGTCCTGATTTTGACGGACAACACAGTGGCCATGCACTACCTCAACAAAAAGGGGGGGCACTTCCTCTGTGCAGGGAGGCGATGCAGCTCTGGTTCTGGGCCATCCAGTAGGAAGTTTCGATCTCAGCAGTTCATCTGGCCGGAGGCGAAAACGAGATGGCGGACGCTCTGAGCAGGCAGAGCGCAATCTCTCACGAGTGGGAGCTGGCTCAGGAGATTCTCCTGGAGATCTTCGCCCTTTGGGGAACCCCTCAGGTCGATCTCTTCGCCTCCAGTGTCAACCGGAAGTGTGAAAGTTTCTGCTCGCGGGAATTTCCTCCAAAAGGAGCCTTAGGAGACGTGTTTGTGGTGGAGTGGTCCTTCCCACTGCTGTACGCGTTTCCTCCAGTCCCCGTCATCCCGCAAGTACTGAGGAGGTTACGGAGGTTCGGTTCCCGGATGATCCTCATTGCTCCGGCTTGGGCTCGGAGGACCTGGTACCCGGACCTTCTCGACTTGTCCATCTGCCCTCCACGTCGTCTTCCCTACTGAGACGACCTGCTCTCAAGGGAGGGGGGTCAGGTTCTCCATCCAGAGGTCAGATCCCTCAACCTTCACGCTTGGCTTCTGAAAGGTTGAGGTATAAGGATTGGGACCTCCCTGAAGACGTGATGGAGGTGTTGCTTTCGGCCAGATGGCCGGCAACAAAGTCCCTGTACCGTTGCCGTTTGAGAAATTTTATCGACTGGTGCAGGGTTAAGAATGTGGATCCTTTTTCATGTGACATTCCTGTTGTTCTGTCTTTTTTGCTTTCGTTGGCCCACAGGGGCCTGCAAGTGGGTACTGTTAAAGGTTACCTGGCAGCGCTGTCTATATTTAAGCGCTCGTCTGAGGAGTGTTCTTATTTCAAAATTCCGTTAATTTCTCAGTTTCTCAAAGGACTTACTAATGTGTTTCCGTCGTCACCTTTCCAGGTGCCTGGTTGGGATTTGAACCCTGTTCTGAAATTCCTTATGGATGCTCCGTTTGCGCCTTTACAGTCTTGTCCTTTGAGGCTGTTAACCCTTCAAACTGTGTTTTTAGTTGTGGTCAATTCTGCTTGCAGAGTGAGTGAGTTGCAGGCACTTTCAGTTAAGCCACCCTTCACTATGTTTCATAAGGACAGGGTTGTCCTTAGAGTTTCTGCTTCCTTTCTTCTGAAGGTGGTGTCGGAATTTCATTTAAGCCAGAAGGTTGTTCTTCTGGCATTTTATCCTCCTCCACATCCTGGTAAGGAAGAGGAGAGGCTCCATAGGTTGGATCCTAAGAGGGCTTTAAGCTTCTACATTTCTTGCATGTCCCGGGTCAGAGTGGACGATTAGCTCTTTATTGGTTACGCTGGAAGGCGTTTGGGACAAGCTGTTACTAAGCAGACTTTGTCTAGATGGATTATCTTGGCAATTTCTGAATGTTACCGCTTGGCGGCTAAGGACCCTCCGGTAGGCTTACGGGCCCATTCTACTAGGGGTATGGCTGCCTCGACTGCCCTGCAGAGGGGTGTTCCTATTCCTAACATCTGTGAAGCAGCCACTTGGGCTTCGGTCCATACTTTTGTACGACACTACTCCCTAGATTCTATCCATGGGCAGGACTTGGCCTTTGGCAAGGCGGTCCTTTACTCTGCAATTTGATTGGGCATTCTAAATTTCTATATTCTAAATTCTTTTTCCCTCCTCCATACGTTGGTACTGCTTTGGGAGTCTGTCATAGATATGGAATACGTCGGCGGACCCAATCCCCTCGAAGAACAAGTTACTCTCTTACCAGGTAACATTCTTTCGATGGGATGGTCCGACGACGTATTCCATATCGCTCCCTCCCTACCTGCCCCGCTACAGAATTTCTTATACGATTGCAGCTTACATTTCTGCAAGGCTTTCTGTGGTCATACTGGCAGAAGATTGGTTCCACACGTTCTGGGAAAAAACTACAACTGAGGCTACGGGCGTCATGCGTCCTACTTATAACATCCGGTGACGTCGGCTCGACGGAGGCCCTTGAGGACAGCGTATCAACGTCATCGACACAGGATGCAGACGCCGAAAGATTTTCCGAAGCAGCACAGCTGTGGTAATTACTGTCATAGATATGGAATACGTGGTCGGACCATCCAATCGAAAGAACGTTACCAGGTAAGAGAGTAACTTGTTCTTCTACCCAAAATGGTCTCTTCCTTTCACATAAATAGGGAGACCATCCTTCCTACCTTTTGTCCTTCTCTGCAGTCCAAAGTTGAAAAAACATTACACTATTTGGATGTGAGGTGTTTGCTTGTGTTCTACCTAGACGGTTTTAATAGAATTTAGGAAATCAGACAGCATGTTTCTAACATATGTCAGGAAACAGGCTGGGCTTTCAAGCTTCTAAAGCATGTTTATAACATATGGAAGGAAACAGCTTGGCTTCAAAGCTTCTAAAGCAATGATTGTATGATGGATTGTCTCTTGTATTATTGTGGCCTACAAACTTCAAAAGAGAATAGTGCTGAATGATCTCACATTTCAGAGAAATGTCTCCTGGTATGTCATTAGTAAGGCTGATACGTGGTCTTTACCATCTGCTTTTTGAAAGCATTACTGCATGGACACTGCAGCCAGGTCTGACACTAGATTCGGGCAAGCAGTCCTGCAAAATGTGTTTGGCTAAAGGTTACTCTCCAGCGTCCATAGTTGATCAGTTCTTTTTACTTTATCATAAGTATGGAGGAAAGACGACGTAACGTAGGAGTAAAAAACAATTACTCATGGTAGTGACTTCTCTACTCATTTCCCATACTCCATACGTCCATACGCCCCACCCACCATCCCCTGTAAATAAGAGCTATAGTCAGGTGAACCGTCTGGCGGGTCCAAGTACTGAATGATGTTGCCGCTGGTCGTGTGAAGAATCTGATGGGATTCTCCTCATAAACCTGGTCTGGGACCCTCCTCGTGTGGCCAGGGAAAGGCAGGCACTCTCTGATCCCGATCCTGGGGATGGTGTACTGCGGGAGGATCACATGGGGGGGGGGGAGATCAGACCAGGAAGACTAGGAGGAACCTGCTATTTAACTTTCCCTGTGAGCTCTCCCTTTTGATGGCTTGTTGCCAACTCAGAGAAGTAGAAAACCCAGAGCAATCCTCGGGAAGAGATCTACCCAGAACAGGTGAAGGTCTTCCAAATCACAGGTTTTTGGTTATTGTATTATGTATATTATTTGTTTTACTTTGAATGTTTTTGTTGCTTAGTGTGAGGGCCAGTTTTGTTGATTCTGGAACTCGCTGTTAGATTAGGTTTAGTTGGGAGTGATTTGCACTTTTTACTTAATAAAATGTTTAATTTGGATAAAAACACAAGCAACTGACCCCTCACACAGTGGGGACAGTGGGGTGAGGCATGCTTATGCTGCCACCTCTTAACGAGCAAAGAAAATTCATTTAAAGCAGAATTAAACTTTTTATATTGTGCAAAAAGTGCTCTGGTCCCTTCCAATTGGATGACACCCATAAGTATGGAGGTAAGGGGAGTGGCTTTTGCTTTATCCGGTTTCTGTTTTATGTTCCTCTCTCTATTCAACTCTCACTTCCATTCTCTCTCACTCCTTCTCTTTCAGAACCAATCTCATGTTCTAATCTCTTTCTACTCACTCTTTTCTGTCTTTCCCCTCTCTCTCTATCACCTGTTACCACATTCACTCTCACAACAGTCACTCATTTGTTCACAATTGGTACCACTCTCTCACACACAATACTTCACCTCCACTCCATTGATCAATCGCCAACACATCCGCAGCACTCCACTCCACCTTCTGTTCTCTTTCAGGTCTCTCAGTCCACCACCACTACCTTGGAACTCACCTGAACACCAGGCCAGTCGCTTTATTCCTTTTCCCCAGGGGCCGGGTCACAGTGTCCCCTTTAAAACTTCTCGGTGACACACCCTTTTTCCCCCAACGTGGGCATTTGTAGGGTTGTCTTGTCTGTATCCCTCTATTGTTGGTCACTCACGTCTCCTTTCTGTTGTGCACAGAGTCTGTGCCATTGCGGTAGCTTGGAGTGGATGAAAGGAGTGAGACTTCAGCGTTAGTGCTTCTGCTCTCTGACTTCCCCCCTGGGGATGAACTGCATGCTGGAGCCAGCATTTCTACAAGAAACATGAAAGACGTTCCGCCTCATACTAGGCTACAAGGCCTGGTGCTACGGACGGTGGTACTGAGGAAACCGGTATCCCCAGCAAAATTAGGGTATTCAGGACTGGGGGTAGGGTTGGCTTGGTGCATTCGCCCTATTAGGTTGCCAACACTTGTATGGGTATGTTCAAAACCCTCCTCCCCCGCGCCCCAGTAGGGTCAAGCACCTGATCCTGTCGCACTAAGCAGATTTAGGTTTCAATTTCTCCCTATCTTGAGTACACTCGAGTGCTGGACTAGCTCAGATGAGCCCTTTCCACTTCGCCCCTTTCCTCTTTGCCCTTTTTCTTTTTGCTCCTTTTGTCTGAATAAATTAAATACTCTAATCCAGTTAATATTTTTGTGTCCCAAATATAATAGTTTACCAGTTCACTTTGCACCCATTTCTTAGAGCCAGTGGCTTTAGGAAGATTATTCCCACCTTAATTTATCTTAAATTCATCCCAATTCATGTGGCAGCCTGTGATAATTAACTATACCCTTTGCAAGGCTTGAAAAGTGAAAGGGCAACATGAGCATAGTTAATGTTGTGTTTAAGTCTCTGGTCTACCAATTAACATCCCTTTAAGTAATTTGTAATTACTCTACGGAACGCTCTTTGGCACTTTCAGCATCTGGGTACAATATTTATTCTCTGCCATTGTATATTGCTTCATAAATTTCATACTTTTTTTCCTTATAAGATGAACTACTTCCTTAGCATAAATATTTGTTGTAATGTTGGCTGCAGTGTTTTGCACATATTTTGTTACATTTTTATATTATGCTTCTGCACTATATTATGTGTTTATACTTTTTTTTATCATTGTAAATCACATTTTTAGTATTGTTTTGTTCTATGTTTCTCTGGCTGTGTCAAAATATATCTGTCTGAATACAAGAGAAACCTTGTCTGATCGCAACTCAGTCAGCATACATGTGGTTTTCTTTCAGTTCTCCATGTATTTCTGAGTATGATTCTTCGAAACAGCACAACATGTTGCTTGCATCTTAAATTAACTTTTGTATTATAAGTCCCTTTGAATAGATATTCCCATATTAAGAAAGTCCTTAATTGGCCACAGAGATTCCAGGGTCTTTGAAGATTTATCTTTAAGAAATCAACTTGCAGTTGTTTCAGTGAAATATATTTGTCTTATTATTCAACAGGTGTGGAAGAGATCTGGAGCATGGTTTTACAAAGGGTTACCAAAGTATATCCTGCCACTGAAGAGCTTAAGTAAAGGGAATGAACTTCATCTTCGGCCGGTTCAAGTTGAATCTTCTATCCAGGACATTAAAAGCATCCCAACCAACAGATCTTATACTTGGGCCAGAGGAAAAGGCAAGTTGCTGATTTTTTCATTGGGTGTAATAAGCGCATACATAATCTTGATTAGTCCACTTTCTCGGTGCACAGGTTTTCTCTTCACTTAGAAATAGATCCCAAGGTATTTGACACATTTATTGAACAATGAGTGGGTGTGGATTATTACCCCATTGGAGTTGGCTCTCTGGTGCAGTACATTGTAGAAATGTCATTTTGTTAGTAATAAGAAGACCTCAATGTGTATACAAACATTATATTTATAAACATCAGTAACTGACAAGTCCAATAGTTTTGGCTTTTGTAAAACATATTTGGAGTTCATGCACACAGACAAACTTGAGGGGACGGGTGATATCTCAGGGGTAAAGTAGATGTGTAACATGGGTGTAGGAGGGGTCCAGTAATGAATATAAATATATGGATTGATGAACAATGAGGGGGTACGGAGGATGCATGAATGAAGGATTTTGTGCATGGAGCAATGGGAGGGGGAATGGTGCTGGAGGAATGAATTAAATAACTTGTGAAGAAATTAAAGTTTGATGTCTTATGATCATGTCAGAATTTATAGATGGATAAATGCATAATTGTGGTATGGGTTAATAGAATATTGAATAAGCATGTAGGGATATGATATGGCATTTGTAACGCGCATATACATGGATGGATGAATAAGTATGATGGTGGATAAATCAATGAGATTGTGAGAATGGGTGGATAAGTGAATGTGAGGCATCAGTGTGAATTTCACAGCAAGGTTGCACATATCATGCTAGATCACTGAAGCGACCTGGAAGTTTGAACATACACAACACATCATGCAATGATACTAGACCGAAGGTGTATGTGCTCTGGTGAAGTTCACTGCATGTGTCTGATGACTTCAAGGGGCAGTGACCGTGGGGGCTGGGTATGTCCCTAAGATAGAAGTTGATGCAGTGGGGGGTTAGTATGAGGATGGACTCCTGACTCACCTCACCAACATCATATGGCTAGGAAGAGCCATAAAGCAAGTAACAACAACGCAGGGCCTTTGAACCACCTTCATGGTCCACCTTCTTGCACCAGGGGTCAACAACCCACCCATTTCCAGCCGCAGCTGCCCGGTCACCTACTACTCAACAAGCGCCCCATTTCCTGAATTCCCATTCTATCAGCAATGCCACTTTAAGAAATTGGGATTCTGGGCACTCGCAGGTAAACATAGAGAACTGTGCGAAGAATTACTGGCTCCTGCCAGAGCCCATTTGATCATCAGGAGCCCTTTGTCAATCCATATGCGACCTTGCTCATGGGCTACTGCAGGCATCAGGAATTTCCAGAGAATGTATGCGTAGCACACAGAGTGAATTTGTACAGGAACATATTTTCCTCTAACGATATCTGCAGTGGTTGCTGTGGGAACGGAGCAACCACAAAAGAACTGTGAGAACTCCCAACACCTACTCCATTCTTACTAACGCTTTCAAGTACTGGCTTCTGCAGATCCGTGTAGCAACACTCCTGCTGCTCCCTACAGCTCAAAACACTTGCCGGTATGAAATCCAATTTGCTATCATAAGTGCAGACCATCACAGGTTCTGGTCATGTCGGGCTGTTGAAGGGCTGTGCAAGCTCTGACTCTTCCAAACACTGTAGGCCTTTGGAAATGTTAGTGGGAGGGGACTTGCAGAGACTTGGAGATATTGGAAGAAGGTGTTAACAGGCGTTGGAAGAGTAGGCTGGAGAGTAGAGGGGAGAAGTAAGTGGCAGGAGGAGAGGAGGGGGAGAAAGATCAGGAGGAGGCTGGTGATCATCAGTAAGAAGAGATGGAGAAAGAAGAAGACTAGGTTGGTAAACATTCCGGAGGAGGTGATGGAGAAAGATCAGGAAGAGGTTAATAAAAATCAAACGACATGGAAGAGGAAAACAAGAAGGAAGTGGGATAAGAACTGGCATGGTGAATACTAGGCAGAGCAAGTTGAGCCCAAGGTGCAGGGCATAGAGGAAAAACGATGATCTGGGGGAGGTGGACCCAAAGGGGGATGAGGAACAAGCATCTGGTGGAAATTTGAGGAGGGGCAGTAACGGAACAGGTGTAGAGAGGTGCTGAGTAGGGTAAAGATCAGGACCCTGGGGAAGGAATGTGACAAAGGCATACTCACACAGCCTAGGTGGTGGGGGATAAACTGACCCCTTGATTCTACCCCAGCCTTGCCAAGAAATGTGCCTTGTACCAGCAACTGTTCACCCAGCAGTCTTCAGGAGCAGTCTAAAGGTGAGATCAACCACTCAGAAGAAGTGTCATATGCTCTTAGGCCTGATACCAAGAGCAGAGAACAGACAGAGTGAGAGTAGAAGGGTGTGGGAACCATCCAAGCTCAATACTGATAGCATAGACTCAAAGGACATAAGAAGCAGGGAAGGACAAACCCTCCAGCCCGATACTAATCAGGCAGTGTAAGTCAAAGTTGGGCTCTTCTCAGGTGGGGGTCAGGCTTGGGAAAAGCGTCTTGTAAATAAATACGTTGGAGAAACCATGCTGTTGTACTGGACCTCTGTGCTGCCTACTCTTCTATATGACAGCCCTAGCGTATTGAGAGCTCTACAAAATGATTTATGAACCTGGCTAGCCAAAGGCTTACTTGTACTCTAAAAGCAGATTTGTCCACCCAGGGAGCTGTGCAGGTTTTTAGCATCAGACAGTATTGTTCAAGAGAGAGCTAGATTGCTAGATTTATGGCAAGAGAACACCCCCCCCCAATCCCCCAGTTTCTGGCAGGGTTATTATTTGTCAATAGTGTCAACAGATATTGTTGTGAGTCTGTATCAGAAATCCTAGAAAACACTTTTCATTGTTCCCTTTTCGGTGTTGTGCAGCCATGTTTCTAGTACCATGTATCACATAATTCATAGTTTATTAACATGCCTGTCTATCTCACGAAAAACCCACAAATCCTTAGAAACTAAATAGGGAGCTTTAAACTCTTGTCTAGTTTATGGGATATGTATCATATTCATTGATTTGGAAGTCCCTTATGTCTCATGACTGTAGCATAACATGAACAAAACACCTTGAGAGGTGAATATATTCTTTCCACTTCATATGAAATGAACACAATGTACCATTTTCAATATATTATATTCCCAACAAACTTCCAAGCTTTATGACTTGTTTACTTTTTCTCTCAATTCAAAGTGCCTTTCTTTGTGTGGTGCTGGGTCTGGTTCTATTTTAAAATGTCGCCAGAAAAATGTAGATTTACCAGAACCTCTGCCCTAACACTTACCCTGGCACTTAATCTAGCCTAACAACTAACCAAACCCCTACAGCAACCACTCTATCCACAACTCGCCATCAAAGGCCCATTACACCCTTAACTATAACACTTGCCTTAGCAGCACTGCTTTTTTGGCTACTTTTCAGCTGTATTTATTTTTTGGGACTACTTTTTACTTGGCACATTTTTCACTGCAGAGTTTTTCACTGACTGCATATTTGTTGGCAATATTTTCACTGAATACCCCCCGGATTGGCCCTTCATTGATGTATGACATAGAACACACCCTTCCAATCTTACCCTTTGACATTAAAGATGAAAGCTCACAGTGCAGAGTAAAGTGGTGTTTGGATTCATGGCCAAGATAACAACTGACTGCATATCAATAATTGAAATAAATAATCCATGCTGGGATCTTTTTGCCTTTGCCAGGCAGGAGTTTATAGCTGAAGAGCTGTTCTTGGGTCAAAGAAAAATTCAGACCCGAGACTAACCGTTTAAAAAGATCCATTATGGTTGCACACTGGAGGATACACATAGGGTAACAATATGGACCAGTGGATGGAGGATGACAAATCGCACTTACTTATCGTTTCTCATATATCAATGCATTTCTTACAAATCAATTTTCATTTTATTGTATATAACTATTCAATCTTTAAAAACAGATCAATTTACATAAATCATTTTCCAAAAACATTAACCAAAAACATTATCAAAACATTTTTTCAGCTCACATACCTTTTCCCACCATTCATTCACTCACATTCCATCTGCACAATATATCTTGAGTTCACACACAAATGCCAGTCTAACATCAGTCACTATCCACAGTTATTAATTTCCACAGTGTTTGGTTCCCATTTCCCATTTATAGGTAACTCATTCTGTATGTAACTATTCCCACAGATTCGTTAGGTCGACACGTGTTTCGGTTGTCAGGGTAGGACTTCGTTGGTCATGTCCTTTAATTCATGCAACCTTCATCAAGACAAGAAAAACAGGAAGCCCAATGCGCCCTGTTTCACACAGTGGGGTGAGCCACACCATAGCCACATGTCATTAATGGGGGATGCACAGATGTGATGGACGAATCCCGACTCCATTTATAGACTTAGGCAAATCCTTCTGGTCTATCCCTTACAGCAAAAATCGCTGGCTATTTCCTTCAGTAAGTGTCCAGCCTGCAATGGGCTCTTCCCAACTTCAGACCCCCACGCCCTCTGCCTACGTTGCCTTGGCCCAGACCACGGTTGGCAAGCTTGTTCAGCGTGTGGCTCGCTGTCCTCGAAAGCGTTGAAGAACAGACTAGCCAGGTGGAGGGAGCTCTTACAGAAGTCTCCTCCAGAGGACCTCAAGAACTTTGTGAAACATCGAACCAAGCCCAAGGTAGGGCCGATATTCTCCATCGCACCCCGCAAGGGAGACTCCTTTCCAGGGACTCTCCTGCGCGGGAGGGACCGGTCAGGTCCTTCTACCAGCACATGCACTGAGGCTGCTGCAGCTACCGGCCTCCGGGCCTAGGGATCCTTGGATCCTCCCGGTGACAGTGTTGAGGGACCAGAAGGTTCTTTTACCGGGTCTTCGCCCGAGGGGCTCTGCCCTTATACCGGCACCATGGCTGAGGGGCTATGCCCTAATACCGGCAATACGTCCGAGGGGGATGCCTAAACACAGCTCTACCGACCCCCGGGTCGAGGGTGCCGCACTTAACGGGCCTAGGCCCGAGGAGCAGGGTAGGCCTCTTGATCCACACGCAGTTTTGGACGAGGCCGGGCCCAGCGGGCTGAGCAACACGTCGCAGGCACGTGGCAGGCAGCTCGACAAAATGGCCGCCGCGCCAGACAGATGCACCCCTCCGACACCATTACAGGAATTCAGCGAAAAATGAGTGTCAAGGTGGGACTGGCCTCAACCAGGTACGTGGCCTACAGCCTACCCCTCTTTTGCACAGGGCAAGGTACACGTCCATATGGGCAGGGTACGCAGCGGCTCCAGCAGCTCCCTGCTACCCCGTCAGCACCCCCTGCCACCTCCTCGGTCAGTGAAGAGGTCTTCTTCGAGAGGTTCCCCGGCCTCAGGAGGTCACCTCGGATGGGGGGGGTATCCTCAAAGATGCCATCAGGGAAGTCCTTACCGCAAAGCTAGCAGCACCACAGATGCCTCAGTCGGCACCCCAGGCCCCAGTGCAGCCGCCTCCTCCGGCTCCCCAGCCAACTCCTCAGGCGGCTTCGTACCAGCCTCCTCAGCCTCCGGCCGCGGTCCCTGCACCCCAGCCTCCGGCGTCAACTATTACTACTCCTCCTCCACAGGATCCCCCAGATCCACAGGATACGGATGAGGAGGAGGATCCGGACATGCCATCCTCAGCCAGGGCCTTCCACAAACATCTTGCTGGGCTGGCTGAGTTTCTGGGTCTACCCCAACCTGAAGTCGAGCAGCCGGCAGAGGGGGTTCTGGCGGAAATCCTCCCACAACGCCCTTCTGCCAAATCGGGGATTCCTCTGCAGACCGATGTAGTCTCCCTAGCCAAGAAGGGCTGGCTCAAACCCCACCCAGCCCAGCCAGTCATTCGACGCCTAGACGCCAAGTACAGGCAGATGGAGGGGTTCTGAGGCCTCCAGGAGCGTAGATCCAGGCAGCCGGAACACTCGCCGTCTCAGAGCCGGCGCAAGCAACAAAAAGGTGGGGGTGGTAAGGGCTTTTTCCAGTCCCCCGCCTCAGCGACAGCCTATGGGGTAAAGAAGGCATGACACGCCCCTTCGGGTCCACGTGTCTCTGGTGGGGGGCAGGCTTGCTCTCCATGCACATTTCTAGCACCAGAATTTCGCTGACCCCTGGATCCTCTCCGTAGTGTCCAAGGGGTACCGCCTCCCTATCCCAGACTCTCCTCCCTCCTCCCTCCTCCCCTCCACTCCCACAGGTTGGGACAGCAACTCTTTTGGCAGAGATCCGGTCGCTCGTAGAGAGCCAGACAGTGGAGGAAGTCCCAGCCTCCCAGGGAGGCTTTGGCTTTTACTCCAGGAATTTCACCATTCAGAAGAAGAACAAGGCGGGCCTGCGAGTTGTGCTGGACCTTTCCACCCTCAACCTCTCCTTACCCCTGCGAAAATTCAAGATGGTTATGCCAGCTTTTATAGTGGAGACATTGGACAAGGGAGACTGGATGGGTGCCCTGGACCTGAGGGACGCGTACCTACACGTCCCGATTTGGCAGCCCCTTCGTTCTTTCCTGAGGTTCAGAATCATGGGCTACCATTTTCAGTACAAGGTCCTTCCGTTTGCTCTCAACTCGACTCCCAGGGTTTTCACCAGGCTCATGAATATGGTGGCAGCCCTCCTCAGAGCGCAGGGCCTCCACATCTTCCCATACCTGGACGACTGCCTCATCAGGGCTTCATCTCAGGAAGCGGTTCACCACTCTTCCCATGCCCTTATGAACACTGCACGATCTGGGCTTTTCGCTCAATCTCGAGAAGTCGCAACTGCAATCCACGCAGACGCTGACATTCTTGGGCCTCATATGAGACACGTGCTCCCAGAAGGTATTTCCTTCGGAGGACACAATCTCGGCTATCATGAGCGCCCCCACGCACTTCCTCAACAAAGAGGTGACCTTGGCATGGTGGTACCAACATCTCCTGGGTCTAATGGCAGCGGTCCTATTAGCCATTCCGCACATGAGACTAGAGATGAGTAGGATTCAGCTGCACTTCGCGGCCTCATGGAACCCAAAGCGGGGCTCTCAATCCGAGATGATCAGCGTTCCTCCATCTCTCCACCCGGACCTTACTTGGTGGTCCAGAGACTGCAACCTACGGATAGGCAAACCCTTTCGAACGGCCACTCCGCACCGCAGGCCACCGTCACCACAGATGCCTCTCTCTCGAGGGCTGGGGAGCCACCCGGCACCTGGACTCGTCTGCAGCAGGAATACCACATCAATTGGCTAGAGCTGTACGCCATCTGGCTGGCGCTCAAGGCACTCCTACCACTTCTCAGGGGTAAGGTTGTCCTCATCCAGACGGACAACTCGACCAGCAGGTACTATGTCAACAAGCAGCGAGGCACCAGATCCCCTCCTCTGTGCTGACTGGCGATCAACATGTGCGAGTGGGCCATGGAGGCGAACATTCTTCAGGGGAAAACCTTCTGTAATGTTGCAGACTGCTTCAACACTGCAGGTGAATGGGTCAATTTTCACATAACCAGAGCAAGAAAATGCCTAGAATACAATAAAAGGGAATAAGCTTAAGAAAAAGGGACAAAAAATACTGAATCAATATCCATACCATGGTACAAATATCCATGGCACTGGAGACCAGAGATGAGACAAAACCAATATCATCTATCTCACTACTAGTTCTCAAAATGACCTACATAATTACCTTAACTGAGTACTTTCTTCAGGGGTATGCTGGTAGGTGAAGCTATACCACAAAACACCAGTCAATGGGTGTATCCCTTACACTCGGCGTATCAAATTTGCCCAATATTCGGTCAAACGGGTACTGAAGAGACAAAAAACCAACAACCCGCATAAATACGAGTCGAGGCCGGAACACAACTACACTATCACAGGTATTATCACGTGCATTAACTTAATCCCGTGAGTTACCTTAAATCAGAAAAATGGACCGGCGATGGAACAAATCACGGAAGCAAAACTGGCAACACTGACTGCAGAGTAGTCAATAATTCATGTCTTAGTCACCTAAAAAGTAAAAGGTAAATACAGAACCTTAAGTATTAGTTGCCCACTGTAAAAAGGCACGCCAAACACCAATACTCGAACGAGGACCTTTACATCTGTACCTAATGTATATAACGTAATGTATTAATGTGAGCCATCCCACACCACCTATATCGTGAAAACACCTCAGTTGAAACGGTATAGTAGTTGCACGAGGGCCACAATCGTGGCAAAAAACACCATGACTAAATCGAAACAAACAAATCACCCGGCAGAGTGTATTCTCATAGAGACACCAATAACAAGTATTTCAAGGTGGACACGGCCATCGCTGTGTGAACAGATCAAACTCGTACTTACTACATGCAACGAGGGACAGCCTCACACCTAATTTCGACCAGCACGCCCGACAACTGACGAACACAGAAGTGTGTGTCGGACCACGAAACTAAAAAAGGACCAATCCATTACATCGAAAAAACAATATAAAAAACAGACTACACACGGGACACTATTACGGCTAAGAATAGTCCGCCATAGAAACGTGTCCCACATAAGCCCTATAATTGGGTGAATGAAGCAATGGACATCATCAACGGACAGGGAGTTATAATTATAGTGAAAAAAGCCCACAAACCGCGTTGAAACAGCCTGCACACCACAAAATACATAATACATCTTAATGTCCTTTACAGCGAAAATGACCCATTCACCTGCAGTGTTGAAGCAGTCTGCAACATTACAGAAGGTTTCCCCTGAAGAATGTTCGCCCTTTTGAGGCTGTGGAAGAACAGAAACATGTTGGTATTTGTTTTGACAACACATGCAGAATGTTTATTGTTTTAATTATATGTCTCGTGTTTGTGTAATTACGTTTCAAGTTTTTATATGATATAGTCTAGGTAGTATTTCAATTGCTCCACTGTGTTTTTTTGTGTTGGGTCGTTTTTTATCCCTTATTTTTCAATTTTTGTACTCACACGTTTTCAATTAAATATTTATCTTTATTTTTTGCTACGTTACAGCTTAGTCTATTTTTTACAGACTTGTACGCCGGAATACCAGGGATTTTCTTTTTTGAATAGAAGGGTCTAGTAAAATTATTGGTCTTATCTTTTCTCCTTGATATAAACATATGTTTTCCCCTACTGGTGGAGATAGATTTTGTGTTGAGTAGGGTTTTCTTTGACGTCCTAGATTTAACACAGCAAGATCTGTTGAGCCAACAGGCTCAATGAAGGAGCCGAGAATGGCTGACCACAGGGAACGACACGCTACAAGGACACCAGAAGCAGACGGGAAGCTTCAGAGCATTTGCAGGTGCTGAAAAGCAGCCTCCACACCGCCTGAGCCTGGAAGGACGCCAAATGGAAGAGCAGCAGCTCCTTGAAGCACGGAAGTCATGAAGCAGAGGTGGCAGGAAGGAACCGGGCATATTAACAATGCTCCCGAAAGCAAACAACATTGAATAGAGTGAATGAGAAAGAGCGAGTAAGTGAATATTACTTAGAGACAGAACGAAGGAAACTTAAGAGACTGTCAAGTTTGTAAGTGTATGCCGTATCTCTATAACAAAAGCCCCGGCAGGATACTATATCAGGCAGTCAAGACAGAACAAAACACGCAGAAGAGACTATCGAGTCTGCAAGTGTATGCAGTACACATATGAGAAAAGTCCTGACAGAAGCATCTGCAAGGAAGATTCAAGTCATAAGTATATACATATGAGAAAAGCCCTGGCAGGGGGAAAATAGTAGGTAGATTAAAGGCTGCATGAGTATACATATAAGTAAAGCCCTGTTAGGAGAGTATACCAGGTAGGTATAAGACACAAATGAAAAGCACTGGCAAGTGAGTATACCAGGCAGATTCAGGTTCCAAGAGAAAAGCCCTGGCAGGAGACCATATTGTGCAGATTCAAGTCACAAGAGAAACGCCCAGGCAGGAGAACATACCAAGCAAATTCAAGTCACAAAAAGCATCGGCAAAGACAATAGTTTTGTCATTTACTTCTGTTCTTTCTTTGCATGTTGCATTTATAGGCACTAAGTAGAGTGCAAAGTTGCAAAGGAGCATGTCATAAGGGGTGTAGGTGTGCAATAGAATGAGAAGGGGAATAGAGCAAGGGAGAACACCATTGCTAGAGTGTGACATTGATGATGAGTAACAGGAAGTATGAGCGAGAGGGTGAGAGTGAGAGGGTACAAAATACAGTAAGAGTTTGAAAGAGAAGTTGAAGGGTGTGTGGTGGGTGGGCAGGGGAACATAGTGGGTAGGGTGGGTGGTGGGGGTAGAGAGGGGTTAGGGTTGAGGATTGTATTGTAGTGGTCATTTATATAGTGCCTTGTCCCATTTGTATGGCCTTAACATGCTTTGTGGTAGGAACGCCCCCTGGGACCAGAGTTCAGGTATGGGAAAATTCTCGGTAAAAGGCTTAAAATGTGTGTGTGCATTTTGCCAAAATTAAGAGTTAGGTGGGCTGGCTAGGCTGCAGTAAGCAGCCCTGGAGGATAGGCATGTGGGTGGGTGCTGAGGGAGGACACGACAGAGCGCTAGTACAGTACACTTTTCTATTGGCAGAGGTGTTGAGGCAAGGCTGGTGTAAGGGCAATGCCGTTGCGGTCCCAGTTAGACCGGTTTTGTCATAGTCGTAGCTGCATTCTAAAATGTGTGGATGTATAGCCGCACCTGTGGCAGATGTCAATTGAAGTGGTGCGTTTATACATACCTTAAGCTCAAGTGGAGCTTATCTTTGATCTTGCAGTGTAATCCGGTCGTTTGTGTGAAGACATGCTACCTTCATACTGCATAAAACCATAGCCCCGTCCTAGGCCCCAAGCACATACCGTGTAATCCTTCCTTAAAACTAACAACTTTGCCCAGTAACCACGAGCCACTAATGATGCCGAAATACAGGCATCCATCAATCTTGTAAGCCAAACTGCCAACGGGACGTACTTGCGAAAACCTCTTGTCCTCAATGCCCCATTTACTGGACAATTCACTCCCCATTAAAACCCCAAATTGCTGAGCGAAAAACGCCCGTTCCTATCGCCACAGTTCCAGTTTCGAAGTGGTGCATTTTAAAGACACTGTGGGTTTTCAGAAGAAATTACAACAAACCCAGACTATTTCACAGGCAATTCTTAAGTTTGACATGATTTAATGAGAATTTCCCATTATTTAAAAACCCATTTACTAAGACTTCTTCATACACCTGATTCCCATTAGATTGCAGGGAGCCACCAATTGCCAAATTAATAGCGTCTTTGAAGTCTGTGAAGTGAGGTATGTTGGTCAGATGGCCATTTCGGATAAATAAAAAGAGCCATATGTACAAAGGCCATTCTTGAGTACAATCCCAAACTCTAGTCTGACACAGTAGAGAAGCTGTTCTAATTTCCCTTCAAAGGGGAAGATCTTTTCCAGTCTTCCACAGAGGAGCAGCTGAATAAAAAGAGAGCTAACAGCCTTACTGTTAAAAGCCTTTTGGTTTGGACGAAACAGAAACCAAAACCATTTCAGCTGTCCTCCCAGCCCAAAAAGTAGAGATTTCGCTCTGTCTGAGGTTCCGGTGGTTTTCAAGACCACCTACTAGGCAACAAAAGTGATCCCTTTGTAAGCCAAAGGTTAAGCAGCAGAATCCAAAGGGGGATTCCCAGGTTTTCATGGGCTCTATGTCCAAACAATAATGGTAGCTCCCAACTCATCCATCCTCGTGGTGAGAGGAATTGCAAACTTTCACTAGGCAGGAGATCCATCTTTATCGATCATTGGATGCTGTCAGTGGTGGGAAAATGTTATCACCTGCCGTTTGCCCTCCTCCCATCTTCTCACCCTCATGTTTTCCAAATTGCTTAAGTTAATGGCTTATATACCACACCTACAACAGATCTGGGAGATGAGGGAAGTTCCTGTTTCAGGGGGATTTCCACCACTTGTTTATGCAGCCCACAAAAAAGCAAACTGGCCTGTTTCCCATCCAGGATCGTTCAGTCTTCAACCTCCCCATCTTCACTGAAAAATACAAGAGTTCAATGCATGCTCAGACCTTGGTGTTTCTCCTTCCCAGACATTGAATGTGCGCGGTTGATTCAAATGATGCACAGCTGAAAATTTAATTTTGGACTCCCTCGTGAGACGTCCTCTGGATCAGGGCAGTTTCAGTGCAGTGTCCGTCCATTATGCCTAAGGTTTTCACCAAAGTGATGACAGCAGTCTCCTCCCACCCCAGGTTGATGGAAATGTATGCATGTCACACCTTGATTACTGTCTGGCCAATGCCATCTTCCCCCCAGAAGACTTGTTACAGATGCTGGTGCCAGTAATACTATCCCTAGTGTGACGTCTACTGTACCCATGAACCCTCACGCGTGTAGGACCCTCAGATTGTTTTTTTCCGCCACACTTGTCGGAAGCATAGTTGATGAGTTCCCTGGCTTTTAGCCATTAGTCATAAATTTCACAAAAAAACCCCGTCCCTCAAATCCCATCTCGAGATTCTGAAGATCGACGCCGGTACTGGAGAACGAACAGCCGTCGAGGCTGCCCGACAGACTTTGGGCCTCGGAAGGCCTCTGGCCTCGACCCAGGCCTCGGAAGGCCTCTGGCCTCGGCCCTGCAAGTAGGGAGAGTGGAGGGTGGACATACTCACACTCGTTTATTTTCCTACATATACTCGCCCGCTGCCAGATATTAACATATGGAGAGTACTCCATTTAAATTCTGCCCCAAGTGCAATCGTAAGTTTCCGTGGATAGATAAGCATAACATCTGGAATCTGTGTCTTCCTAGGGATTACCCCGAAGCAAATTGCAGAGCTTGTAAACTCTTCAAAGCAAAGACGCTTAAGGACTGCTCCACCAAACGTTGGGCCCACTACGCCAGCCAGCTCGAGGCCATGGACGCTGTGGGTTCCTTCAGTGATGGCAGCAACGCTGCCGTGTGTTAGGGAGAATTCTCTCTTTAGACTGAATTTCCTAACCTAGTGAGTCCCCCAGCAACTTTGCTGGATTTCTGGAGTTTGTTTTTTTCTCCTGCCAAGAGTGAGACTCTTTTTCTCCCACTCTTGGACATGATTTATGGTGTTCCTTTGACTGTTAATGTGTTTTATGGGCTAATGGTCCTTTACTCCATGGGGTCTCATGTGTTTTTACTATGTGTGTTACACAGCACCCTCCGTGCAGTAACACAGGGGTGTCATAGTGACCCCCCCACCATAGACTCCATACCCTGGGACTGACTACTGTCTCCCAGGGCATGTAAAGTCACCATTGGCTTTACTAGTCCCAAATTATTAACAGACACCAGTACAAACCATCATATCATGGACGTACTGGTCGGGGCAATTCAATTGCCCCGGGGTCTGTTAGTCGAGGGGGCACGTCTCCGTCCCCCCTGATCGAGTTTTGGCTGGTGGCAGTGGATACTACTTTTTATATTCAACCGCAAATATATTCCTATGGGATTTTCCTATTGTTCGAGGCTACCAACTTTAATTATTTAATTCTCATAGCCGCAAACATACCGCCGGTTTATTTAATTAATATTAATTCGCCGGTTGGTATTTTTTGCCAGGACTTAATTCTAAAATGGCGTTTGTGTTCTCTTCTGTGACTCCAACCCAAGTCGAGCCCTTTGTTCCACTTTTTGGCAGGCTTCTCCACAGAAGCCTCCAAAAGTGGTGCCACTCTGTCTGGGTACCACAGGGGGTGTGGGAGGGGGTTTAGGCACCCTGGACTGAGTTACCCTGGTAACTCAAGTCGCACTCTTGTGTGATTGGCCCACTTAGCATGTTTGATTGACAGCTAAGCTGAGTGAATGGGGGTATGCTGCATAAAAGCAGGGCTTTGGGGACTGTAACTTCAGAAGTCGCCACAGGACCTGAGAATCCGATGAGGACGAAGCTGAGCCGACCTACCACGACGACACCACCGGTGGAGCCCTTGCGGACCCGACTCACCACTTCCCGACGACAGAGAAGATCTCACGACTGGAGAGGCTTCTTCCCCTGACTGGTGGGCACAACCAGTTTACCTTCTTCTCTTCGCACCCCAGACCGGTCTGTGGTCGAACTGCCCGTGCCAAGCACCCCGGCAGCCGGATAGCCACTTACCACTGGACGGCGAACCAACGGACCGCTCCTTGTACCTGAGAAACTCCGCGGCTGGTTTCTTCCCTGGCAGTGCAACAGACTCCTGTCTTCCTCCCTGACGAGATCCTCTCTTCCCCCGGACGAAGCACCGACTTGCATCCGCTGCCAGGAACAACTGCCCCCGCTGGAGTATTCTCACCACTTTAAGGTACCGTGTCCGCCAGGCCTCCCTTTCTAAAGATTGCTACAAGGTAATAATAACTCCTTAACCTTCTGGACTGGGCTGGCCGCCTTGACCCTCTAACTGGTCCCTTTCTTTGGTCCAACTCCTTTTTGAACCGTTACAAGACTTTTGTTCACTGCAACCATGTGACCTTGGACACATTTCGTTTTGATCCTCTTAAAGCGGGGCCGGCCTACTGACCCTGAATTCACGGTGTTACTTTGCCTTCCTCTCTTGTTGTGTTCGTGAAAAAGTGTTGGGATCTGTTACATTTGATTCTCTGCTTTTCTCTCCCTTTTTAAAACAAATTATTAGAGTGCCATCTACGTTAAGCGCTCACCGCTGTCTGAAAATAAGTGGGGCTTTACTTAAGACTTGTCTAAATATTCTTTTAAGGGAGTGTATATCTTTTAGTGACCGTGTTTTTGAATTGCTTACTATTAGTGCCTGTGTGTTTTTCTAGTTGTGATTTTAAATAAATAATTATATCTCTTTTACACCAAGCTCTGGTCAGTGTTTACTTGTTCTACTGTGTTCTTTTGACGTATTGCGAATGCTCTGTATACTGCCTAACTCTTCTTGAGGGAAGTCTGACTGCTCAGCCACAGCTACCAAGTGAATCTGTGTGGTACAGACTGCTACCAAGTGGGTTTACTGCCAAACACCTGTAGTCCTAAATCTTTTGCAGTGGCCCCAGAGGGAACTGCACAGGTTTCTGCCTAACACTGGTGGCAGCGGTGGGATTTGTATTGAGTATACACTTTAGAGTGCTTTTTGAACACTTTAGGACAACTAACCACAGAGCTTAGCACTAAAAAGCTGATTTTCTAACTATGTCTGCTATGGAGAGTTATACCCTACAATCATTGTCTGCCAAAACTGCTGATTGCTTAAAAGTATTGTGTAGACATAAGAATCTCTCTGAGAAGGGCAAGAAAAAGGAACTTATAGAAAGATTGTTAGAAAACTAAAGTCTGGGTGGTACAGAGGAATCTACCCCCCAGCAAATGTAGAAAATAGTGATGGTATTGATCTGAATCAAAGTCTTGATAATGAGTCAGAAGAGGAAAGTGAACCTAATGAAATTAGCCACTCTGAGCCTCTGTCTGCCTTACCTACTGTACCTACTGGGCCTATCCCAGGTCCTACATGTAACTCTGCTTATTTTGAACTTGAAAAAATGAAGCTTGAATTAGAGTACAGACGTTTTATTGCTCAATCTGAAAGAAACCAAGAGCTAGAGTTCAGAAGAATGAATGCCCAGGCTGAGCAGAGGCAAGCTGAGTTAAGACTCAGAGAAATAGAGCTTAATCATGAACTAGAAATGAAAAAGTTGTCTGTGGAAAATGCTTCTCTCTCCCCTGGTTCTTCTAGGAGTTCCAGTCCCAAAAGACCCCGGATGCCTAAGGAATTAGTGGGTATGTATGAACCTAAGTTGGATGTGTTGGATTGGTTGAAAATGTTTGAATATAATCATGGGCGCCAGGACATCACAGGGAATGAGTTACTTCCCTGGTTGTTCTCTAGGCTTCCCCCTGCTGCAACTGATGTGGTAATGGAGTTGGGGGAGGTGGATAAGAAGGATTATGAATGTGTGAATCTAGCTTTGATAGCTAGATTTGGGAAGACCCCTTCCCAGTACCTTAAGAGGTTTAGGACCCGCAAAAAGCATGATGGTACCCCTTGGGCTACCTGGGTAAGTGAAAGTTTGAAAAACTTAGAGGGATGGATTAAGGGTTACAGAGTTAACACTTATTAAGGAATGAAAAATCTTGTAATGTTGGAGTCAATTTATGATGCCTGCTCTCCTGAGCTCAGACAGCACTTGGCTGATTCAAAGGAATTAGATTCCAGGAAGTTAGCTAAGGCTGCTGACTTGTGGGTTGCCAACAGGGCCACTCACAAGGATTCTGGGGCTACTCAGAAAAAGGATGAGGGAAAACAGCCAAAAAAGGACTCCAAAGAGAATTCTAATAATTCCAATTCCAAAGAGGGCCCCAAACCAAAAGGGTAAGCCACAAGGGAAACCAAATCAGGCTACTGTACCTCCTGGTGCCAAACCAGAAGGAGGTCAGATCAAGCCACCATTCCAGAAAGCATTTGGTAAATGCTTTGTTTGTGGCTCTACTGACCATGTGAAAGGAGATCCCAGATGTAAGGGTAAACCTTCAGGGGTCCAGCTTGTCTCCTTAGCCTTCGCTCCACTGGAGGAAGTACAAATGGCAAGTGGAAACTTGCTATTACTGGCTGATGAACCCATTGGAGTCTCAGCCAGTGTTTCTTTAGTGTCTCTGGGTCTATGGGAACAACAGAACTTAGATGTCTATAATTCTATCCCAGATAATACTAAAGGGTATTATAAGGACAGTGTCCAGGTGAATGGTCAGGAAACTCCTGCCATTAGGGACACTTGGGCCAGCATATCTGTGGTGGACAAATCGTTTTTTCAGGCTGAGGATGTTGCTAAGGCACCCAAACGCCTCACCAAGTGAACTGGAGGGCCTGTGCAGATGCTTCCCCAATTACCAGTTCTTATCCAGTGTAATGACATGACTGTGAAGATACCTGTCAGCATACAAAGTGAGGTGCCAGGAAGGGTACTGCTGGGTAATGACTTGAAAACTCTTGGAGTAGTGTCACATGCCCCCAGACCTCCTAGTAAAAGGTTACAGGAGCTCACCAGACCTGCAAGGGAGAGAACCATGAGAGGTACTCCCAAGGAGATGATGAAGAAAGAGATCACTCCTGCTCCACTGGAGATGTCAGCTGCTGTCTCTAAGCCACAAGAAGCAAAGGGGAAACCTAAGAATTCTAACAAGAAACCAGCAGTCAGCACTCCAGTGCAGCCGACAAGGACTTCCCCTAGGTTGTCCAAAGTTACACCAGTAACTCCCCCTCCAGCTGAGGCTGAGAGGGAGGTACAACCCTGTGTGGTTGAACTAGACTCTGAAGAAGAGCTAATGGAAGGCCAGGAACTCATTGGGGATCTGGATCCTGTTGACCATCCTGAGCTGCAGTCTTTACTGGCAGAAGGTGGACCCAACAGGGCAGACTTCAGTAAGGGACAGAGAGAATGTCCAACTCTGGACGGTCTTCGCCACCAGGCAGATGCTCAGGCTGAAGGGCAAGAGCCTGGGAAGTATAGGTTGCACTGGGAAGATGGCCTCTTCTACAGTGAACCAACAGAGTCTGCACCTGGGGACAACAAGCGACTTGTAGTACCCCAAGAGAACAGACACAGTTCTTGCAGTTAGCCCATGAGATTCCTTTGGCTGGTCACTTAAGTTTCAAGATGACTAAAGAAAGGCTCTCACTCTACTTTTATTGGCCAAAAATGGGGGCTGAAGTAGATAAATACTGCAGGAGCTGCCACACCTGCCAGACTTCTGGTAAGGTTGGCTCCAAGAATGTTGCACCTTTAGTGCCTCTCTCTGTAGTGGGAATCCCATTTGAGAGAGTAGGGATTGACATTGTTGGTCCCCTTGATCCTCCAACTTCCTCAGGCAACAGGTTTATCCGTGTTGTAGTAGACCATGCTACTAGGTACCCTGAGGCAATTCCTATGAGGACTGTTACAGCTCCGGCTGTGGCTAAGGCACGCCTTGGTATTTTTACCAGGGTTGGGTTTCCTAAGGAAGTAATCTCTGACAGGGGGTCGAATTTTATGTCCCACTACATGAAAGCCATGTGGAAAACCTGCGGAGTTACTTGCAAGTTCTCAACCGCATACCACCCTCAGACAAATGGACTGGTTGAAAGGTTCAACAGAACCATGGAGAGCATGATAGGTGCTTTAGAGGACCCCCTTAAAAGAAAGTGGGACCTTCTACTGCCATGCCTTCTCTTTGCTTATAGAGAAGTTCCTCAGGAGGGAGTAGGTTATTCTCCCTTTGAACTTCTTTATGGTCATCCGGTCAGAAGTCCATTGGCCCTGATCAAGGAGGGGTTGGAGAGTGCTCCTTCCCCCAAGCCAGTCAGAGTGACTGACTACGTGATAGGTCTCCGAAGGAGAATGTCACAAATGATGGCAGAAGCAAGTGATAACTTGAAAGCTGGACAAGCATTGGTCAAGCACTGGCATGACCAAAAGACTAACATGGTTGAGTTTACTCAGGACCAGCTAGTTCTCGTTATGATCCCCACAAGGCAGAGGGCCTTGCAAGACAAATGGATGGGACCCTTCAAAGTTGTGGGTAAACTTGGAGAGGTCAACTAGCTGGTGGACTTGGGCAATCCCAAGGAGGCTCCAACAGTCTTCCACACCAACAGACTAAAAGCGTATGTCTCCAGACCTGATGAAGGAGCTTTTTTTCTAGCATCATCAGAGGAAGAAGAGGAGAGTGAAGCTCTTCCTGATCTCCTCAGAGGCTTACCTTTAGACGAAAAGATTGAAGGAGTAAATCTCTCTTCAAATCTGACACCTGAGCAACAGGAAGAGTGCAAGTCTATGTTAAATCAGTTTGCCTCTCTGTTCTCACTTTCACCAGGCTTGACCCTTGGGGACAGCATGACATACTCACTGGTGACTGTCTGCCAGTCAAAAGCAGAGGATATCGAATGTCAGAAAATGTAAGAACCCACATCAAAGGTGAGGTCAACAAGATGCTTGATCTCGGGGTAATAGAGCCCTCTACTAGTCCATGGTCTAGCCCAGTTGTGTTAGTACCAAAGGCAGGATCTAAAGAACTTAGACTCTGTGTGGATTACAGAGCTCTTAATACATTCACTAAGACTGATGCCCACCCTTTGTCAAGGACAGATGAGTTGGTGGATAGACTTGGTGCAGCCAAGTTCCTCAGCACATTTGACTTGACGTCAGGCTATTGGCAAATAGACCTGACAGACCATGCCAAGGAGAAACCTGCATTTTCTACCCCAGTTGGCTTATACCAGTTTAAAGTTATGCTTTTTGGATTGAAAAATGCACCTGCTACTTTTCAAAGGATGGTAAACCAGGTTCTGAATGGGATGGAGGACTTCTGGATGGCATACTTGGATGACATAGTAGTGTTCAGCAATTCCTGGGAAGAACATGTGGACCACCTGAGATACGTTTTGCAGGCTCTTGGAAAGGCCAATCTGACCATAAAGACAAGTAAATGCCAGATTGGACAGAGTAAAGTGGTCTACCTTGGACATGAGGTAGGAGGTGGAGAAATCAGGCCTTTGCCCAGTAAGATTGAAGCTGTGCAAAATTGGACAATACCTACTACTCAGACCCAGGTGAGAGCCTTCTTAGGCCTCACTGGGTACTACAGGAATTTAATTGAGAACTACGGGTCCATAGCTTCTCCACTGAATGTCCTCTCCTCTCCTAAATTCCCTAAAAAGGTTAGGTGGAATGAGGAATGCAATCAGGCCTTTGAAACCCTGAAAAGGGCTCTTTGCCAAGCCCCAGTAATCAGAGCTCTTGACTATCACCAAACTTTCATTGTGCAAACAGATGATTCAAATGTAGGAATAGGTGCAGTCCTCAGTCAACTGGATGGGAAAGGTAGGGAGCACCCCATTTGCTTCATCAGTAGAAAACTGAAGGATCCTGAAACAAGGTGGGCAACCATTGACTGAGAGTGTTTTGCTATTGTGTGAGCTCTGAAGAAGTTTAGGCCATACCTGTATGGTTCTACTTTTGTCATTCAGACTGACCACCAACCCTTGAGATGGTTAATGCAAATGAAAGGGGAAAACCCAAAACTATTGAGATGGTCAATCTTCCTGCAAGGGTTTGATTTCACCATTGAGCACAGGTCAGGGTGTCACCACCAAAATGCTGATGGTCTCTCTAGGATGTATGTCATCGACTAGAGGTATGAGATTCATCCAGGAGTGGATTAAATCCTCCTGTCCCTTAGTCTGGGGGGGCGAGTTTTAGGGAGAATTCTCTCTTTAGGATGAATTTCCTAACCTAGTGAGTCCCTCAGCAGCTTTGCTGGATTTCTGGAGTTTGTTTTTTTCTCCTGCCAAGAGTGAGACTCTTTTTCTCCCACTCTTGGACATGATTTATGGTGTTCCTTTGACTGTTAATGTGTTTTATGGGCTATGGGGTCCTTTACTCCATAGGGTCTCATGTGTTTTTACTATTTTTACTATGTGTGTTACACAGCACCCTCCGTGCAGTAACACAGGGGTGTCATAGTGACCCCCCACCATAGACTCCATACCCTGGGACTGACTACTGTCTCCCAGGGCATGTAAAGTCAACATTGGCTTTACTAGTCCCAAATTATTAACAGACACCAGTACAAACCATCATATTGTGGACGTACTGGTCGGGGCAATTCGATTGCCCCGGGGTCTGTTAGTCGAGAGGGCACGTCTCCGCCCCCCCTGATCGAGTTTTGGCTGGTGGCAGTGAATACTACTTTTTATATTCGACCGCAAATATATTCCTATGGGATTTTCCCATTGTTCGAGGCTACCAACTTTAATTATTTAATTCTCATAGCCTCGAACATACTGCTGGTTTATTTAATTAATATTAATTCGGCGGTTGGTATTTTTTGCCAGGACTCGATTCTAAAATGGCGTTTGTGTTCTCTTCTGTGACTCCAACCCAAGTCGAGCCCTTTGTTCCACTTTTTGGCGGGCTTCTCCACAGAAGCCTCCAAAAGTGGTGCCACTCTGTCTGGGTACCACAGGGGGTGTAGGAGGGGGTTTAGGCACCCTGGACTGAGTTACCCTGGTAACTCAAGTCGCACTCTTGTGTGATTGGCCCAAGTGGTGAGCCGGCCGGCTCACCACTTAGCATGTTTGATTGACAGTTAGGCTGAGTGAATGGGGGTATGCTGCATAAAAGCAGGGCTTTGGGGACTGGAACTTCAGAAGTCGCCACAGGACCTGAGAATCCGACGAGGGAGAAGCTGAGCCGACCTACCACGACGACACCACCGGTGGAGCCCTGCGGAACCGACTCACCACTTCCCGACGACAGAGAAGATCTCCCGGCTGGAGAGTCTTCTTCCCCTGACAGGTGGGCACAACCAGTTTACCTTCTTCTCTTCGCACCCTAGACCGGTCTGTGGTCGAATTGCCCGTGCCAAGCACCCCGGCAGCCGGATAGCCACTTACCACTGGACCGCAAACCAATGGACCGCTCCTTGTTCCTGAGAAACTCTGCGGCTGGTTTCTTCCCTGGCAGTGCAACGGACCCCTGTCTTCCTCCCCGACGAGATCCTCTCTTCTCCCGGACGAAGCACCGACTTGCATCCGCTGCCAGGAACAACTGCCCCCGCTGGAGTATTCTCACCACTTTAAGGTACCATGTCCGCCAGGCCTCCCTTTCTAAAGATTGCTACAAGGTAATAATAACTCCTTAACCTTCTGGACTGGGCTGGCCGCCTTGACCCTCTAACTGGTCCCTTTCTTTGGTCCAACTCCTTTTTGAACCGTTACAAGACTTTTGTGCACTGCAACCGTGTGACCTTAGACACATTTCGTTTTGATCCTCTTAAAGCGGGTCCGGCCTACTGACTCTGAATTCACGGTGTTACTTTGCCTTCCTCTCTTGTTGTGTTCGTGAAAAAGTGTTGGGATCTGTTACATTTGATTCTCTGCTTTTCTCTCCCTTTTTAAAACGAATTATTAGAGTGCCATCTACGTTAAGCGCTCACCGCTGTCTGAAAATAAGTGGGGCTTAACTTAAGACTTGTCTAAATATTCTTTTAAGGGAGTGTATATCTTTTAGTGACCGTGTTTTTGAATTGCTTACTATTAGTGCCTGTGTGTTTTTCTAGATGTGGTTTTATATAAATAATTATATCTCTTTTACACCAAGCTCTGGTCAGTGTTTACCTGTTCTACTGTGTTCTTTTGACCTATTGCGAATGCTCTGTATACTGCCTAACTCTTCTTGAGAGAAGTCTGACTGTTCAGCCACAGCTACCAAGTGAATCTGTGTGGTACAGACTGCTACCAAGTGGGTTTACTGCCAAACACCTGAAGTCCTAAATCTTTTGCAGTGGTTCCAGAGGGAACTGCACAGGTTTCTGCCTAACACTGTGTCGGACGTCGAGGGCACAGGGGTGTCGTTAGGCACCGAAGCGCAAGCCCCTGACCTCGGGGGACTGTCCGGCGGGTCAGTTATGGGGACAGCACCCGGCAGCAAGAGCACTACCCACACACCTTCATCTAAGCACTCTAACCCCACCCAAGAGTCGACACGTGTGTTGAGTGATCAGCAGAAAAAGGCACAGAAAGAGCGGTCTGCAGAATCGGTGTCCTCTGGGCGTTCCAGGTTTCCAGGTCACGGTCGCCTCAAGACACACAGCAACCGTCTACGATTGCTAAGAGTGCCACATTACCTAAGGTCACAGAGGTATGGTCGTCAGAAGACGAATCCGACCTCTATCCCCAACGTAGCACGTTCAAAGTCGACTCCGGCAGTTCGTTCGACGTCTGCCTCCGAGTCTTGACGTCCCTCCTCTAAGACTCCAGAACCTTGTGAACCCAGCTCCGAATCTCGACGCCAGGCGTCGAAAGATTCAGGAAAAGCCAGAGAGTCAGGGAAACATGCCTCTACACAGGGTAAAGGGGCGAAACAACAGGAAAAAGCTTCTGAACACCAGGTTCAGAAGGAGATACACAAATCTTTAGAGAAACACAAATCTTTAGAGAAGTCAAAGACCCCTGACCCTGTCACTAGGCCTAAAGTTGTCACTCCCACTCCCCAGGATATGGGAATAGAAGAGAACAACAGCAGGAAAGGGTCATTCCCAGTTCCAGAGAATGGAGCTCGGAAGACATTGACAGAGTGATGAGGAGAATGTCTTTTATGTCAAATCTTTACGAGAAACAACGTGATTACTTCCAGAGCTATCAGAATACCCCTGCTACCTCTGCCCCTTCGGGATCCAAAGACGCTCATCCTTCTACTAAGAGACTCCATACTGAGACTCCACTTCAGGGGCTGCTTTCAGACCCATTCTGTATTGAACCTTACTAGCAGTATGCTGAAGATCCTGAGATACAAACATTGGACGACCAGGCAGGGGTCGACTTTTATGGAGACGATGAAGTCCAGGATGAGGAGGCCGAAGACGAGGCAGAGGCCTATAGTCTCGACTCCCCTATTCCCAAGGACCCACCGGTGAATGACTCACCTGTGGATAATCAGCCATTACTGAACAAGGTCTTAGCTAATGCTGCAGCCCACTTTCAGATAGACACTCAGGGGGTTCAAGAAGAGAGGGACTTTGCAGAGCAAATTATGGGGGATAAAAGATCCATTGCCCAAGCCATACCAATTCTGAAGTCTATTCAGCACAGAATTGACCCTTCTCTGCTCACCTCTAATCTTACACAGGCAGTTAACCCAAGAATAGAGAAATTATTCAGGGCCGCTCCCTTAGACCCACTTTACATAATGGGTCAGCTTAAACCGGACTCATTAGTGGTCACAACCACCAGGAAGAGGGCGGGGACACCTCTAGCATCTTCTGAAGCTCCCCCAGACAAGGAGAGCAAAAAGATATATGGGCATGTAAGGAAGGTGGCTTCCACTTCCGCTTATCAGGCAAGAATTGCTAATACCATCACTCTGCTGGCAAATTGCAATTGTCACCAATGGGAACAAGTAGCTGCCCTCATTGCCTCCGCACCTGAACCTCTAAAGAGCCAGTTGGCCCAGATTGCGTCAGAAGGAAGGTCGGTGTCCGGATGCATTCTCAAGGCTACCTTTGACGCAGCAGACAATGCAGGCCGGCTTATCGCAGAGAGCACAGTAATTAAGAGACACACGCTTGGCTGAGGCAGTCGGGTTTTAAACCCGAGACCCAAGCCACCCTCATCGACATGCCGGTGGAACCAAATGTCTTGTTTGGAAAAGCAGTGGAGGAGGCGCTCAAGACAGCCAAGGACGAATATGACACCCTAAAGTCCCTTGGACAACTAACTAATAAACCCACAAACCAACGAGGGAATAATAATTTTCGTCGCTCTCACGGGCAAAATTCCCAGAGAGGGTCTAACTACTTTCAAGGCCAAGGAGCATCGTGGGGAGGCAACCAACAGGCTACACAGGGTTTCACCAGAGGTCAAAAGAGGGGCAATGGTAGAGGGAGAGGCAGCCCAGGTAGAGGCACTACGCCTCCCAACAAACAGTGACATTCTGCTCCAGGTCCCTTCCCATGCATCCGCAGTAGGGGGGCGCATTTCCACCTTCACCGACGCATGGGAAGGGATTACTTCGGACAGATGGGTGCTGTCCACAGTGTCCGCGGGATACTGTAGCACACTGTTGGAACGCCCCCGCGACCATCTTCCAAGACAGAAAATACACTCCTTGGAGCACCAAAGAATCCTCCTCGAGGAGATCGTCATTCTTCTTGCAAAGGACGCGATAGAACTCGTTCCGGGCAACCAGGTAAACAAGGGTATTTATTCAACTTACTTCCTGGTGCCAAAAAAAGATCTAGCAATGCACCCACTATTAGACTTACGCCCTGCAAACAAGTATGTCAAGCCTCAAACATGTTGCATGACTATACTCCAAGAGGTAATCCCCCCCCCCACTAAAGAGAGATTATTACATGGCAACATTGGACATGAAAGATGCCTATTTTCATATTTCCATGTTCCCAGCGCACAGAAGGTTCTTGCGTTTCAAGGTAGACAGCCAGCACTACCACTTTAAGGTGCTGCCCTTCGGTATAGCCTCGGCTCCAAGGGTTTTCATCAAGGTACTGGCGGTAGTGGCAGCGCACCTACGCAGGGAAGCAATCCCAGTGTACCCTTACCTGGACGACTGGCTCATCACAGGGGAAACCCCCGTAATTTGCAGATCCAACATTCAAAGAACTATCGGCCTCCTCTTTCAATTGGACTTCTCAATAAACGAGAAAAAATCAAGCCTGGTGCCAAGCACCTCAAAACAGTTCCTAGGGGCTGTTCTAAACACCCAAGAGGGGTTGGCCTTTCCATCAGAGAAAGAATTCGGAATCTGTTACTGCAAATTCCTCAATATTAGTCAGGTCGCCAGATAAGTGTGCGCAAAGCAATGCGTTTACTAAGCATGATGGCATTATGCATTTACCTGGTTCTCCACGCGCGCCTACGCATGTGTCCTATGCAAGAATGGTTGGCGAAACAGTGGTCTCAGGCAAGTGGTCAGTGGGACGGTCTAGTGGTCGTTTAGCCAACACTAGTACAAAGTCTTCACCGGTGGACAAGAGAGAATCTTTCAAAGGGGTAACCCTTTTACAATTCAGAAATACAGGCCGTAGTCACAACAGACGTGTCCCTGTCAGGGTGGGGAGCACACCTCCATCAACACACAGCTCAGGGTGTCTGGTCTCACACAGTGGCTCAGAATCACATCAACCTGCTAGAACTTCTGGCAGTCTACAGAGCTCTTTGGACGTTCGAACCCCACCTAATCAACCTGTCAGTGCAGATCCTAACAGACAGCAGAACCACAATGTTTTACTTAAACAAACAGGGGGGCACTTGTTCGCCAAATCTGTCCAGGCTTGCCCAGAAAATGTGGATATGGGCACTCAGAGAGAACATTTACCTGTCGTCTCAACATGTTCCAGGGGATCGCAATTCACTAGCGGATGCTTTGAGCAGAGATCCCCTCCCAGAAGAACACGAATAGTGTCTACACGAAGAAGTCGTAAGAAGACCTCTTCTCACAGTGGGGTTTCCCCACTATAGACCTATTTGCCACAAGAGAAAACATACAATGCTCAGGATTCGCATCCAGGTTCCCCCAGCCAGGCTCCAAGGGGAACGCTCTATGGATGAACTGGTCAGGGATATTTGCCTATGCTTTTCCACCAACTCCTCTGATGAGGAAGGTAGTCAACAAGATACAAAGGGAATCGATGACGCTCATCCTAGTTGCTCCTTTGTGGGCGAGACAACCGTGGTTCCCGCACCTGCGCAAACTGGCGGTGTGCGAACCCATCAGACACCCGTGCTGGTACAACCTACTCTCCCAACACGGAAGACAAACAGTGCATCCTTAACCCAACTCAATGAACTTGGCAGCATGGCTCCTGAAGTCATAGAGTTTGGCCATCTCAATTTACCACAGAGGTGTATGGATATCTTAAAAGAATCAAGGAAACCTAACACAAGGCACTGTTCTCCAGCATGGGGTCTGGCATGGATTCACATGCTCATGAATATTCCCCGTCGTCAGGCTGGGAATCCTCGGTAAAGAAAAAATCAGTATCAGTTTCGTTTCTGATCTGTCTTTCGTAGTAGTAACCAATCACTGATCTCTGTGTCATACTGACCACAGCCAATGACTGCCCTCTACCTAAGCCCCGCCTCTGGCAGCCATCTTCAGATTTTTACCGCACGTTTAAGTGTTGGGAGTCCTCGTGCTTAGCTCTCGAGTTTTTACTGCGTGTTTCGCGCTTTTTCAGGTGAATTTTCACATTTTTTCGGTTAATCGAGCCTCAAGCTCCACCGTTTCTACTCCCGTCAACGGCTACCCGTTGCGGGATTTTCCTATGCCCCGCAAGGGTGAAGATTTCGTCGAATCAACTTCTTGGAGGATTCCAGAAGATTCGCGGCCTACTTCGAGATGGCCCAGGATGCGAGTTCGTCGCCCGGACCCAAACTGTTTCGCAGCTGCCCTGGATGCGGGCTGCAGAATGTGTTTAAGGAAGACGAACATTCGCAATGCCTCTACTGTCTTCTTGGGGACAAGACTCATGTAGAGAAGGACTGCCAGTTCTGCAAGAACTTGTCAGAGCGGACCATGAGGCACCGTCGATCCCGTCTCGCCAGCTGGTTGGAGAAGTGCTCAACGGGTGAGAAGAAGAAGAAAGGGTCGGAGTGGGCTTCTAAGTCCTGTGCGGGCGCCCCGGCAACGGGGGCCCAACACCAGGCCAAGCGCCGCGAGTCCGCTGGCTCTGGGAGCGCCGAAAGGTCGGGCTCTTCGGTCGCCAGGCAGGGCGCACCTTCCCCAGCACCGTCAACCACGAGCCAGCGCTCCGGTTCGGGGAAGAGGAAGTCCGAGACCCCGGGTAAGCTTCGGGAGAAGCCCCGTCCGATCTCGGAAGAGGGGGAGCGAGGCGTCGCCCCTCCTCCGAAGGAGAAGGCCCGGGACGCACCTAAGGTGGTGAAGGCCCCTACCCAGCAGGCAAAGGCCTCTATCTAGGCGATCGCGGCGACTCTGTCCAAGCCGGCAGAGACCCCGCCAGCGGAGACTGCCTCCGGGACTAGAGTTTCCCTGCCGCCAAGGAGGGAATCCTCTTTTCAGCCCATCGTCGTGGCCGCCATGGTGGAAGAAGCGAGGGGGGGGCACGGTAGCCTCCTCGAGCTCCGAGTCAGCCTCGGAGGAGGAACTGACCGAGGCCGTGAGGAACCTCGAAGTTCAATTCGAGAAGGTTCGATCCCGTAAGGAAGATCCTCGGGAGATAACCGAGGAAGACGACGATGGCGAGGAAGAGCAGCCTTCCCTTCCGGCGCGGCCAGAACCTAGCCCTCAGGATGGCTCGGCGGCCATTTTGTCTGAGATCCAGTCCTTATGCTCTGAGATAAGGACGATATTCCCACGGCCCAGGCCGGAGGACCCACAACCTGGCCGGTCGGGAAGTCCTCAGAATTAACGACGGAGGACCCAACCCTCTCCTCCGCTCGCCCCCGTAAGGCCTACAGTTCCCTCCTCATCCTCCCACGAGTCGGGAGATGACGGTGCGTTGGGCTCGACGACTGGTTCTGACCGCGACGACGACGGACCGGGTCTCCCGTCGCACGGGCCTCGCCGCCCGACGAGATTGGCTCATTCCACACCATGATCGCCAGGGCATCCGAATTGTTCCAGCTCTGCCCGGAGGAGCAGAAAAAGAAAGGTTTCCTCTATCAGCGCCGGGAGGCCAAGAGGAAGACTGTCATCGCGGTGCCTCTAATCGATGACATCTGGGAGGGAGGGCCTGTCGGTTCTCAAAAACCCCTCCACGGCACCAGCCAAACGGGACCGGTACGAGAAGAAGTACCGGGTCCCCGAAACCACTCCCCTGTGCCTCAGGGCCCAGCCAACGCCAGACTCGGTCGTCTCGGCGGCGGCGAAGAAGAAAGCGGCGGGGTCAGGAGCCTCGACGTCGAATTCCCCGCAGGATGGCGAGGGAAAGAAGTTGGACGCCATGGGGCGGCGGGTCATTTCGTCGGTGGCGACGACGATCAAAGCGGCCAACGCCCTGGCGATCGTGGCCCGTTACGACAGGGAGCTCTGGTTTAAGCTGGCCCCCATATTGGACTTCCTGCCAGACGACAAGAGGTCCGAGGCCCTGGAAATACTGCAAGAGGGCGAGGTGGCGTCGGACCACGCCATAACGGTGGCAACCGATATTGCCGATACCAGGTTCCGCCAGCTGGGCAACGGTGTTTGCCTACGACGACGGGGTTGGCTCCGGGCGTCCGACTTCCGTCAGGACGTCCAGACCAGGGTGTTGGACATGCCGTTCGACGGCAGCAACTTGTTCGGGAAGGCGGTGGTCGAATCCCTCCAAGCCATAAAAACGGACACGGAGACGGCCCGCGCCCTAGGAGCCCTTCAGCAACGACGGCCCTTTCGGAGCTCCGGAGGCAGACAGGGTGCCTCCAAGGGATCCAGCGGTGGCTCGTCGTCCTACCGCCAGGCGGCACGCTCCTCGTCTCAGGAGGCCTACAGGGGTCGCGGCAAGCAGGGAGCGCCTCGCCGCCGTCGGCAAGGTGGCCAGGGCGGCAAGGCCACCACCTCCAAGCAGGACTGAACCGGCCGTGGCCTCGGGCCCCCACCGAAGCACCCCGGTGGGAGGCCAGCTGACGAATTTCGTTGGCGTGTGGAAGTCCACCTCCACCGATCGTTGGGTGCTGGATACCCTGGCAAGAGGACACTCTATCGAATTCCTGAAGAAGTGCCCTCACGTTCCACCTGTAGCCAGGAAGGAAAATCACGTCCCGCAACTGCTGTTGGAAGTACGGGCGATGCTCAGGAAAGGCGCCATTGAGCTTGTCCTGAAGAGGCTCTGGGGCTCCGGGGTGTACTCAAGGTACTTCCTCGTCAGGAAGAAGACGGGCGGCTGGCGCCCCATCCTGGACCTTCGTCGTTTGAACAAATACATCAGATCACAAAAGTTCAGGATGGTCACCCTCCAGAACGTCTGGGACAGCTGGAGGAAGGTGACTTTCTATCGTCGTTGGACCTGGCGGATGCATACTTCCACGTTCCCATCCTCAAAAGTCACCGAAAGTTCCTCAGGTTCGTCGTCCAGGGACGCCGCTACCAATTCAGAGCACTGCCGTTCGGATTGAACTCGGCCCCCAGGGTCTTTACCAAGTGCCTAGCACCAGTGGCGGCGCGGCTGCGCCTGCAGGGGATTCACGTCTACCCCTACCTGGACGACTGGCTCATCCGCTCAAGGACGAGGGAACTCGCCGTCGAACACACTGCAAGGACCGTCCAGCTACTCACAGACCTGGGATTCGCCATAAACTACCCAAAGTCCCACCTGGTGCCGTCGCAGGTGGCCCTGTTTCTGGGAGCGAAGCTCGATACAGTGAGGCGCCTGGCGGCCCCGTCGGAAGAACGGACGAAGACCATTCTAGGCAAAGTGCAGCGCGTGCTAGCCACGGACGTGGCCAGGGTGAGGTCCATCACGTCCCTCCTGGGGATGATGTCCTCTTGCATCTACTTGGTGCGCCTCTGCAGACTACGGATGCGCCCTCTTCAAGAATTTCTCGACGCCCGTTTGATGCAGGCAACAGGCACCTTCGAAGACAGGGTCCCCCTCAACGAGGTGTTCCGGCGGGCGATTCAGTGGTGGGGCGTTCGAGCGCACCTCACGGCGAGCAAGGACTTTCAGATGCCGGCGTACCAGGAGACGGTGATGACGGACGCCTCCCTGGAAGGTTGGGGCGCCCACACCGGAGATCTCCACGCAAGAGGCCTCTGGCTCCTGGAGGAGAGGCTCCTGCACATCAACGTCCTGGAACTCCGAGCCGTGTTCTGGGCTCTCAAATCGTTCCTCCCGTCGCTCAAGGGCAAGGTGGTGCGGATCTTCACGGACAACACCACGACAATGTTTTACATATGGAAGCAGGGAGGCACCAGATCCCCAGCCCTATCCAAGGAGGCACAGGATCTGTGGCACTGGGCGGTCGCCCAGGGGATGTTCATGGTTCCCTTCCATCTGGCAGGAGAAAGCAACACCATCGCCGACTCGCTTAGCAGGGAGCTGCGCGCTTGTCACGAGTGGGAACTGCGCCAGGATCAGTTGGATCAACTCTTCCGACGATGGGGCAAACCCCAAATCGACCTGTTCGCAACAGCGACGAACTCGAAGTGCAAGAGGTTCACCAGCAGGTTTCCCCAGCCGAGAAGCATGGGCGATGCGTTCTCGTTCCCCTGGGGCGGCTTATACCTGTATGCGTTCCCTCCGTTGCCGTTGCTGCTTCGACTCATCAGCCAACTCAAGAGGTCCCGGTGCAGGATGATCCTCGTCGCACCGGCGTGGCCGAGGCAGATCTGGTTCCCGGACCTTCTGGACTTGTCAACGTCCCCTCCCATCAAGCTGTCGGCGGACCGTCTCTCCAGAGAAGGAGGCGCCATCTTCCACCATGACCCGGCGTCGCTGAACCTGCAGGCTTGGCTCCTGCAGCGCTAGAGTTTGGAGGCTACGATATACCGGCCGATTGCAGAGAGGTTCTTGCAAAAGCGAGGGCGTCCTCGACTCTCAAATGCTACGGTCATAAGTGGAAGAGGTTCTCTATCTGGTGCCGAGCACAGAAGATCAACCCCCTACGGATTACGGCCCCTCAAGTACTGCCGTACCTGCTATCGCTGGCAAAGGCTGGGCTAGCCCATGCCTCCATTAAGATTCATCTGGCGGCGATCTCCAGATATACCAGAACCACAGGACGGACGTCCCTGTGGTCCCATCGACTGGTAAAAGAGTTTATGAAAGGACTGTTCCGGTCGTTCCCCCCGGTGAAGGCCCCGGCCCCGGCGTGAGAACTTAACGTGGTGCTGACCAGGCTCATGGGGCCCCCATTCGAGCCGATGCACTCCGCACCGATGAAGTTTGTGTCGTGGAAGACTGCATTCCTGGTGGCCATTACCTCCGCACGACGAGTGGGAGAGATCCAGGCCCTATCCTGCAAAGCACCGTACTTGACTTTCCATGCCTCGAGGGTGGTGCTTAGGACGCACCCCTCCTTTATGCCCAAGGTGCCGTCGGACTCCCATCTTAACGAGCCCTTGGTGTTACCTGTTTTCTTCCCGTCTCCTTCGTCGCCGGCCGAGAGGACTTTGCACTCGCTGGATGTGGCTAGAGCGCTGAAGTTCTACGTGGACCGCACGAAGAGTTTCCGGAGGACATCACAGCTGTTCGTGAACTTTGGACCTGTGAATCAAGGGAAGGCTCTCTCGAAGTCTTCTATTTCCAAATGGCTCTCCGGCTGCATCATGCACTGCCACCGGTTGGCTAACCGACCGCTGCCAGGCCGTCCGAGAGCCCATTCGACCAGAGCGATCGCTGCTACTACGGCGTTCTTATCTGGTGTGCCCCTGCTGGACATCTGCAGGGCTGCTACGTGGAGGTCGACGCACACCTTCACGAGATTCTACTGCGTCGATCGGGATTCCAGGGAGGAGTCCAGGGTCGCCAAGCAGAGCTGCGCAACCTGTTCGCTTAAGGTGAGCCTGGTGAGGAGGTAAGAGATGCTTAATGATGAGTTTTTTGTATTGCTTAATGTTGAGCCTTTTGCCACCCCCCGTGGTTGTGCATGTGTGTACTGCTATTTATTCTTATATTCATGAGCATGTGAATCCATGCCAGACCCCATGCTGGAGAAGGAACAAGTTACTTACCTGTAACTGTTGTTCTCCAGCATGGGTCTGGCATGGATTCACATGCGAACCCTCCCGCCTACCCCTCTGCGGCTCTTCACTTGGTCATACTGCCTCTTCACGTGCTACCAAATCTGAAGATGGCTGCCAGAGGCGGGGCTTAGGTAGAGGGCAGTCATTGGCTGTGGTCAGTATGACGCAGAGATCAGTGATTGGTTACTACTACAAAAGTCAGATCAGAAACTAAACTGATACTGATTTTTTCTTTACCGAGGATTCCCAGCCTGACGACGGGGAATATTCATGAGCATGTGAATCCATGCCAGACCCATGCTGGAGAACAACAGTTACAGGTAAGTAATTTGTTCCTTACTTTGATAAGTGGAAAAGATGTGTAATTTGGTGCCAGAATAATCAAATCAACCCAGTTGATTGCACTCCTTCCAATATTGTCACCTACATGCTCCACGTACTGGGCGCAGGGTTGGTATTTAATTCACTCAAAGTACACCTGGCGGCGCTCTCAGCCTACACCACCTCCATAACAAGGTGTCATGGTGGAAGGTGACAGTTGTCAAAGCCTTTATGGAAGGGGTGAAGAGACTCCACCCTCCAATTTCTAACCCACCACCAGGGTGGGACCTTAATGTGACGCTTTCTAAACTCATGGGACCCCCCTTTGAACCCATACATAAAGCTTGTCTCAAACACCTGACATATAAAACTGCCTTCTTAGTAGCCATTACATCCATAAGAAGGGTCAGTGAAATTGAGGCTCTGTCAGTGCAGGATCCTTTCTTTAGTATACATAAGGATAAACTGATTTTACAAACTCACCCTAGGTTCTCACCTAAGTTTATTTCCAAATTCCATGTTAACCAGTCCATTGAGCTACCAGCTTTTTTCCAAGAACCCAAAAGCTCTGCGGAGGTGAAACTACACACACTCGATGTGAGAAGAGCAGTCCTCTACTACGTAGACAAGACCAGACCGCTAAGAAAAACAGATCAACTGTTTGTCTCCGTAGCTACAGGCAGAGAAGGAGATCACGTCTCTAAAGGCGCCATCTCTAAATGGATAGTTCAATGTATCCAGCTGTGCTACTCCCTTTCAGAAAAGACACTGGGCCTCATTACGAGTTTGGCGCAAAGGGATATCGGGCACCGGTAAGGACACCGGTGCCGGTAAACTCGTTGCGCCCTATTCTGAGTTCCCTTAGCGGGTCCCTTCCTTAACGCCTGGTTTTACCAGGCATTAAGGACGGGACCCCTTAAGGGACTTTAGAGCTAATGATGGTACCGCAATTTGCGGTACCGTTATTAGCGCCTTCCCATTGAGCCCTATTGGGGCTCAAATGGGAATGGGGAATGGCTTTTTCAATGGGGATTTACCGGTCATGCAAAGGTCGGAATAGACCGTTAAGTCCCCATTGAGCGAGGGCAGACTTGGTACCGGTATTGGAGGTAGTCATGGCGCTAATAGCGCCATGATTACCTCCATACTCGGAATGAGGCCCACTGCCTTTTACGCCAATTGTCCACTCCACTAGAGGTATTGGGGCCACTGTGGCTTTCATTTCAAATGTACCCCTTGACACCATTTGCAAAGCAGCTACATGGAGCTCTATTCACACTTTTACTCAGCACTACTGCATTGACACTCATTCCAAGACAGATACTCAAGTGGGACAAGTGGTTCTAAGACATTTGTTCGCTCATGACCCTTCTCACATCCCACCTCCTCCTTCTAACACTGCTTGCTAATCTATGCACAGCATGTGATCTAAGCAGATTCCACAAGCCTCAGAAGGGATACATTACTCACTGTAATCGTATTTCTGATGCTTGAATCTGCTTAGATTCACATGAGCACGCCCTTCCTCCCCTCTGAGACAAGGCGCATGGATGCTTGTAGTCTTATCTATCTATCTGCTTGGGAACTCTGTACTCAGGCTACTCCTCATGCTACCTCATGTCAGAAAAAATACAATCTGAGCGTCCTACATGCGTGAGGGATCATGGGTACAGTGGACGTCACACTAGGGATAGTATTACTGGCACGCCCTAGTTCGCCGCCCCTTTTCGAGTTTCGAAAAACAAACTGTAATACTCCGCAGCTTCCACTAGATGTCGGCCTATGCACAGCATGTGCATCTAAGCAGATAAAAGCATCAGAAATAATATTACGGTGAGTAATGTATCATATATATATATATATATATATATATATATCAGCGCCTGGAATACAACTTATTGATTTATTTGAATTAGGCACACAAGTTGCTAGAACCGATCTTGAATTACCATGTCCATCCTCCACCTTACTCAATATACCATCTTAATTTCCCTCCTTCTGTTTAAACTCACTAGCTACCTCATTAGTTTCGGCTGTTCGATGGTGCTTTTATGCTACCTATGAGCCAGAATTATTCCAAAGAATACATATATGAAGGAGATGGCGTGTGAGCTGGAACACAGCTTGTGGGCATTGTTTGGTTGTTTATCCACCCATTGACCCCCCTGCCTACCCCAAATGGGCATGCTAATCCATATGGCCATTCTCACCAATGACTTGCCCCTCCTCACTCAAAACACACCCTCCTGGGATGTCTTTAAACTCACTTTATCAAGCATTAACATCACAATTTGTGCTCTATAGAGCCTACCAATGTTTTTCAAAGCCGTCCTCTGCAAGTTAATAGCTTACTTGCCAGTGTAAATGATTTCCTGGTGTAATAAGAGTGCCTTTATCAAGTGTGCTTTCAACCACTTGATTTATATGCACTGTTTCTTTGCAGTGAAGTCCTGGCAAACACTTTACAAAGCCAACAGTTTTGGCTTTAGTATAGGTATACCAACATCATATACCCAGGTACTAAGACCGTTTTCCATCTGGTGCAAGGTTATGGTTAGGTAGTGCCATTATAGCAGTGTCTGGCAAAAGCCCAGCCGAAACTGTTGGCTTTGCCAATCATTTTTTTATATATACATCAGTGATGTCAGTTAGCACATCATCTTGGCTCGGAGTATCATTGAGATTCAAGCCCTTCCTGCATCTGGGCCTTATAAAGCAAGCCCACACCATGATAGATGTAAGGGTGGCATATTTTAGTTTGGGTAATATATGCTGCTGCTAACAATTGGCTAGAAAGTTAACTCCAAAAAACAACACGTTTTACATAAATATTTGCTTATGTCATCTTTCTCATGCTGCCCATTTCTTATTTTCATGATGTTACATACTTTATGTGAAAGAAATACTTAAAAGTCTTGGCTTCGTTGTTCCTCTTGTTTTACTAAAGTTCTTAAATTGTCCCCATCCCACTCGTTCTCCGCCGCTCTATCCCCTCCCTTTCTAATCCTGCTCAGCATTCTCTGCCTTACCTTTCATCTTTTACAGAAATAATTCAAAACAAGCAGGAATTTGCAGCTGGAAGTTCATCCAGCTGTGTGTTCCGCTCCTGGGAACGCTTTATCCATTCATGTCGGTGGATGCTACAGCTGAGCCCCAGTGTTCCAGTCACTGGGGCATTCCATGTGGCAGGCATGTTTCACTCTAGCTTACTTCATTAGGGCTTTGTTAATTGACGCACACCACAGAAGTGTTCCAAGAAAAGAATGCAAAAATGCACATAACCAGCAACGTGTTAAACAGCATCTGCTTGGGGGTAACAAGGTTTTATTTTAAAAAATTAAATGCACAGTTTATGTGAGTCATTTCATCTGAAAGTTTTGCAAGAGCACAGACCACGTCAGGGCTGGGTTTTCGGGTCCAAATGCCCGAAATGAGAATGTAAAAAAGAAAGTTGCGATTCCAGAGTATGAACCTTTTTCAAGACTTGAATGGAGGGAAAATTTGTATGGCTGTGTTCCCCATTTCTTTTATTTCACTTCCAATACCCGTCTTTATTGATGTTTAATAGATAATGTACAGGAGGGTAAAGGTGCAGTGAAAGGGGACGTGTGTGTGTCCCATGATTTTTAATGATTTTACATATTTTCAAAGTCATACCGTGTAAAAGACATAATATGCTTTAACGGGATACACGTCCCCCGCTCGGGTGAATGAATGGGATTGTGGAGTGCCCTCTGCAATGACATTTTAATCCCCATTCTTGCTCACCACTCGACGTAGTGGGCGGAAGAAGGGTGCACCATAATGGGTTGCCAAAGGGGTGTCCACCAAACCTAGCTCAACCACTGCCTCCCTCCTTGGTCCAGTTCCACCTGCCACTGGTCAAAGGGAATTACAGGGCTCAGTATTTTCAGTGGTGGCATGCATTTACAGCAGAGTAGCTCTGGGATATGTGCCGAGGACAAGAGCCACACCTCCACTCATTTCCCCCGGCCTCAGACGCGAACAGCACAAGGCCCTGCATTTAAAAGCCTGCTGTGGATGCACCGTTTGCCAAGCTTACTTGCAAAATAGTTACTGGCAAACTCAAGGAAGCAAAGACTTATGCTTCAGCCGCCGTTTTGCTGCCTTGTGGATATCTCCCCTCCCACCACCACAGAGCTTCGGGAATGGAAGCAAAGCTCGAAGTGGGCCAGGCAGGCCTCACCCACAGAGGCAGGAGATGCTTGTTCAACTCCTAATACTCACCTGTTCTCTGCTTCTGTAGAAACAAAATGGCTTCCTTGTAGAAACGCACAGAATACCAGATCCAATAACATTATGCCGGTATTAATAGCTACACATCCAATCAGGTCGTGTTTACATCACAAGACATTAGAACACCGCCCACAAATCAGTACATTTAATTTGAAAGCCATTTTACAAAACATGTGTCTTTAACAGTAACTTCTTTATTTTGCGAACCAAATACATTAACATATGTAGCATAACTTAAAAGCTGCAGTAAATATTTTTAAAAGCATTAATCAAGTCAAATAACTTTAATAACATTAACACATAGCGGCCGCCATTTTGCAAGTAAAAATGACTGACAAATTCAGCACCCAGGTAAAGAGTGCAAAAAGGCGTGTGGTTTAGGGTGAGATGGGAGGAAAAACATATAGATTTCACTTAGAGATGGGCGGTAAATGGTTGGGACATATAGCCAAACAATACACATTCATCTTCATATGTCAGCTGCATTGAAATCCATTAGAGACCTGCATTCAAAGCCCCTATTGAAGCTCTTATTTATTTTATTTGTACATTTATAGCAGCGCACCAAGCCCTCTGGCATCTGGGCACTAGTTGCATTGGTAGGTGTAATCCAGGTGAATGATACATGAGTGGAGATCGGCGAAGAGATGAGTATTTAGATTTTTTCTGAATCGTTGGTAGGATGTCTCGAAGCGCAAGTGGGGTGGTAGATTGTGTTAAAGCTCTTAATTTAATGACAATAGTTTTGACTTAAAGGTAGCACTTTCAGCACCACCTAATAGCCAAAACTAAAAATATATATGAGACAAGCCCTGGCAGGAGAGTATACCAGGCAGATACAAGCTGCAAAAGTATTCATATAAGAAAGTCCTGGTAAAGACATACCAGGCAAGGTCAAATTGAACAGTGTGTAAAATACATCACCTGAGGAAGTCCTGGTAAGGATACAGCATGACTGGTAAAAGGCTGAGTTAAAACATACCCAGGAGGAGAGAAAAGCTGGAAGGAGAGTATAGCAGGTATCCCACAAAGATACAAACTAGCCGCCAAGTTGTTTTGTATAGCAATGATGTTGATGATCAAGAGAAACCTAAAGATCAAGAGAAACCTAAAGAACTAATGATATGATATGATGATCTTCCTAATAATATTCTTGAAAGTGTCAAACACAGTGAAGAGAAGTCCAGGGGAAGGGAACCACCTTCTGCAACAAGGAACTCTACCCGCCTGGAACTTTTTCTGTTACAGTTACACATTTTTTTTTGAACATTTTTTTGAACATTTATACACTACTCAAAGCCAAAGACCTTACCTTTTCCACCTTAGAGTTAATTTTCTTCGAATGTGAGGGCAGTTTACTTTGGACATCTTGACATTGGACAGACCCTTAGCTATGTTAGGTAGGGAAATACCTCTGAGAGAGACATTTTCCCACCCCCTGTTTATTTATAATTAAGTTTTATGGGCAAAACCCAAGGTCCTTGTGTCCGCGTCTCATTCCTGGTTCCTCACATAGAATGAGGTCTTAGTACTCGGTCCATTAGCCTTTGGACGTTTACTGGTGCACCATAAAGGCCAAATGGGAGGATCTTAAATTGAAATAGTCCTCTAGTGGTGGAGAATACAGTCTTTTCCTTGTCCTCAGGGTTCAGAGGGACCTGACAATAGCCTTTGGTGAAATCACTCATGGAAATGTAAACAGCTGCACCCAGACAATCAATCAGGTCATCTATCCTAGGCATGGGTTGTTGTCGAAGTAAGACACTGCATTTATTTTTCAAAAAATCAATGCGGAATTGCATGATTTATCTGGTTTAGCTACCCAGACAATCAGTGAGGACTATGGACTCTGAGAGGGCTCTAAAATGGTAGCTACTAGAATGTTCTCCACTTCTTCAAGGACTATTTATTTTTTTGTATCTGGGATCCTATATGGTTTTAGATCCACCACTTCAAGGGGAGTACGAATGTAGTAATAAATGCCCTTCACTCTTCCTGGTTCCTCACTGAAAACATCTGGGAACTGGTTTGAGGTCTTGAATGGTATGCTGCTGGGGTAGAGGAAGGTTAGATGGTATTAAAGTATGTTTCTCCCCTTCTTCAGTTAATAGACTGGCCATCGCTACTGAAGAAGACCCTACCGGATCTTCTTTCCATTCTTTTAAGCTGTTAATATGGTAGATCTGGGACTTGTCTTCTATGCAGCGTGAACACTCTATAATTAGCTGGGACCGTTTGTTCTAAGACCTCGTATGCACCATGCGATCGGGACAACATCGGATGTAGGGAGAATTACTAACACCTTCTGCCCGATGGAAATACAACCCCTTTTGATGTTCATGGGTTTTGGTTAAATGAGAATGGACTAGATCTCAGACAATCCTCATATGTTCCTTTATTCTATGTGCTGTCTGGGATAAAGGTAATGCTGCTTCCTCCCTCTCTTCCCCGGTCTCTGAGCATATCCAATTCATGCCTTGGTTCGCGCCTATATAGAAGATCAAATGGCGAAATACCTAGAGATTCCTGGGGAGCTTTTCTAACAGCAGAGAGCCCAAGGGATCATTACATCCCAGTCCCTTTCATCAGTTTCCATGAGCTGTCTGAGGACTGTTTTGAGGGTCTTATTAAATGCTCAACAAGTCTGTCTGTTTGCGGATGACATAACGACGTGTGGAGCGTCCTAATCTGAAGGCCATCAGTTTGCTCATGAAATTGGTTCCTTGTTCTGTGAGGATTTCTCTAGAGAAACCTATGCGGGATAGGAAGGGGTGAGGTGTTTTAGAATTTGTTGGGTTGAACTGTTCCACATTGGGAAGGCATCGGGGTAGTTAATCGCATAGTCTAGAATGAGTAATATGTGTTTAATTCTGATCCGGGATGGTTTGAGAGGACTTACAATATCTACCCTATGCGGGAGAAAGGTACATCTATGATGCGCAAGGATTGAAGGAGGGGTGGAGGGGGAAGGTGTTGGCTTGTCTTCTGGCACAGTGAACAGGTCGCAACAATTTTTTATCTCTACAGAAATTCCTGGCCAGTAGAATCTACTCACTACCTGCCCTTGGGACTTAGCTGCCCCTTAGTGACCAGAAGTAAGGTGTACGATTGCGATCACGAAGACTGTCCTATGATTAATTTTTGGGACCACGATTTGGGATCATACACCATCTTCGAGGGTTGTGTCTCCACTATACAGTAAAACCTGTTTGAGAAAAAAAGAAGAGATTGTCTCTTTTTCTTCCTTCTTCTTCTGATACACCTTCTTGAAGGCCTGGGCTAATATGGGATATTTGCGCTGAGCAAAGGCAAGATCTGGCATGATTTCAATATTCTCAGCATCTGCCCGTGTGTTACGCTCACCTGGCTCCCACAGAGGCGTCGATCTGAACTGGATAGCTGCAGTCTCCACCAGTGTGACGCGTAGGGCCGAGATGACGGACTGGACTGGCCCACCTAGCTTCGGTTGCTTGGCCCGTAGGAATATTCTTCTGTAAATGGAGAAAGGGAATTAACCACCCGTGGGGTTGAGCGTAAATCCCTCCACCCCCGCTGTTCTCCCCACAGATCACCTTTGATGTCCCCTCTTATAGTCTCACCTGATGGTTTGAAAAGATGATCTCTCCATCCTGCATCGAGCGCAGGGGCGCGTTGATAACCAGTTACTTCACTGGCTCGAAGGAATTGGTGAGTTCCAGAACAATATTGACTCTGAAAAGTATGTAGTTCGTAAGAGTTCACATGTCTGACTTTCACTCTTGTCCGATTCCTTGCAGTTTGCGGCTGGACCCCAGTGAAGAGTTCCTCATGGTAGCTGACGAAGTTCAGGTAAGGATTTGGCTTATCCTACTCAGTTCAATAAAATAAGGCCAGAATGTAACCTGTGGCTTGCTCCCTTATTCAGGTGTGGAGAGAAAATATGAAGTTCGGGGAATAATGCCTCCGGCGGTAAAATTAGGTAAGTCTATTTTGGTGAGAAGAGTTCCCCGTGTTTGTCCTTTCGTCTCACCTTGTTGTCCTTTTGTTCCCGTTACGGGCCTGGGTACGGCGAGGATGAAATGGCGACTGCGCCGACCCGTGAAGAGGAATAGTACCCCCGGCGGTAATCAGGGAAGTCTATGGGGTAGTTACTATTGCCTCTGTTTATTCCCTTGGCTCACCTTTGCTGTTCTTGTGTTCCCCTTAGGTGCCAGAATGTGGCGGGAACGTGCAGAAGGATGCGGTGGATCGTGAGGATGTTGCGAAGGCCGGTGAGTTCAGCGCGGCGTTGTAGCAGGCGAGGCGGCACGCGTAAAATGCTTCTTTCTTCTAGCTCGCAGGCGCAGTGGATCCAGAATTCAGGTAAGGATCGAAGGTTTTGCTCTTATTCTAACCTCTTCTCCTTCTGTTCCTCTCTTTTTCTAGGAGCTGCAGACTCGAGGCGGGCGTGGCAGAAGACTGGATGCAGGCTTGCAGACACGGTGAGCGTTACGCTTCTGGATGCAGAATAACGCGAAGCGTGTGCTGCTCTTCGGGCGTGGTTTAAATAGCCTCCAAAGTAGTCCCAGGTAAGTATTCCTCCCCAACCCCACCCGAGTAAAAAAAATAGTCCCTGGGTAAAATAGTCCCTTCCAAGCCTCATTTGGCTTGGAGCTCTGCAGCATGGTCTGCATCAGGTAAGCTTGCAGCATGGTCTGCATCAGGTAAGTTCTACTCTATGACCCTGGCGCCATAGGCGCCAGGATTGACTCTCCATATGAGCCTGGTGCCATAGGCGCCAGGACTGCACCCAAACAGCCCCTAGCAGGGGTTTTTGGGCTTGCTCAAAATAACTTGATGCCTGCTTCTGGGGTTGCTGGACCTGGTCTGGTTCCCCGGGGGTAGACATCATGACACCGTGTGGTGGATGTTTCTGTTTCGGGTTCCTCTCTTATGTCTGCTTCACCAAATCCTTGTTCGCCTATATCGGTTTGATCTTGGTCAGGGTCTTCTGGTAGGTCAGGGAATACTGCTTTTTCGAATATCCCTTCTGTAATTTTATCGCCGGTCTTAATATGGTAAGTCTTCTTTCCATTATTTTGAAGGAGGACTTTCACATCTCCCCTATAATCGGGGTCCACCAACCCAGCTAATATATCCAAACCATATTTCCAGGCTAACCACGACTTGGATAACCTAATGTAGGTACTCCTGGGAGCTGATAAGACTAGACCAATAGATATAATGTGCTAGTTCTATAATAAAATCTTGACTACTGGCTAAGTGAAACCCAATTGACTCTGAAGTGGCCACTGAGGGGTTGGAGGCCCTGTCGGTAAGCTTGGTAAACTTTAGGGTTTACGCGGTTTGGGTCAGCCAGGTCAGCACCCACGCCTGACACCATATGTAAGGGTGCATAAGTACAAGTCTGACACAGTGGTGACATGTTTGTTGGCAAAGACATTTATTTATATAAACGTAAAAGAAAATGAAAACCCTATCTTGGCCTATTTCTGTGAGGGGTTGCCTGATCTCAGCAAAAATACCAAAGACTCTTGTCACGATTTCCAGTAAAGAAAAATGTCCACCGTCCTGTGTCCAAAGCTATTTCCATCCCTTACACTCAACGCTAACTAAGGAAAAACTGGGTGTATTCTTGATCCAGAAGAAGCCTTCTCTCGTTATGGATACAGATTCAAATGTGCAGTTCTTGATGAGAAAACACGAGTGGTTCTTTAACTTAAAAGTTCTTGATCTTAAATGCTCTTCCAAACGTATACAAAACAGAGTTCCCAAGTATTAGGGGAGATTCATCTCCTATTCTTTTTTCCAGTTCACAAATGTAGTATCAAGTCTGGTTCACTATCCTGCCAGACTTAACTGTAGATCTTCTTGTCTTTACCCCTGTCCTTTCTCTGGCTTACAAATGTAGCATCAGGTCTCGTTCACTATCTTGCCAGACTTGACCTTTTGTGTGGGCCGCAGACTCCTTTACATTATCTCAGGACCTTCCCACCTTGATTTGGGGTCCAGTTCCTTGGTCCCTTTGTAGTGTGCTTCTTCTGACTTGTGTGGGTCATTAACCCCCTGTGTGCTGCTCTTGCAGGGCGTGTCCGACTTGGTATGGGACCCAGACCCTTCGCTCTAGTTTATCGCATGTTGTGCCCAGGCCTGGTTCAGTAACCTGTCAGGCACTGGTTTGCATATGACTTTCTCTTATTTCTTCCCAGGTATTGGTGTGAAGGTGATCAGGTTCTTCCACCTTCTCCAACCGCCTGCTTCGTTCTCTCCTGTCTCCACCACCCACTTCGGTAACCTGAATACTTTGTTTGGCGTTACCGGCTTGTCTGGGCGACTTAGTGGAATTGCTTCTTCCTACCGCGGGTTTCCAGGGGTGTCCTCGCCAACGTTCTCAGGTCTGGTCCCTCTCAGCTTGTGTTTCTCAGCCCTACTGCGCGGTCCGACTCTGGTCTTCCCAGGGCCTGCGATTCTCCAGCCCGAACATTGATAAACACAGCGTGTGTTCTGTGAGGCTCCTGTTCTGCCTTTCGTGTTCTTCGCGGCAAGCCTCCAGCCGACTCTGTTCCTCCAGGGAGGATCTGAAAAGGTGCACCGTCCTTCGTTGCTTTTTATCGCTAGCGCTGCCTCTAGTTGACTGTATTGCTACGGCTGCCTCTAGTTGACTGTACCGCATGTGTTGGTTCCGTGGTGGGTTTTTGCCTCTTCGCCTGATCTTCTTTGTGTCATTGATTGCATGCACTCCATCTGGGTAAGCCTCACTCTTCCTTATACCAGTATGATCTGTATGAATGAAGTACTCTACTCTACAGGGATACACAAATGTGTGGGGGACCAGAGGGGACCATGTGGGGTAAGAGGAAAGAGGGGACAGAAATGGAGGGGGTGAATACAGCGTACTCCCAAGGCGATCTTCACTGGTCCAATGGAGGGCTTCCCTCCCCATGAGATCCACCCGCTGTGTACCACTCCCAAGGGGAACTATCGGGTAGTTGCCTCATCTCCCTGGCCTCATGGGAAGGGGCTCCCCCCGTGTTAGAAGTGACAGTACCCTGGGATTCGTCACAGTACCTTCTTCTTTTCTGAGATAGAGTTCGTATACCTTAATCTTCGCTGTCCCCAAGACGAACCAGGCAGCCCTGCAGGTAATGCTGGATCTGTTCTTTTTTTCAACCTTCACCTTCCTGTAGACATATTCACGATGGTCACGCTAGCCCGGATCGGCTATGTCCTTTAGATCTGAAGAACACATATCTTTACCTGCTGATTTAGGAGCTTTGTTGCACATTATTCTGTTTAACTGTCTCTTTCAAAATTTGGGCTCAACTCTGCTTCAGTAGATTGAATGCTATAGGCAGTTCCTACTTGGATGCTTGGCTGATCTTAGGCAGTTCTCCAGAAATGGTCTCAAACACCTTTCAGGTTCTCCTGGAGGGGCTATTCAATCAAGAGTACAAAGTCAACCATGAGTAGTCAAGTTTGCACCAGCACAGGTTTCAAAAGGGAAGCAGTCCGGCCTATAATATTATATTATTCCACAAGCAGAGTGGGATATAACGAGAGCAGTGAGGCTTGTTTTTGTCGAGGAGCTCTATGTCCACTTGGGGATGTCAGTGACTACCGGGCCTTTTGGCAACTTGCTTTCCCTTTGCCAGGCTCAAGATGAGTTGCATCCAACTACAATTGGTAAGCAGCTGGAACCAAGACCAAGGCGATCAGTAAAATTTCATACCATTTGCTTCAGGGCGATCTACGGTGGTAGCAGAACAAAAATAATCTGTGAAGGGGGCCCCTTTTTGAGATCCTCCACTGCCCACATGCAGTCATCACTGATTCCTTTCTGGAAACCTGGTTGAAACTATACGCTCTGATCAGTCGTATAACTTTCCTCAATCTCAAGGGAATCTTCTAGGTTTTCTTCCTCTGATCCAGAACAAGGTTGGGCTGATCCACTCGGACAGCACCACATATGTTTTCTGCCCACAAACAGGTAGGATGGTCTTCCTTTGTGTCACCTGGCCATAAAGAGTTTTGGGAATGGGTCATCTCCCATTAGATACTCTGTAAGGTCATTCATCTGGGGGCAAGTACAACACAGAAGGGGGACAGTCTCATCAGAGTCAAAATGAGTTCTAAATCGGAGCTCAATCCTTCTATATTCAAGGATATCTTCCAACAGTGGAGACATGGTAACGTGGGCAACACCAAGTGCTGTAATTATGTGCTATAAATAGACCGCTGATGATGGAATGTATATTTACCTACTGTGATGAAGGGATACTTTTCCTTCACTGTAAAGTTTCTTTCGCGCATTCTGTTCATATTCCTTAAAGGGGTAGCGGTTACAAATTCCCCTGGGGCTTGAAATCTTTCTTGACAAGAGGTAGTCTTAGCGGGGGTTTGTGGCTCTTGGTTTTGGTGATAGAGGGTCAGCCTTCTGAGGAAGCTACCCTGTCAGTATGGATTTAGTCTTAACATATGACTTGCAAAAAATGAGAATAGGGATTTCAGGGGAAAAATACCAAGGGGGACAAAGACCATCACTGGGCAGCAGGCTAAGGCAGCAGGAGGTGAACACACTGAACAGAGGTAATGCAGAGAATGACGTGGCAGAAGGTGAGCAAGGAGAAAACCAATGGACACTGTGGTGACATAGAATGAGAAATCTGACCAGGGTTTAAACATTTTGTCTATAAACATTTGTTAAGCATTTCAACGTCCTACCTTTCCCTAAATCAAGATGTGGTTTATTTTCCTCAACCAAACGGAAGCCCGGGTCTGTCAGGAAGTCTGTCAAAATGAAAATATTACTTTCCTGGTCCAAACTTCTAAAGTGTCCCTATCACTGGAACACAAAAGTAAAAAACAACAAAACCATAACCCCAGGAGAATGCCACCGTTCTCCATGGTCGAAATGTCCATGGCTAGGAGAATTCCTCCCTTCTCCTAGCTTGTGAGTTAAACCTTGACCTGTAAGTCTCCTCTTCTTGTTTAGTTTTCTCTTGCCTTGTTTGCCTCTCTTAGAGTCCCTTCTTAAGGGGTTTAAGGATGATGTCCCCTTTTCTTGAAAAGAGAGGGTTGAGGGAAATAAGAGCTGACTCTTGGGGTGATCCGGTGTTGACATAAAGGGTAAGGTCGACTTGGACTAGAGACCAACTTCTACAGGGTAGTTGTCTCCTATGGTTCGGAAGTTCCCAGTGGAACACAGGAACATTTCCCTCCTCATTGGCGTTTGTGGTCCTTCGCTGCTTGGGGAAGGGATGCCTTGACGCTGTCGGATACAACTTCCAGAGGGTACTGGTTTCTGCTTACCCGTACTTCTTCGATTCCTCTTTCCCTGAATTACTAAACTGAGGCAAATAGTTTTATTCCAATCCAGGAGAATGACTCCCTTCTCTTGGGTAAAAGTCTCTCAGCGTTCAGGTTTCATAAAGTTCCAGCAATATAACCGGACTAGGATAATGGCGCCCTTCTCCTTGTTGATTTCCAGTTTTCAACGCGTTTTACTTTAATTTGAAAATTTTCCTCAATTCTTTAAGTTCTTTCCACAGGTTTTGGATTAATTTCAGTTGCACACTGTCCTTCTACTTGCCCCCCACTAGGCCGCAGGAGAGACTCCCTGAGTTCCCCTGGACTCTTCAATACCACAGACTTATGGCACTGGCCAGGGAGTTGCCTCACAAAATGATCTACTTCTCTTTTATCTTCTTGCTTCACTTTTTCAAGTTTTCCCGGCCACCTTCCGGATGTATTCCTGTTCCCGTTACCTTCTATCAGGAAACTCTTCACCGGTTTCGCCAGGGGTCACATGTTTGCTCTTACTCTTTCTTCTTCTGCTCTTCTTCGGGCTGCTTGACTTTGCAGTCTGTTACCGTTGGCGATCTGGGCACAAATTCTGGACCAGCTGGTCCATCTGCTACATGTCCCGCAACCACCACAACTCCTAATACCTCTCATACAATCGCCTCTCTGGCTTGGCTGTAGGCTAGTGTTGACGATCTCGCTTTAGTTCTTGGACTGCACTGTCCACCCATCACAGGTTACGCCACCAATACACTGACGCTCAGCTTCAAGGCTATCGACTGGCGAGTTGCTTTCCTAGCATCTCACGGTTTGTCTCGTCATTTCACATGACTGCTTTGATACAGCCTTTGATCTACCGGTACAGCCTTTGATCTACCGGTATCCAACTGCCGGGTGTTTTGGTGTCCTATGTAGCCGACTTCTCCTTCTGTAAGTCATTCTCCAGAACACTGTTCTTCTTTAATGTTTAGCTTAAGTAGTTGGGACTGCCCCGACTTAATGTCAGTTTGATGGACTACAGCTGGTCTAACACTCTTCATGCTTGTCAGTATCGTCACTGACGGTGCCGGTGTTTCAGTGAAAGTCTGCGGGCAGGTGCCGTTCCGCCAGCCAGGGCAGGCCTGTCGGGCGGGACAGCCCCCGCCTGCAGAACTGGTAGTTTGTCGGTCCGGATACAACAGTGCCGGTAAGCTTACCAGCACCGTTGTTTTCGGACCGGCAAACTTGTAATGAGGGCCATAGTCTCATACTTTATCATAGGTAAGGAAGGGTTGGGTGATGTGATTAGCCTTTTTGGTTTGGAGATAAAGGGGTGTGTCCCAGATTCTTGCCCTTGTCACCAGTAGGAGAATTCCTCACATGAGATCCTCCCCATGTTACAACCCCCTAGGGAAACTATCGGTTAACGTTCTCACCTTCCTAGCCTCATGGAAAAGGGCTCCCTTCTGGGAAGAAGTGACGCCATCTGAAGGATTGTCACAACACGGAAGGGGGAATGGATGGAGAGGAACCGAGGGAGAGAAGGCAACAAAGAGAAAACACACTTGGTAGAATAACAAACAATTTAACAGCAACTCACACAGTAAGGCGTGTTTCGGTCCATCTCAGAATGGTCTGTCTTCCTGTTTCAGCAAATGCTGCATAGCGGCCAGCGACGCTGACACTGATGGTGTCCTAGCTGTGATTGGACCTTGAAAGGCATTCCTGTGATCTTGAAAGGATCTTGAAAGGCATTCCTGTGACTGTCTCATGCTGTGAGCGAAGACTTGGTGGGGGCTGCTAGGGGTTCCTCTATATATTGCCTCAGACCCATCACCCAGTGGCTTGCAGAGGCAGTGGGCTCAGTGGTATATCCCTTAGATGTCCCCAGAGACAATTAGCAGCTTGTCACATGGTACATAGTTATTATCAAGATAAGTAAACTACATGGTCCACAATTACAAAGTGATGTTAGTTGAAATGCCAGGACAGGCTTCATAGGTAAATGTCTTGCCGCTTTGATCATCTACAAGTAGTTCCCCAAATACAGGTGGTTTGGCATCATGGCAAAATAATACATACCTACACATTTAGAATTCTTGTAAAAATGAGGAAAAGAATCGGGGAAATCAATGCATGCACCATGGTTCCATTAAGCAGTAAACCTTAAACAATATTCCTGCCTGCATAAACCAATCATACAAATGGATACTGTAGCTATGGGCACTAAGAAGTGTAGATGAACATTTCACAAGCAGTTATTAAGTTGAAAAGTAGATAAAGGATTGACAGTGATGTTTTTGGCAGAAGTTGAAGAATGGTGTAATTGTGTTCAGCCGGCTTCTATTCTTGACTAAATTTGAGGTAGATGTTTTTACAAACTTAAACTGAATTCTTAGCAGAAGAGGAAGAGTAAATGTCTAGCAATGCAAAAGGCATGCAATGAGATGGGCTGAACAAATGAACTAACCTATGGAATATGCTGCTGTTATGTTCTGGAAGAAAACTTCAATATGGTTTCTAAAGCTGGCATGCAGGATAAGTGCTGTATTTAGTGCCAGGCTCAGGAACCTCAACCTGTCAATGGGGGAAGGACTCCTCACAACCTAGAGCATGAGGGCTACCAGGGTGTTTGCCAGAGCCAGTTCTGCCCCAGAGGTGGGGTGAGGGAGGTGGGAGGGCCACAATCTGTCTCTGGAAGAGTAGCGGGAAAAGAGGAGAAGAGAGTAGTAGAGGTTAAGGGAGAGTAGAGCTGAGGATAGAAGTAAGGAGTAGATGAGAGAAAGAGGAATATTGGAGAAACAGCGAGAGTGAAAGGGAAAGAAAGATAGAAAGAGGAGAGTGGGAGGAAGAGAAGTGAGGATAATTTAAGGAAATTAGACAGGAATGGGAGTGAAAGCAATGCGCATCAGAGGGCAAAAGGTACAAATTGAGTGAGACTTCCTGAGATCATTCTTCTTGTGGGACTCCAAGTTAGGATCCGCCTAGAAGACTCCGGAGGGAGGGAGGGAGACAGATAAGGTGCCGCCTTTAAGCCCTCACCACTAGCCAGCCACACTCTAGACAGTAGGGGCTACTGATCTCTTGTAACCACCTTGGGATTTAGGGAAGTCGGGACTAGGTTGGAGAGAGACTCCTGGGAGTTGGGGGAGGAGCGGGGGGAGAAGAAGAAACTGAGCGAGACCATCATAAGGAGTTAGTCAAGAAGGCCAAGGCCATGGCCCTTAAATTATCCTCATTCGCTAAGCAAGACGAAGATAGTACGGGTTGTTGTTTAATAGTGCAGCATCGGAGCACATTGTGGGGCTAGCAACACCAGGTTCTAAGGGTAGAGGGAGTGCACAGGAGGGGTGAGAGAGCCATTGGGACAACCTTAGTAAGACTATCCCAAGTCTTTTCACTTGTACTTACTGTTCAAATCAATAAAAAAAATCTTAAAATCCATTACTCTAGTATGTCTGTCTGTATGTAAGGCCATCTGTGATATATGCTATATTAGAACACCCTAACAGCGTTTTAAAGAAGGTGATTGGTCAATCTACGGGCTATACAAACTGGTATAGCCCGCAGATTTGATAAAGCCCTCAAAATTAGAATGCTGCTTACCTGCGCCGCGGTGCCGCCATTACAGCCCGCTATTTAATTTGATGGCGCTCCCGCCGTCTCCTTCATTGGCCCACACTCTAGCTCGCAGGCACACCAGCAATAGTTAATTTGTCACATTGCCCTTGTGCGTGCATACATAACGTGACCCCGCCCTCTTACAAATCAATCCAAAATAAATCTTTTTTTTTTATGTCTGCACCATGCAGAAATAAAACGTCTGCAACAAAGGTAAAAACAATATGCAACGTTCATTCCCAACACTGCCCTCCTGTTTTCTTTTTATTAACTTTATATTCCAATGTTAAATTCTAGCAGTGCCTACCTCCTAAACGTTGTGAATGCACCTTTTTTTCTTCTTCTGATAAACATTATTTCGAAGGGATCGGTTCCTCCAATGTATTCCACACCTATGACAGGTAATCACCACAGCTGTGCTGCTTCAGAACATTTTCTGCGTCCTGCGTCGATGATGTCGATACGCTGTCCTCGAGGGCCTCCGTCGAGCTGACGTCATTGGATGTTATGAGTAGGACGCACGACGCCCGTAGCCTCAGTTCTGTTTTTTCCGCAAACGTGTTCGCTTCGGAGATCTCGGCGCGCCTCGGTTCTTATGAGTATTATTCTATCGGTTCTTCAAACCTGTTCGTTTGTGAAGATATCATGTCTTCGTCTTCTACCCCGCGGGCGGGTTTCAACAAGTGTCGGGACTGCGGTTCCAAGATGTCGCTTACCGACCCGCACAACGCCTGCCTCTGGTGCCTCGGTGAGGACCACGCCACGGATGATTGTGACGATTGCCAGTCGTTAACATCGAAGGCCTTACGGGAGCAAAAGAAGAAGCTTTCTGTCGGTAGGGTTTACAAGCCTCGAAAGTCAAAATCCGCTGGGCTTTCGACCGATGATTCGAGAGGCGACTCTCTGCGTCGTCGGCATAAGTCCAGGGGGTCTCGGTCCGGGAGTGGTTCCCGCCATTCCTCCTGCTCTTCGAGGCACTCGCGGAAGTGCTGTCACCGGTCGCCGTCCTAGTCCGAGGACTCCACCCATCAGCGGGTTGCTTGTCCCAACAAGCACTCTTCTCCTGCGGAATGGGATGCATTTCGTACGGAGATGATGGCGATTTTTCATTCGCAGGGCTCAGTTCCGTCCGCGCCTTCGAAAGAAGCCGGCAGGGAACGTGCTAGGGCGACCGCCCGCACACCTTTGGGCTTGGGTGGTCGGCGCGATCATCGGGCGCCTTCGAGGTCCCGATCGGACAAGGTGGATCGCTCTAGCCATGCCCGCTCCAGGTCCCGCTCCTCAACGCCCTCGAGACCATCGGAGCCTGTGAGGTCTTCGAAGAAGACGTCGACGCCATCAGCACCATGTCCGTCGAGGGACACGCACGGGGCTCTGCCCTCGAGGCCTGTGTCGAAGCCATCGGCGCAACCCTCGACGCCGATTCTGTCGACGCACTCGGCCCCTTTTGAGGATGCTTTATCGGAGGTACCCAGTGCTTCGGTGTAAACCCCGAGGAAGGCTCTGAAGAAGTCAGTGCGACCTGTATTTGAGCCTTTTTCTGTGCCCTCATCCAGGGATTTATTCCAGCCTCTTGATTATATCTCTGAGGTGGATGAAGGGTCTGAGGAAGGTTTGGTTCCTGATGAGGTTCCTGATGGCCTGTTATCTGTTCATAGCCAGTTGGAAGACCTGCCTCAGTCTTTGCACGATGCCAGTGGTCTTGATACCTCCCCGGAGGTCGAGTTTGGCAGGCCTGAGCCTGGTACGCATGCTGAATCTTCGTACAGGCGACTCATGTCGAGGGTGACAGAGTACTTGGGGTGGTCTGCGCCACCAGTGGATTTTCTGCAGGATGACCTGACAGATATCCTTGACCAAGGCCCACCCACTGACCCGGTGCTGCCATTTCATATGGCTTTACAGAGAAGGGTGGCGGCGGCTTGGACTGCTCCGGAGAATCTCCCGGCAGTGAGCAAGTCGTTGCCAAAAAAATACCCTCCAGCCAGTAGAGACCCCTGCTACTTGACGACGCACCCCACTCCGGAGAGTTTGGTGGTGCAGTCGGCTACAGCCCCGTCAAAGCAGGCGTCGTACCCTACCATCCCTCCTGATAGGGACGACAAACTTTTTGATTAATGGACGAAGAATGTGTTTTCTTCAGGGGGTGTGGTTTACAGGCAGCCAACTCCGTGTGTGCCTTAGCATGTTTCACTCACACTCTGTGGAATTGCGTGTCGTTGGCGGCTGAACATATTCCCGAAGGGGAGGAATGGGATGGTTTTCTTGCCCCCTCGTTCATGATGGCAAGGATGCCATGTGTGAATCCGTTCAGTCGGGTCTGGACATGGCAGACTGTGTCAGCCGGTCCATGGCGGCGAGCACCGTGATGCTCAGATTTGCGTGGTTGCGGAAGTCGGGGTTTGCTCCTGACGTACAAGCCCGGCTTCTCAACATGCCCTTTGATGGTGTACATCTTTTGGGCACCAAGGCTGACAAGAGCCTTGAGAGGTTGCCGACCTCAAAGGCTGCAGCGAAGTCGTTGAGCGCTGCAGTCCGCCAACCTCCGCCTTTTCGTCCTAGCGGACAGCAATGGAGGGGAGGTTCCTCTCGATACTACTCATCTTTTGGTAGATCGAGGGGAGCGGCCAGTCAAAGGGGCCAATGAAGGAGTACCAGAGGTGGAAAACAAGGTACTCGAGCTGCCAAAGCCACTCAGACAGTTGCCTCTTTGCCGTTAGGCACTGCCGTAACCACTTCAGCTCAGTCATGAGGCCATGTCCCATGATTCGCCGGTTGGGGGAAGGTTGACGCAGCATCTTGTAGAATGGCGTGCCATTACTTCAGATGTGTGGGTTCTGGAGATCATAGCCCACGGCTACTGTCTTCCTTTCTGGCAGAGGCCTCATGACAATCCACCAGGGAATCTCTCTTTGAAGAGTCCGGATCCACTCCTTGCGCAGGAAATCAAATCCCTGCTGGAGAAAGGCACCATAGAACTGGTGCCTGTAGCGGAGAGGAACAAGGGATGGTATTCCCCTTATTTTTTGATTTCGAAAAAAGACAGGGGATTGAGACCCATCATGGACTTGCGTGGTTTGAACAAGCTCCTCAGGAAGGACAGGTTCAAGATGGTTACTCTCTCTCAGATCCTCCAGGCCCTTCAACTTCAGGACTGGTTGGTGTCTCTCGACCTCAAGGACGCTTACTTTCTTGTGCCGATTCATCCCAAGCACAAGAAGTTCCTGAGGTTCGCGGTTGGCGACTCGCACTTTCAGTTTCGGGTCCTGCCGTTAGGATTGACCTCTGCCCCGAGGGTCTTCACCAAGCTCATGGTGGTGCTGGCAGCGTATCTCAGGAAAGTGGGGATTCACGTCTACCCCTACCTGGACGATTGGTTGATCAGGCCGCGCTCTCCCGAGCAAGTCCTGGATCATCTGTCAGTCACCTGCCACTCCGTTCACAGGCTGGGCTTCTCCCTCAACTTAAAGAAGTCCCACTTGACACTTACCCAGCGGCTCCAGTACATCGGAGCAGTGCTCGACACTTCCCCGGGGCTGTGTTTTCCTCCCCAGGTGAGGGCTCATCCCATTCTGCAGATGGTGAACAAGTGTCGACATGCCCAGAATCTCCCGGTGTTCGAGTTCTTCAGGTTGCTCGGCCGCATGGAATCCTGCATTCTCCTGGTGCCAAAGGCCAGGCTGCAGATGAGATCTCTGCAGTGGGCTCTTAAGATGCAGTGGTCACAGTCCTCCGGCAGGATGTCGGATCCCGTTCAGGTGCCGCCCTCAGTCGCCCAGGATCTTTTGTCGTGGGCCGTCGAAGGCAATCTGATAAAGGGGGCTCCATTTTGGCACCCTGGCCGGAGGTAGACGATCGTGACGGACGGATCCCTCACCGGATGGGGAGCTCATGCCAACGAGTTGACAGTCAACGGTCGTTGGTCTCCGTCGGAGTCCAGACTCCATATCAATCTGTTGGAGCTGAGGGCTGTCAGGCTAGCCCTGAAGGCTTTTCTGCCATCAGCGGGGGAAGAATGTCCTGATTCTGACGGACAATACAGTGGCCATGCACTACCTCAACAAAAAGGGGTGGGCAGGGTCTCTCCCTCTGTGCAGAGAGGCGATGCAGCTCTGGTTCTGGGCCATCCAGCAGGAAATTTCGATCTCGGCAGTTCATCTGGCCGAAGGTGAAAACGCGGCGGCGGACGCTATGAGCAGGCAGAGTACTGTCTCTCATGAGAGGGAACTGGCTTAGGAGATTCTCATGGAGATCTTTGCCCTTTGGGGGACCCCACAAGTGGATCTCTTCGCCACCAGTGTCAACCGGAGGTGCAAAAGATTCTACTCGCAGAAATTTCCTCCAAGAGGAGCCTTAGGGGACGCGTTCATGGTGGAGTGGTCCTTCCCACTGCTGTATGCGTTTCCTCCAGTCCCCGTCAGTCTGCAAGTGCTGCGGAGGTTACGGAGGTTCGGTTCCCGAATGATCCTCATTGCTGCGGCATGGGCCAGGAGAACGTGGTACCCGGACCTTCTTGACATGTCCATATGCCCTCCATGCCGTCTTCCCTACCGAGACGATCTGCTCTCACGGGAGGGGGGTCAGGTTCTCCATCCAGAGGTCCAGTCCCTCAACCTTCATGCTTGGCTTCTGAAAGGTTGAGGTATAAGGATTGGGACCTCCCTGAAGACTGTTAGGCAGAATCCTGTGCAGTTCCCTTGGGGAACACTGCAAAAAGATTAAGACTACAGGAGTAAGCAGTAAACCCAATTGGTAGCGGTCTGCACCACCCAGATTTACCTGGTAGCTGTGGCTGAGCAGTCAGACTTCTCTCAAGAAGAGTAGGGCAGTATATAGATTATATACAATAGGGCCAAAAACACAGTAGAGCAAACAACACTGACCAGAGCTTTGTATCAAAAGTATATAATTATTTATTTAAAACACACTTTAGGCAATACACTAGCACTCTAAATCAAAAGCAAGTTAAAACACAGTCAGGTAAAGTATAAACACCTCCCTTGATAACTATTAGACAAGTCACAGTTAAAACACCACTATTTATTAAAACAGATGTGATCGCGTATCCTAGATGGCACTCCAATAGTTAAGTTAAAGGGAGAGAAAAAGGCAAGGCATAAAAATAAAACAGTTCCCAACACTTTTCGAAGTTCAAAGCAAGGGAGTCAAGGCAGTATACACTGTAGAGCCAAAGTTCATAGGCCAGGCCCACTTTAAATGGAGCAAAGCAAAATGTGCCCAAGATCACACAGTTTAAAATGCACTAAAAGTCTTTGCAGAATGTTCAAAAGAGGTTGGGGTGATTCAAGAAGTAAAGTTAGAAGGTCTGGGACCAACCCAGTTGGAAAGCCAAGGATTTAAGGGTCACCTTTAGCAATCCGTGGAAAGGGAGGCCAGGCAGAACACAGTACCTTAAAGAGAGAGGAAGCTCCAGCGGTGGCAGTTGTTCCTGGCAGTGGTTGCAGTTTGTTGTTTCGACCATGGAAAGAGAGGATCTCGTCGAGGAGGAAATTTGGAGTCGAGGCACTGCACAGGGATGAAATCAGCCGCGGGGTTTGTCAGTTAAAAGGTGCGTTCCTTTTATTCGCGGTCAAATTGGTGAAGCTTGGCTATCCGGCCGCCGGGGTGCTTGGCACGGGCGATTCGACCAAGAGACGTCTTTGGAAGGCGAAAGGGGCGAACTGGTTGATCCCACTAGCTCAAAGGAAGAGGACTTCTCCAGCAGAAGATCTTCTCTTGTTGAGAAAGTGATGAGTTAGTTGCAGCAGGACTCCACCGGTGGTGTCGTCGTTGCAGACGGCTCAGCTTCTTCCCTTTTCGGATTCTTAGGTCCTGTGGCGACTTCTGAAATTCCAGTCCCAAAAGCCCTGCTTTTATGCAGAAAAACCCCCATTCAACAGCCTAGCTGTCACTCAAACATGCTAAGTGGTGAGTCGGGCGGCTCACCACTGGGCCAATCAGAACAGAGTGCGACTTGAGTTGCTTGCAACGCAGTCCAGGGCGCCAATTCCCCTACCCACACATCCTGTGGAACCCAGACAAGTGGCACCAGTTGGAGGGCTTCTGTGGAGAAGCCCGCCAAAAAGTGTCACAAAGGGCCCGACCTTGGTGGGAGTTACAGGGACGGACACGAACGCCATTTTAGAAAAGAGTTCTGGCGAAAAGACCCAACCGTTGATTTAATATTAAATAAATAAACCAGCAGTATCTTTAACATTGCACCAAAAAGTGGTGCGTTTAAAATCAATGGGAAAATCCCATAGGAAATATTCCGGTGGAATATTTTGCGTGGTAACCACTGCCACCAGCCGGAAACTCGACAAGGGTGGACTGGACAGTGCCCCCTTGGAAACAGACCCAGGGGCAATCAAATTAACCCCTTCCAGTACTTCCACAATATGATGGTTTGTACTGGTTCTGTTCACAATTTTGGACTAGTAAAGTCAATGGTGACTTTACATGCCCTGGGGGACAGTAGTAAGTCCCAGGGTATGGAGTCTATGTGCCTCATTACAGGGAAGGCGGTGAGCCATGGCGCTATAAGCGCCATGGCTCATGCCGGTAAAAACCGCCTTGGCGGAAAGGGGATTTACCGCCCCATTCCAAGGTTGGAGGGGCGGTAAATCCCCCTTCCGCCACTGCCCTTCCCCATTCCCATTTCTGCCCCATAGGGCTCTATGGGAATGGGGAAGGCGCTAATTACGGCACCGCAATTTTGCGGTGCCGTAATTAGCTCCGAGGTCCCTTAGCGGGTTGGATTTTAACACCTGCAAAAAGCAGGCGTTAAATCCCCCAACCCGCAAAGGGACCTCGTAGTAAGGCGGTAGGGATTTACCGGTACCGGTATTTTACCGGTACCGATAAATCCCTAACGCCATCCGTTTAATGAGGCCCAATGTTTGGGGGTCACTATGACACCCCTGTGTTACTGCACTGAGGGTGCTGTGTAACACATACACATAAAACAGATGATGCCCTATGGAGTAAAAGACCCCATAGTCCAGAAGCACACAAAAAGTCAGAGACATACCTCAAATCATGCCTAAGAGTGGCAAGAAAAGAGTCTCACTCTTAGCAGGAGAAAAAAACAAACCCCAAAAATCCAGCAAAGCTGCTGGGGGACTCACTAGGTTTGCGGAATTAGCCTTATAAGAGAATTCTGCCTAACAAAGACGTGATGGAAATGTCGCTTTCAGCCAGAAGGCCTGCAACGAAGTTCCTGTACCGTCGCCGTTAAAGGAAGTTCTGCGACTGGTGCAGGGTTAAGAATGTGGATCCTTTTTCATGTGCCATTCCTGTGGTTCTGTCTTTTTTGCTTTCGTTAGCCCACAAGGGCCTGCAAGTGGGTACCATGAAAGGTTACCTGGTGGCGCTGTCCATATTTAAGGGCTCGTCTGAGGAGTGTTCTTATTTTAAAATTACTTTGATTTCTCAGTTTCTGAAAGGGCTCACTAATGTGTTCCCACCGTCACCTTTCCAGGTGCCCGGTTGGGATTTTAACCTGATTCTAAAATTCCTAATGGGAGCTCTGTTTGAGCATTTACATTCTTGTCCTTTGAGACTGTTGACCTTGAAAACTGTATTTTTAGTTGCGGTCACTTCCGCTCGCAGAGTGAATGAGTTGCAGACATTTTCCTTTAAGCCACCCTTCACAATGTTCCATGAGGACAGGGTTGTCTTTAGGGTTCGTCCTTCTTTTCTTCCGAACGGTCTGTGTGGGAACTGGACTGACAGGGCCAGCTCTCCACTATTCCAGAAACCCAGAGAGATCAACTAGTGAGGAAATACCAGGTCCTAAAGAAACAGGGTATTCAAGACTGCATCTTCCAACATGCATCAGATTTAGACACCCAAAACCTAGAGCAACTGCCGGAAGGCCTTCCAGGGATTCAGGAAAGCATATACTGTGGGGAATCAATAGCACATCCAGCGAGACCCCATAGTAAACATATGTGGATCCTCAAAAGGTAGAAACCCAATGTATTCCAACCTCCCCACCCCAGAAACAGTACCTGTGAAGAAGTATGGTTTACTCTCTCCCCTGCAGCTGCAGCATTTAATGAGAAATACTTCCTTTCCCTTCCCCAAAAGAAAAATTCTTTTGTACAGTTGAGAACTTACCAGAGAGGTTCCTCTCCCTTGCGATGGCATTTCAAACACTAGAAACCCACAAAACGAACTTGTGCATGGGGACAGCTAGAGGGCAGGAGCAAAGCAGCAAGTAATCATCAGCTCCTGCACGGGAAACAAACAAAGAAATACAAATTGGTGACATGCCTTTTAAAGACTTTCCTTTCCTGGCTTTAGATAGGCAGCCAATTAACCAATCGGTTCAAAAGTTGGCATGATCAGGGCTTTATAGCTGAGGTTATGATCCACAGACATGGGTTTGAGCATGGAGCTGAGTAGAGGAGTTATTTGAGAAAGCTGGAGAGCACCTGAGAAGGGGAACCCCTTGAACTCCAGAAGAAGGGTGTTCTTGAGGGATACTTCTCCCACTCACTGGAAGCCCTGAAGAGGGTTGTATGCATGGGGGGGGGTTGGGCTTAAACCATAGAAGATGCATGTGCTCGAGTGAGTGGGGAGGAGAGCTCTGTGAGCCGAGAACAGGGGGTGTGCCAGTGAGGGGAAAGTGTGCCTCTTGGACCAGAAGAAAGACCCCTGAACCAGGAGAAGGTGGAAGGGTTATAAAGTAGTAGAAGAGAGAGTGACTTTGATCCCCAGAAGAAGGGATTTGCAACAGAAGAGAAGTCCCCCTCGAACCGTAGAGGAGGGGTGTGTTCTTGTGAGGGGAAGAAGTGCACTGTGAGCCTAGAAGTGGGGTGTGCTACAGTGAAGAGAGAAAGAAATATGGAGTGAATTTGATTCCCCTGGAGAGGGGAAGTGAACAGAGCGGGGGAGAGCCCCTTGGCCCCAGAGGAGGGGAATAATTAACTCAGAGCCCCAAGAAGGGGAGGACCTTTGGGACATGTGGCAAAGAGAAAGAGCTCTGAAGGAGGGGATTTCTCCTTTTGCCAAATTTCGCTAAAGTCCTAAAGGAGGGGCCTGGAGGGAAGCAGAGAGGCCTTGTGGTCCCCAGAAAAAAAGGAGCAGAACTAGAAATCGCTAATCAGGAGACCTTCCTCTCTGGACCTTTCTGCATGGTTTGATAAAGTCAGTACGCTGGCCTTTTCACGACGGAATGGGAACCCTTCTCAGCCTGGCGGGAGAGGCCTAGTAGGGAGGACTCAAGAGCCATTCCTACCCTAGTGCCTTCCCTCCCATGTGACAGCCTGTTCCTGTAGAGTACCACTTTGTCTCACGCCATACTTCCTAATCAAGATGCTTGCCAGATTCTTTCTATTGTTCTAGAGTCAGATATAGATGATCTGGGCAAAGGCAACCAGCAGCCAAGCTGGCCCCCAGCGCCATATACTGTCTGCACTTAGGAACAAAGAAAGAAACAAGGAAAGGCTGTGCAACACTCACAAGCGTCAGTGGAAAACAGCCACAGCCTAAACAAAGAGGTAGAGACCCCCACACATATTGTAATCATCCTGGGGGTGCCCAGCCCAAGGCGCCTGAACACAAAACTGGACATTCTATTCCCCAAATAGCCATCACTGTTCCGTAGTTGACCCACGTGGAGAAAAGTGGCAGGGCTTAACTCACTATTTAAAATCTTTGCTGCTAGTATTACCTTCCAGGTGGAGAACACTGGTCCAGATTGGTTAGGGCAAGTGATCCAATGGCAGGAGGAGTGGAAGCATAAAGAGGGTAGCAGGAAAGGTGTGTGTTGTTCAGGTGATGTCAGAGGAGGAGCAGGTGGCAGACGATTGTACCAGCAGGACGAAGGAAGGAAAACAGAGAATGAAGGTAATTTTTGGAGCAGGTGAGGTATTGTTAGTAAGGGTAAGTGGTACTGCTTTGTGTGTGTGAGTGGGTATCGAGTGTCACTAGGAGAAAAAGGTAGGTAGTGTATGTGAAGTGCATGAGTCAGTGAGTGAAAGTAGGGTGTTTGTGTAGAAAGGTGGGTGGAGTTTGGCAAATGCAGCAGCTGCGAGTGCCTGTTCACAGGGATAGTGACTCTGCATCTACTGGGTCTAAATAGCTGTCCATTGTAGCAGGCCAAAGGTTTATGTCTTTGTGTTTTCTGGCTGAGGACAGCCGTCATCACCCGATCATCAGAATGTGAGAAAAGACAAAATATGTCATGTTATTTGGGGTGGCTAAAACCAGGACGTGGCTCAGTGCTTCTTTTAATTCACTGAATGCCACCCTCAATTCAGTTCAAGCGATGGGGCTTTTTGCTTTTTGTGCTTTTTTTAGCACCTGCATCGCAGCCACCCTTTCTGGGGTCACACTCCTGGGGTGCCACTTTACTTCTTTTCTCACTCCTGGGATGGTCCCTTTCCCGAATATTGTTTCACTCCTCACTCCTGGTTTACTCTGTTTTCAGGAAATTGCTTTGCTTCTCACCCCTGGTTTACTTCCTTGCCAAGGTATCACTTTACCTCTCACCCCTGGTTTACTCTACTGCCAGGATACTGCTTCACTTCCTATTCCTGGTATACTCTCCTGCCAGGAAACTGCTTCACTTCCCTCCTGCCAGGATATCACTTTGCTTCTTGTCTCCCCCTCATGGGTATGAGTCTCACACTTTCTGTCTGCCTGGTACACTAACTTGACAGGGCTTTCTCTTTTCTGAATAACTCTTTCTTTCAACCACTTCACAACAGCTTTCCACAGTTGGGTCACTGATCTCTTTTCAACACAGTTCATATTTACTTTATCTCCCCTTTCCAAAGGTAGGGTCTTCAAACCCTTTTCCACTCTGTTCTTTAGTATCACAGTTCCTCTTTTACGGTTTTGTGTTTCTGCCTCACTTTTAACAATGAACATATACACATCACTCCTTCCTTTGGAATATTGAGTCTCCGACCCGCTTTTAGCCATGTTCTTATTTATATCAATTCTGTTGTTGATTTCAATGATTTTCTCTCACAAACTCTGCATGACATGACATTCGCTGTGAGGCACCCTGGTAACCCATTAATTCTACCTGGGCTTCTCTGGGCGTCTCTGGCAGTCCTCTCATCTCCTCTTTGGCTTGTCATTTGGTCCACTGACTAGGCCTCTGTCCTGTCAGCTGGTTCACCTTCGCTCTGTTCTCTCTTGCTCCGAGCGTCTCCTGCTTCTCCCAGTTACAGGGCGGCAGGCTGCTTTCGGTTTGGTTCTTCCTCATACCTTCCAATTGAGCCTCTGCCCTATGATTCACAAGTTTCTCGCTTATGGCGTCCTTGTCGGCATTCGCATATGTTTCCAACAACGTCAGGCTCTGCCACACTATCCTTCCATTGGTATCACCTGTGGCTGGTTTAAACTTTCCGGCATTAGTCAAAAGCTTCCAAAGACTACAGCGTTGGCTTACCCCTTTTAGGCATCTTCATTGCTCCATCTCTCTTCTCGTCTCAGTACTTAAATGGCGAGGGGGGACAAACAAGGAATTTGGTTGGAAAAGCCTGGGTTTCTTCGTCTACATTACAATAGGCCATACACGTGAGTTGTAATAGTTTGTGTATCATGGAGATTTACGACTGCTAGGTTATGTTGATCTTTGGTGTTCCTACCTCTCTGGAGTTTGCCTTCCCCAATGTGATCCTCCTGCAGACAACCACCACCTGGCCACATAAGAGAAGCTTCCCTCCAGAAAATCAGTGGCGATATTGCTAGATTTGTCACAGGGTTCAGTCTTCTCTACACTGCTCTTCTGTGGTACTGCACCCCAGGAGGTCATCAACATACTGTATCATTGTGCTCTGTGTTTTGCCACTTCCCAAATCCATGTGTAGTACCCTGTTGAAAACACTGGGGGATTTGCAGAATCCTTGTGGTAATCTAATGTGTTGAAACCAGGCCCGCGATAGGTAAACACAGTGGGATATTGGGCATCTGGATGCAATGGGATAGCAACAAATACATTCTTTAGATCAATTACTGTGACATAAGTTGCTTCTGTGGGTATTGTAAGGGTGCAGAAGGAGGAGATTGACACATAGGTTGCATGGTTGCTGGCATAAACCTTTATTAGTAATGAAAACTAAAATACAGTGGGTTTGATCAAGATGTCAGTGTAAATCCATAGCCCACAAATCCTGTGTCAAAAACCTACTTCTGTCCATCACACGCATAACTAAACTAAAGAGGTAGTGGATCTTCTTGGCTTCTTGGTCCAGAAGCATGTCTCCCTTCTGGATAGCGGATCACAGTTCCAGTTGTTAGGTGGGATCTTTACCTGAAGGAATGACTCCCTTCCCCCGGACTCAATCCCTTTCCAAGGCACAAACAAAGTTCCAGGTTGTAATGACAAAAGGTAGTAAAGTTCTCAATTCAAGCTCAAAAGGTAAAGTTCCAGTTCAAATATCAACATTCCTTATTGCCCATAGTTGCTTCTTCGCTATTTGGTTCCTTTCTTCTCCAGGTATCTTGACGCAAAGCCAGGGGGAATGACTCCCTTTGTTTGGACTCTCTTTTCACTTGGTTCCACTATTTCACAATGCCAGGGGAATTACTCCCTTCCCCTGGCCTTTCTTATTCTCAGTTTCACAGTTTCCATCACCAGTTTGAATGAATGACTCTGTTCCCCTGGCCTCTTATTCTCAGTTTCACAGTTCACAACACTAGGGGAATTACTCCCTTCCGCCTTTCTTCTCTTTTCTGCTTTGGCAGACCTGGCTCACTACGCTACCATGTACTGCCACGAAGAAGATGGCCCAGGAGGCTATTTGTTATTGGGTGCAGGTCCCAGACCATTCTTTCATCACTCGCCAGCCCTTCAGGTGTCCCATCAACCCAGATACCTGCAGATCACTTGCCAGTGCTTTCCGGTTGGTTTTGGGCTTCTCAGTATTCCCTCTCGGGTTTAGGGGTGATTCTCCAGTGGCTGAGGTGGCTCTGCAGCGTCTTCTCCTTCTAATGGATTGTGTCCTCCCACGTATTCCTCATTTTATGATATCTCTCCTTCCAGCGTCAGCTGCATTCTTCAGAGCATTTATTTTGTGTTAGAGGGCGCCATTCGTCGTCGACTCAATGTCCTTCGAGGGCCTCTGTCTCCTCTCGAGGTTCACATCGATGGTATAAATAGCACGCACTGCGCCCTTTGCTTCAGTTTCGTTTTTCCACTAAAGCTTTTGCTTCGGATACAGCGTGTTTTTTTTCTCACAAAACGTTGTCATACTCGAAAATGTCTTCCTCTACCCCGAAGACTGGGTTCAAGAAATGAGTCAACTGTGGATCTAAAATGTCAAAAAGCCCACCAACCCATCGAGAGCCCTCGAGGCCTCGATTCGTGGACTGACCCAGCCCTCATCCTTCAAAGACTCCTTCGAGCCGCGAGTTGAGCCCTTTGAAGCCAATACCATTGACGTCGAAGCCTTCAACGCCCCCAAAGGAAATTGAAAAGTCTTTCAAACCACTTCCGAAGAAAGATTTTTCAAATCCCTTCTATTTTCGGGGAACATGAGCCCTCAGATCAGGATACACCACCTTTTGGGTTGGAATATGGTACACCCAATGTTCCTGATGCCTTGATATCTGAGGAATCAAAGATGAGAGATGTATGTGACAATCTGCAAAGCGCAAGTGCCTTTGACACTTTACCTGAATTGGAATTTGGAAAATCTGATCCGTCTGAGCACGCTGAGGCGTCTTACCGATAACTGATGAAGAAAGTAACTGAGTAGCTGGATGGGCCAGACCTACTGCACCTTTTGAACAGGAGGACCTTACAGACATCTTCGATAAATGTCTCCAAAAAGACTCTATTTTACCTTGTCATGTAGACCTTCAGAAAAGGGTAAAGGCTAACTGGCTGTCACCGGAGACAAGCTGGCTGTTTATAAAAATTTCGCACAAAAGTATAGGCCTTCAAGTAGTGATCCGGGATATCTTTTGAAACACCTTACTCCGGAAAGCTTTGTGGTACAATCTGCAACTTTCACTTCAAGACGAGCGGCAGATCCTACAATACCACCAGAGATGACAAGCGTTTTGACGCTTTGGCGAAATGTTTTTTCAGCCGGTAGTATGGCTTTGAAATCTATCAATGTCAGTTGTGTCCTTGCCAAATTTACCCATACTTTGTGGGATTGCATCTCTATGGCAGCTGAGCATATCCCTGAAGGAGAGGAGAGAGGGATTTCTAAACATTGTGTAGGATGGAAAAGACACTAGGTGTGAGTCTCTGCAATCAGGTTTGGGCTCTGCCGATAGCATTACATGGCGGCAAGCACAGTTATGTGCAGATTTGCATGGTTGAGAAAGTCTGGGTTTGCGCCTGATGTGCAGTCTAGACTTCTCAACATGTCCTTTGACGGCACACATCTATTTGGCAGCAAGGCTGACGAGAGCCTTGAGAAATTACAGACCTCAGAAGCAGCAGCCAAGTCACTCAGTGACACCATCAGACCACCACAACCTTTGCACACCACTGCACCGGCTTGGTGGGGTAGGTCCTTTCGCTATTGCTCCTCATTTGGAAGAGAGAGGGGATTGGCTAGTCAAAGAGGTCAGAAGAAATTCCTTCGTGGTGGATGAGGAAGAGGTGCTAAGCCCACCCAAACAATGGCTTCTTTACCCTAAGCCATTTATTCAGCTGCCTCAAAACCACTCTGAGGCCTAATCCACAGGACCCCAGTGGAAGGTTCACTCAGCATTTGGAAGAATGGCAGGGCATTACTTCCGATGCTTGGGTATTGCAAACTAACCCAGGGTTAGTGCCTCCCTTTTTTAAGAAGGTCTCGAGATCATCCACCAGGGAGCCACTCTCGCAAAGCTCCAGATCCGTTCCTCTTGCAGGAAATTTCGAGTCTGCTAGAGAAAGGTGCTATAGAACCAGTAACTGTGACAGAGAGGAACAAGGGGTGGTACTCTCCTTACTTTTTGATCCCCAAGAAGGACGGAGGATCGAGACCCATTTTGGACATACATTGACAAATTCCTCACGAAGGTCAAGTTCAAAATGGTCACATTTTCCCATATCCATCAAGCCCTCCAGCTTCAGGATTCAATGGTGCCATTGGACCTTCAGTATGCTTACTTTCATATAGTATCCATCACAGTTCTCATTATCAGTTTCGAGTTCTGCCATCCGGGTTGACCTCCACCCAAGGGTTTTCACCAAATGGATGGCGGTGGTGGCAGCAAGTCTCAGGATGGGCGGGGGGTTCACATCTAACTCTGCCTGTACGATTGGTTGATCAGGGCCCGTTTTCCCGAACAGGTCCTGGAACATCTGAGAGTTACCTGCCACTCTCTCCAGAGATTGGGCTTCTCCCTCGGTTTCAAAAAGTCCCATTTGATACCATCCCAAAAGATCCAATTCATTGGGGCAGTCCTAGTTGCTTCCTCCGGGAAAGAATTCCCACCTGAGGTGAGGGCTCTACACATTAAGCAGATGGTCTCGTTCGTTCGAGAATGAGATCCCTCAAGTGTGCCCTCAGAGCCCAGTGGTCCCTGTTTCCAGGCAACATGTCAGATCTGCTTTAGGTCCTGAGCAGGGTCACACAGGATCTGCTGTGGTGAGCCTGCGAGGAACACATTCTGAAGGGGGAACCTTTTTGCAACCATGGCCGGAGAGAGCGGTAGTTACAGACGCCTCCATTGCGGGGTGGGGAGCCCGCGCCAGCGATCTGACAGTCAGCAGTTGTTGGTTCCCATCGGAGTCCAAACTACACATCAGCCTGTTGGAGCTGATGGCAATCAGACTAGTGCTGTATGGGGAAAGAATGTCCTGATAATGACGGACAACACAGTGGCCATGTACTACCTCAACAAGGGAGGAGGTGTAGGGTCACTAACACTATGCAGGGAGGCAATGCAGCTCTGGTTCTGGGCAATTCGAGAAGGAATCTCCCTATCGGCAGTTCACCTAGCCGCAGAGGAAAACACAATGGCGGATGCTCTGAGCAGACAGAGCACAGTCTCCCACGAGTGGAAACTAGCTCAGAAAGTCCTTCAAGAAATCTTCATCCTTTGGGAAACCCCTCAAGTAGATGTGTTTGTGTCCAGTGTCATCCTGAAGTGCAAGCTGTTCTGCTCTAGGGAATTTCCCCCAAGAGGAGCTCTAGGAGAGGCGTTTGTAGTGGACTGGGAGTTTCCACTCCTGTAAGCGTTTCCTCCAGTCCCCATCATACCTTACGTGATCAGGAGTTTGAGGAAGTTCAGGAAATCCCTTATCCTAATTGCTCCAGATTGTGCCAGGAGGACGTGGTCCTCAGACCTTCTGGACATGTCCATCTGCCCTCCAATTCGTATTCCACAAAGAGAAGACCTTCTCTCGCAAGAGAAGGGTCAGGTTCTATGTATGCGTTTATCTAGTCCCCGTCATTCCTTACATGATCAGGAGTATGAGGACGTTCGGGAAATTCATGATCCTAATTGCACCGGATTGGGCAAGGAGACTGTAGTACCCAGAACTTTGGACATGTCCATCTGCCCTCCAATTTGTCTTCCACAAAGAGAAGACCAACACTCACAAGAGGAGGGTCGGGTTCTTCATCTAGAGGTCAAGACCCTCAACCTTCATGCATGGTTTCTTAGAAGTTGCAATATAAGGATTCGGACCTCCCGGAAGACGTGATGGAGATTTTGCTCTCAGCCAGAAGGCCAGTTACTAAGTCTGTATTGCTGCCATTGGAACAAGTTCTGCAGCTGGTGCAGAGAGAAGAATGTGGACCATTTCCAATGCAACACATCTATCGTGTTATCATTCCTACTGCATCTGGCTAATCTGGGGCTCCAGATTGGTACTATTAATGGTTACTTGGCAGCGCTTTTGATTTGTAAGCGCACGTCTGAACAAACATCTTATTTTGAGATGCCACTGGTTATCCAATTTTAAAAAGGCTAACTAATGTGTTCCTCCAGTCTCGTTTGTGGTCCCTGTTTGGGATTTGAATCTAGTATTAATGTTCCTCATGTGTGCTCTGTTTGAGCCACTTCACTCTTGCCCATTGCGGCTACTTACATTCAAAACCATCCTGTTAACGGATTTAACATCTGCCCGCAGTCTGAGTGAATTACAAGCCTTATCATGCAAGTCACTTTTTACAACTTTTTACAAGGACAAAGTTGTCTTCAGAGTCAGACCTACCTTTCTAACGAAGGAAGTTTTGGATTTTCATATTTTACCAAGCATTGCATTGCCAACCTTTTACCGTGCACTTCACCCTAATAAGGAGGAAGAAAGACTGCACAGACTAGACCCTAAATAGCTTTAAGGTTCTGCATTTCACATCTTACTAAATGAAGACAGGATGATCAACTTTTTTTCGGTTACACCGGGCATAAATTGGGTCTGGCAGTTACTAAGCGGTCTTCATCCCAGTGGATAATTCTATGCATTACAGAATGTTATAGGCTAGCTGGGAAAGAAGCTCCGGCCAGCTTGCAAGCTCACTCCACAAGGGGCATGGCTATTTCATCTGTCTTACAAAAAGTGGTGCTGATTCAGGACATCGGTGCGGCAGCCATTTGGTCTTCTGTTCAGACCTTCACAAAGTACTATTGCCTATACTCTGCATCAGGCCAAGAGGTGGGATTTGGAAAGGCTGTTTCTCCACAGCATTCATGACGAACATTCAATTTAATTATTTATTTCTGAAAATTCGTACTCTCTCCACCAGTATTATACTGCTTTGGGAGGCTATCTTAATATGAGGAATACGTGAGAGAACACAGTCCATTTGAAGAACAAGTTACTTATGATGTCCCTCCCATGTATTCTTCATCACCCCTCCCATCCTACTCCGCAGTAGAATTTACGTGCATTACACCTTTCATTCCTTGAGCGTCTGGTCTTCTTTTGATCCCACAAGTGCAGATTATCCTGTGGGAGACAGCTGAAAAAGGAAGTAATGGGTGCAGTGCATGCTATTTATACTATCAATGCCATCACCCTTGAGAGGGGACGGAGGTCCTCGAAGGACAATCGAGTTGACGAGGCACAGCGCCAAAAGTCTCTGAAGCAAGCAGCTGACGCTGGAAGGAGAGATATCATAAGGTGAAGAATATGTGGGAGGAACATCCAGTGAAAAGAAGGTTGCCAGGGGTAAGTAACTTGTTCTTCTCTGGCTGCGCTTCTCCAGCTAACTGCGCTTTCCAGCTCCCTCAGTCAGCTGGATGCCTGTTCTTCCTCCAGTTTTGTTGATCCTTCCTCGGTGGACCTGCCAGGACCACCTCTGCCGGCAGACAAGCGTCTTGACTCTGGTTTTCCTTGCTTGTCCTCGCTCGCTGGATTTGAATCTCGCGGCACTTCCGGGGACGCTTCTTTCTCTCTCCTGTAGTCCTTCCTCTATTTCTATGTGTGCTTCTCCAATAGGAGTTAGATAACCATTAGAAGGCTCACTAGAGATTCTAGGAATAGTTGGTAGGGCTGTACACCTCCTCCTCACCCCAGTACTTGCCCATTGTATTCGTTCTGGGTAGTCTTTGCTCTTCTTCGTCCCAGTATGAGCCAAAGGTATTTCTCTTGTGTAGCCCCTACTCTTCCTTGTGCTGGTGGAAGTTAAGTACTGGATTTTGCAGAGACACATGGATGTCTGTGGTATGGAAGTGAGGGGTGAGAAGGTGGGCCTCATGGACTGAGGGGGAAGTAGGTGGAGGGTTAGGAATGTTATACTGCGTTCTCCCAAGATGGCTGTCCGTGTACCAAGATGGGGAGTTCCCACGAGATCCTCCCGCTGAGTACCACCCCTCAGGGGGACTGTCGGGTAGCAGCCTCGCATCCCTGGCCTCATGGGAAGGGGCTCCGCTTCGGGTAGAAGTGACGACATCTCGGGATGCATCACAGTATGTTACACAAAATGGTTGCTGGATTTGGCACTACGGGGAACTCTGCCACACTATATTGTTTAAGGGACGGAAGTCCTGTATCACCTACCAAGACCCCCCCCGGTCCCCATTCGCTTTTTTCACAGGGTATGTGGCCGTGTTACATGGCGATTCTGATGGTGTTATTATGCCCTGTTGCCACAGAGCCTGTTTTGTTTCAAAAATACCCTCATCTGCCTCCCTGGACATTGGGTACTGTTTTACTCAGGGCAGGATTGCTCTTGGTTTCTGTGAGATGCATACTGACAATATTCCTTTCAACAGGCCAACAACGTGGGTGCCATTTGTCCATAGTTCTTTGGTTACTCTGTTTAGATCCTGTTTTATGTTTGCTGATAGTATCTGCATGACAAGTATTTTCTAGGGCCCCTCTGTGTGTTCCACAACGACCTAACATGGTATGCAGATCTGGAACATGATCTCACCTACGTCTTCGACCTCTGTAAACAGCTGTTCATTGGTCATGTCAAGAGCTGAGCTGGGTCAATGCCGAAGACAGTGCACCATTCAATGCCCTCCTCCTCTGTGCCTTCTAAAATAACTGAATCCGTCCTTGCGATTGCTGCTTTTAGTCAATGGTAATGGCCGTACCTGCGGTTACTTTCCTGTGTAATGCGGGTCTAAACAAATATTCTGTGAACAATCTGAATGTGCGATCCTCTGACCCACCCTAATCAAATCTGTACTCCGTAGAGGATCACCTATGGGTGGACGGGTATACCTCTCAGTGTGCAGTGTGTGCAAAATGCCTGTATGAGTGCTGTAACAATAAATGGCTTGTGTTGAACAAACAATGGCATTTTCAGAAAACTAAGTTGTCATGTTTAATTGGCTCATCAGGTCTTGTCCCAGTATGTTAATGAGTGTGTCTCTTGAAAATAACAAGGGTGCAACAATTTCTTGTGTGCCTATGGTGAGAGGTAAATCTTCAGTAATAGGAACCGTCACAACAACCCGAGAGAATCCCTGCATTTTCATTACCTTGTCTAACAGGGAAAATCTATCCTCCTTAATACAGGATTAGGTAGCACCTTTGTTGACCAAAAATGAAATTCTTTTGTACCTATCTGCACTGCAACCTCTGGTTCCTCTTCGCTGTCTGCAGTTACCGTAAGGACTGGGCACGTCAGTGCTCTCTATGGGCTGTCCTATGGAAAATTGTGCTTGCGTCTGGGACTGAGAAAGGGTTGCCCCTGAACACAGACATCACTTTATAGTTAGGTATTGCGTTCTATGCTTGAGTTTGAAGGGCGTTTAGTGTTAGGTACAGGTTTGACTGCTGCTGTTGGGAAATTGCTATTGGGGTAAGTGCAGTATGTTGAATGCTTGCAGGGACTCGTCCCTGCATCTGTGTCTGTACTTGCATCTGTGGGGGCAGCATTTGTTGCTGTACGGATAGCAACGGTTTCTGCGGGGAATAGGGGAGATTTTGATATGCGGTGGGCCCATCCTGGTCATACTGTACTTCGGGCCTACTTCTACATTCCTGTGGAAAGTGCCCTATTCTTCCACAAATAAAACAGTCCTTTTTCTCCAAACCGGGGTCTTGCTTCTCCATAGCTAAACCCCTTCCCCCTCCCTCTCTGGAAGTTCCCCTTCTCTCGGGACAGTACCCTGCTAATGGGAATGTACCCCTAGTGGGCCATACCCCTGGGACATATATCCCCCCCTGGTGCATCATACCAGCCTTGCTAACCATATCCCTGTTGGGCATACCTTGGTTGTGTTCCCACTGCTGCATGGCACCAAAGTCAGTCTGCCCTTAGAGGGTGTTTGTTCATACTTTTGGTGCTGCGTTCGTTAATACTGCTTCCTCCATACTAGATTTAGCCAATTTATTCTGTATTAGTTTCGCTGCTGCTTTCAGTGCATTCTCTTCTTTTTTTCTCTCCCTGTCCTGTTTAATTTTGCAATGGTGGACTAGATTTGCTTCTATTTCGGTCCATCCCTTCAGTTCTATCCCTACCACCTTCCCCAATTCAGCCTGTACATCCGTGGGGAGTCCCTTCAGCAATATGTGATAAAAAATTGAATGTTCTTATCCCATGGCTGTCTTGTTTCTAACCTCCACATCTCTTGTGTTTGTAAATATGTATTGGGTAGGGTTTTCGGGCCTCATCACGAGTTGGGTGGTAGCCCTTAAACGCTATTACCGCAGCATTTAAGGGTCCATCCAATCTCAAGTCCAGCAGCATTTACCTATAGTAAATTAGCTATAAACTGGGGGTAAATGCGCCGGGAAAAATGCAGTTTCGGTGCAATTACCGCGTGGTAATACTAGCGGCAGTAATTGTGCCAAAATTCCCCATTGGTTCCAATGGGGAATTACGTTTACCGCTCAACCCGTGAGCCGGCTGTAATACTGCCGTGATCCGGCAGTAATACGGGTGGGCGGTAACACAAATACACTTGGTCGGTATCCCAGTCGGGATACCGTCCAACTTGTGATGAGGCCCTTTGTCTAGTAGCATGGTGTGTGCTAAAATGGTATGCATGTCTGAGGTTGGGTACATATCTGATAATACTCTCCACGTATGCTTGACAGTTATTTGATGGTGCACAGTCGTTGTCACCCATCAAATGCTGCTTTTTCCCAAATTCTGTCTGCTTGCCCGCCCATTAAACAGGCCAATAAACTCTTCATGTCTCTTATGGTTAAGGTGATCTTTGCTGTCTCGTTTCTGAGGGCATAAATCCATTTACCCGCCCCTGTGTCCTGTGTTGAGGGACGGCGAACTGTTTATTAAATTCTCCTTGTTTGGACAGTGCACATACTGTGGTGCCCCTCTGCCTTTATGCAATAGAGGGAGCTGGTTTTGTGGACGGACTGTTTTCTTACTCATCACAATGCTTGCCCTTGCTATTCTTTTTGTTCAGTTTCACAGCGTTTTTGACCAATCTCTACCTCTCTCTCTGGCCATCTCTCGCAATCGTTCTCTGTCTTTGTCTCTCCTCCTCTCTCGCTCCCTCCCAAACCAGGCACTGAGGTAAGGCATCCAGTGCCATCTGCCCCCTCCATTGTGTTGCCGCATTGAAATTATTTTGTGTGCCTTTTTTGTGCATGCTGCGCACTCGGTTCCTCTCCCTACGTTTTCCCCTTCTTTGTTGTTGTCTGCCCCCAGCTTGTCCCACCCCCCCACCTCGATTGCCTAATTGCCCTTTACCTTAAGCGGGGACCTAAACCTGCGCTCGCCTGCCTCGCAGCCGCCACTTCCCATCCAGGCGCCCATGTAAGGCATCCAGTGCCGCCTGCCCCCTCCATTGTATTGCCGTATTGAATTTGTTTTGTGGGTGCTGTGCGCTCGGTTTCTCTCCCTGCGTTTTTCCCTTCTGTGTTGTCTGCCTTCCGCTTGTCCTGCCCCACACCTGTATTGCCTAATCCCCCTCTTGCACAAGCGAGGACCAAGTCCTGTGCTCGCTTGCCTTGCTGCCGCCACTCCCCGTCCAGGCACCGAGGTAAGGCATCCAGTGCCGCCTGCCCCCTCCATTGTGTTGCTGCATTGAATTTGTTTTGGGTGCCTTTTTTGTGAGTGCTGTGCGCTCGGTTCCTCTCCCTGCGTTTTCCGCTTCCGTGTTGTTCTCTGCCCTTCCCTTGGCCCACCCCCGTATTGGGATTGGCCTATTTAGGTGTCTCCTTAGGGCAGCCCCACTGCCTGTTGCAGCCTACTCCGGCGAAGGGCCCCAAAGGCAAGGCACAGTTCCAGATTGTGTCAGCCGGAGTCCGACGGGGGAGCTTGGAGCCTGCAGCCTTCAACCTGCTGTGACGAATCAGGAAAGTTGAATCTGGGTGTTTTACATTGCTGCTGTGTTTAAAAAAACAAGGCCTCCCCCCCCCCTTTTTAGGAACGTTGAATCTGGGTGTCATACATTGCTGCTGTGTTTAAAAAACCTAGGCCTTTTCCCCCTTTTTAGGAACATTGAATCTGGGTGTTTTACATTGCTGCTGTGTTTACAAAACTAGGCCTTTCCTCCCTTTTTAGGAACATTGAATCTGAGTGTTTTACATTGCTGCAGTGTTTAAAAAAACGAGGCCTTTTTTCCCCTTTTTTGGGAACATTGAATCTGGGTGTTTTTACCCACACACCGCAAAGGGTGCTTTTGTACTGTTGTGAGTCACTTGTTTCTCCTCCAGTGTCTTCCCCTCAGTTATGACCCCGGTGCCCACGCCCCCTCTGCGCATCCAGCATTGTGTGGCGCTGGGCTGTGCATCTCTCTCTTCTCGTCCCTTCTGCCACCTTCCTCGTTCGCACCATCTGTGGTGCTCCCTGTTTCTTCCATCTTCTCTAACTGCTACGCTATCTCCTATCCTATCCCTCTCACTAGGTCTGGAAGGAAGAAGTTAAGAAGGAGATCCTGGTCTCCAACCCAGGCCGCTGATACCTACATCAGTGCTTCCTCCAGACAGAGTCTCACCAACATCCTCTTTGTTGTTCCTTCACCAGACATATGGAACCTTCATATGGTCTCAGCTCTCTCTCCTATCTCTTCCTCTCACATTAATGGTGGCACTAGGTGGGAGGCCCTCTTGGCCTCCAAAGTAATAATTAATGTCCATCTGAATGGCACGGTCTTTGGCCAGGGCCCTCAGCCCAATCTCCTCCTGTTTGATAGGAGTCTCCAGTGTCTTATCAACTTCCTTCCTTCTCCCGCTACTCCTGCTAGCACCTCTTTCACCTCCTGCCTCCACCTCTGCCCCCTCTCGGGCCCATCCTCCACTTTTGCTTGTTGCACCTCAAGCATGTACCCCGCAGCCCCCGTCGTAAGTCATTCAAATGTGGCAACCTGCTCTACGTCGCTTCTCTCAACTCTTGCTCTGCTGTCAAACAATCCTCTGACATCTGTCTCCTCCTCAAAGAACTTGAACTGGATGTCCTCGCTCTTACCGACACATGTCACAAGTTTTGACACTCTTGCTCCCTGATGGCTACAAGAGCCTCTCTGAGTCCAGAACCAACTGACTCGGAGGTAGAGTAGCTCTGATATTTCCTGAGTGGCTCCCTGCTTCTGTCATTCCTACAAAAGGCCTACTTATCCTTTGAATGCCTGGTTTGCAGGCTTGCTCTCCCTCCTGGCCTCTCTCTAACTGTGGCCACTCTCCACCTGGGAAAGTTGCCCTCTTTCTCTCAGAGTGGGCTGATCTCTCTTCTTCTCTCCTTGCCTCTACCTCTCAACTTCTCCCCCTCAGAGACCTCAACATCCACCTGGATGCTTCTAATCCCTGCTCTGGGCTTTTCTGCAACCTCAGCAACACGCTCTCTCTCCCTCTCCATTCTGCCCTCTGGCCCGACACACTCTGCCGGACATCCCATGTGTCTTGGATTTTCTCATCTCCTCAGACATCCCCCTCTCTAACCTTCTCACCACTCCTCTCTCTTGGACTGACCACTTTCTACTTTCCTCTCACCTAAAACTCTCTATCCCTCAGGCAAAGCCCACCCAAGCACTGTCACCTACCTTCATGGTCATTCGGCCCATGAAGCGTGTGTCAATTGATGCCTTTGCCTCTACTTTCTCTGCTCCTTCCACTCCTGCAGCTGACTCACACTGACACAGACCTCTCAATTCTGCATCTTTCTATCTCTAATACTCTGGACATCCTCCCCCCTGTCATTAGAATCTGGCTGAAGCCTACCTCCAAGTGCAACTCTTGGTATGACTGCGACCTCACCGTCCTGAAACGCAAGTGCAGGGTGGCTGACAGGAAGTGGAGAGCTTCGGGCTCAACCTCTGACAAACTCGCCTGCCACCGGCTCCAAAGGCATTACAGACTCTTTATCCTGTCCAAGAAGAGAGCCAACATTCAAGCCTGCGTCTTTGCGGTCACTAACAACACGGCCAAACTCTTTAAAATCTGCAAGGAACTGGCCAATCTTGCTGCAGTCTCTACCTCTCCTCTTCCCTCCCAGGCCCTCTGCATGGCTCTGGCCTCTCACTTCACCAATAAAACTCAGGACATCCATTCCTCTATCTCCTCTTCCTCTTCCTCTCTTGCCCCCCCCCTCCCTTTGGCCAACTCTCCCTCTCCTCCTCCTTTCTCCTCTTTCTCTCTAACAACACCTGACAAGGTTTCTAGACAAGTCCGATATAAGAAAGTGTCGTCCAAACAGGCGCTTGATCCTCCAGAACCATCAAGGACCATATTGACTCTCTCGCTCCAGCATTGGCCGATTTCTGTAATCACTCTTTCGCCACTGGAACTTTCCACTCTCTCCTCAAGCACTCCCTTGTGCATCCCTTCCCCAAGAAGCCGTCTGCCGAACCCACCTGTCCAGCAAACTTTTGCCCAATCTCTGTCACACCTTTCCTGGGCAAAATCCTGGAAAAGCTGGCCATGTCCCAGAAAAGCTGGCCAACTCCCAGCTTACTCTCCACACTGAATCTGTTGGTTGTCTCCATTACCATCAGTCTGGCTTCAGAGCTGCAAGAGGCACAGAAATTGCTCTCCTAAACACCCGTGAAGTTCTGCTCTCTAACCTTGATTGCAGCATTCCTTCTGTCCTCATCTCCTAGATCTTCCCTCTGCCTTTGACATGGTCAGCCATGCCACCCTGATCAAGCGACTGTCAGAACCTTGGCATTACGGATCAGGCTCTGTAGTGGTTGTCCGGCTTCCTCTTGGACCGCCCCTCCCAGGTTCAACTTGGTTCCTTTCTATCCACCACCTCTCTCTCCACCTGTGGTGTTTCCCCAGGGCTCTATCCTCTCACACTGGTTTTCCAACCTCTGCTTGGCCCCTTTGGCCTACCTGATCTCTACATTCTCCTCCAACTCTGTGTTATGTGGATGACACTCAGCTCTCTTTCAGCTCCCCTCAGCCTCCTCCCCTCTCTCACTCATTCCTGACTGTTTATCCGTGATTCAGGATTGTTGTGCCTCCAACGATCTCTGCCTTAATGCCAGTAAGACAGCAATCTTTCTCATTGGGACTCCTGCTCCTGCTACCGCTTTCGCTCTCCCACTCTGGCCACCCTCCTTGGGCCCTCTTCCTTCGCCTTCCAGAACAGGACTGTGAGACTTATCCTTGGCCTCAAGCCCAGGGACTGTATCTCTCCAGCCCTGAAATCTCTCCACTGGCTCCTGGTGGCTGCAAGGATCAGGTTCAAGACCCTTTGCATTGTCAGCAAGGCTTTCTGGGGCCGGGGCCAATGCTCTCTTCCTAAATGCCTTCCTTCTTGAGCTCTTCGCCCAACTACCTCCAACACTGAGGGTCAGACGCTTCTCCAGCCAGAGAGTGGGGGTAGATCTCTCTCCTCTGCAGGTGCCTCCCTCTGAAATGGCCTCCCTGCCCCTCTCAAACTGGAGCTGGACCACCTGGAGTCCCGGAAGCAGCTCAAAACCTTCCTCTTCTCCTCTGTTTTCTCTCTCTACCTCCCCTGCTGACCTACCTGCCTACCGCACCGACTGCTTGCTTAGCCACCCTCAGATTCTCACTGGGTGCCAGGCTCTCTCTTAATCAATCACCCCTGCTCTGCCTCCGGGCAGCCACACGCTTGGGTGCTGTAACTGTCACCTCTACAGTCCCTTGCCTCCTTGCACTTACCCAGAGCTGCTGCCCTGTTTCCCCCATCTCTCGTCCTGGCACTTCTCCCCCCCGGTCCCTTCACCTTGCACTTCTCGTTCTTGCACTTCTCCCCCCCTTTTCCCCTTGCACTTCTCGTTTTTGCACTGACGAGATCTGATTGACAAAAGGCCTAGTAAGATTGTTTGTCTTGTCCTCCCTCTGTCTCCCTGTCTCCCCCTATTGCCTTGTCACGCCTAGAAACACTGTACAGGTTCGTTATAAATAACTTATCATATCATATGATATCATGTCACTCTCTTCGTCCCAAAATACCCATTCCCCCCTGTTCTCTCCTCTCGCTCCTCTTCCTCAACCCAACAGTCTTCCCTCTCAGAGTCTCTGTCCTCCATAGCTACTGTTGGGATGTCCGCATCCACGCATGGTTTACTGTCCAGCGTAAACATAATTTCTCCCGTGGTCCACTTGTCTGGTTTAACTGCGGCACGCTGACCCTCCTCCTGCGCTGTCCTTGCGAGCTCCTCACCTTCGTTCAGTATGTCATCTATCTGCTTTCATGTGTTCTTCCCTATCTCTGACAGTTTGTCATTTCTGTTTGTCCCTATGGAGGAGATCCCTTCTACTTCAAACTCATGATACATAAGACACCAAAATACATGCACAGTGCTGTGCCTTTCATGCACGGGTACACCTGCATGCAGTAGGATCTCTGAATCCCTTTGGGGCTGGCTCTACCCTCTCAACTGCCTGCACCACCCCTGGTCAAGGGTGGAATGCGGGATCAGGCACACCTTTGGGAAGTCGGAGTCCGCAAAACCTCCTTGTTTAGTGCACTCAAACTAGTCTTGACAGGCCTGCCCTGCGCCTTCCGGGTGTGCGGCAGGGAGGCGCTCAGCTCCCTGAGGGGAATTGGAGATCTTGCTCGGGCCTCCAACTGTTCGTGTGCTCCCAAACCCAATTGAAGGAAAAATGAAGAGCTCAAAGACGAAGTGTACACTGTGCAAGAAAAATCCCAGCTTTATTACACAGAATGGGCAGGAGAAGAACACAGACAGCTCTGTGGAACTGAACCGACCACAAGCATTCTTGAATTGACACTTCTGGGTTACATCTTTTAAAGAAAAACAGGGCTCATTAAAATGTGTGCAACATTGCAAAAGTTATTACAATCCTGACATGGTGGTTGCCCACTCGTCAGCGGTCCCCTAAGGAACACCATACCTTAAGAGCTCTATTGGGGATTTCCCTTCTCTTGGTTCCGGATACTACCACCCCTTAATGACAACACATTTTGCACGTCAGCCGAAAAATACACCTTTGGGATTGGCTGGCACCCTTCATAGTGCAAGATGATACAACACTCACTGTTAATTGGATAGACATATCTGAGATAGATTGGGCAGTAACATCTCACTGAATTTGACCAATTGCATTCTGCTGGGCGCTTGGCGAGGTCACAGACATTGTTGTATCTCCTGGGACACACAATCCCCTTCACCTGATTGGCTTGCTTCGCTCTTGCCCCCTGCACCTGCTTGTTCCCCTCGTTTGAGCCAACCCATGTGGCCAACCTAGGCCCTATCCTCCCAACTATCTTCATTTAATGAGCAGCCGCATATAAAAACATGTGCAAGGCACCGCTGCTGCATTTTTCAATTTCTCAATTTATTTGCTCTTAACATTGTTCATTTATTCTGTCATCGTCTGGATGGCACCGACAATCTCGAGTGCCGCTCCCTGCCCATGAGACACATACTCCCTTGCAACAATTAATTGCCAACTGTTGGCACTCCTTCCCACCTCGACCTTCGCTATTGGAGCTTGCAACCCATCAGCAAAAATAAATTCTAAGTTAACTGCCCTTGCGGCCTGTGGATAAACCATGACGATACGGCCTGTCTAAATGGTGGCTGTCCTCAAAGATGGAGTGTGACGGGTATGCCCAGACGTTGATCCTGAGTCTGCTGGGCCTAGAGACCCAAGCTACTCCTCACTGAGGAGTAACTAGGCTGAAACATACTAGAGAATAGAGCCAATCCATCCCCAGACCACCTGCAAAAAATAACCGAGCTGAAGCAAGCTTGCCTAACACACTGGGAATCCCTGGCGAAACTGAGCTATGCCAAACACATTGAAAGGACCCATGCCTTGGGTGACAAACCCGGGAAACTCTTAGCCTGGCTTTACAAAAGGAAGACCCCCCCCCGAACACCTATCTGCTGCATACTCATACGATCAAGGCACCCTCCCTGAGTCCATGAGCGAAGCCGTCATCATCCCCCTGCTCAAACCCAGCAAGGATGGTGCCGATTGTAGCTCATATAGGCCTCTCTCCATGTTAAATGTAGACAGTAAGATCTTGCCCGTCCTGTTAGCAAATAGGCTGAAGAAAGTAATCCCCCAATTGATCCACCAAGACCAGACGGGCTACGATCTGGGGCGCTCTATCACCGAGAATCTGCGGAGGTTACACCATGTTATATATAGCACAGAACTAAGACCTCAAAAATACGCCGTTGCATCATTAGTTGCTACCAAAGCTTTCGATTCGGTGCGATGGAACTGGCTGTACGCCACTATGGCGAAATTGGGGGATCGGTCCAGTCTTCTTGAGATGAACCCAACTTATTTACACTAACCCAACGGCCAGGGTTCGCACAAACAAGACATACTCCTGCAAATGGTCCCTTCGGAATGCCCACTATCCCCCATGTTGTACATCATCGCCTCTGAACCCATCACTGCTACCTCAGACAGGAATACTCAGACGGAGGTATTGAAATAGACGGTAGGACCCATCTAGTCTCCATGTACGCTGATGATACACTACTGTACCTACACAACCCCGAACACCTCCTGCCCTACATCCTTGAGACCCTGGACGGGTTTCATAAATGCACGGGAATCCAGATCAATAGAGACAAATCCTGTCTCTACCCCCTGGCCGCACTACATAACCAGGAACACAATTCCCTGCCCCCCTTGGACCTCCAATGGCAAGAGACATTCTTCAGATACCTAGGTATCACTATACACCGGAACCCATACACTGAACATATTCTCAACACGGTCAGAGCTAAAGACTCCCTCGAGAAGTCCATGGAGTTCTGGAGTAAACTCCCACTGTCAGTAGCCGGTAGAGCAGGCCTCCTCAAGATGGTGGCGCTCCCCCGGCTCCTACACAACTTCACAAACGTCCCCTACAACATCCCCCCCTCATTCTTCAAAAACATAAACAAACTTTGCAGGAGATTCCTCTGGCAGAGCGGCAGGCACAGAGTAGCGCTAGAAACACTTCAAAGACCGTACGAAAGAGGAGGATTGAAAGTCCCCAACTTCGAATTGTACTACCTTGCTAGTCAACTGAGGCATGTGATGCAATGGATGGCCGATAAGAGCACGGTGGACACCCGACTCCTCCAACCCGTTCTACCCCATCTATTGCTCAGAGACCTACTCTGGGTGGAGGAGAGCACTGCACGAAGCTGCCCATACTTAGCCAAGCTAGGGATCCAGCTTTGGAAGTGGGCCTGTAAAACCGTCGGTGCAACAGACCCATACTCCCCGCAAATCCCCATAGCAGCTATCATGGCAAAACGTGCATGGGGACACTTGGAGGTGCGTACCCATTGGGGACCCTATGCGGTAGCCACGCTAGGAGACTTGGTTCAAGAACAAGAGACCTTCACGTTCTCCGAACTCGGCGAGATCACAGGACTACCTTCGGGGCAGTTCTTGCTCCACAGAGCAGTGATGCCAACCATGAAGAACAGATGGCCTGAGGCTACCAACCCTGCAACGGAACATGAGACCATCGAAACAATGCTAAACACTGCTGAGGGAAGCCACGAAACTTCACGACTCTCCGAGGCCTTAATACAAGGCACAACCAGAAATGAGCTCAAATGCAAGGCTAAATGGGAAAGTGAATTGGGCCTCGAATTTGAAGACAAAGAGTGGAATGAGATAACCAACTATCACAAGAAAATTTCCAGGAATGCCCGCTTTCAACTCATCCAACTGTACATCACCAATAGGGCCTATCTCACACCTGAAGTCATATCTGGGTTCAGGGGTGCGGGGATCCAGGCATGCCCCAAATGTAACGAGCCCAAGGCTGGTATGACCCACATGTTCTGGAGCTGCCCGGAAATACAAGATTTCTGGACACAAATAAAAGAAAGAGTCGCGGCTGCAGACATCGAACTGGAGGTCCACAAGCCTGCAGCTTGTGTATTGGGCAGCTACAGACGCAGCCGAGAAAATAAACCTCTCAACAGACTTAAGGACCTGATATATATCACAGCGAAAAGACGCATAGCCATGGGTTGGAAAAGCCCAAAAAGCCCAAGCGAAGCACAATGGTGGGGAGACCTCAGCAAGTGGATAACTGCTGAGACTGGAGCATGGGAAACTGCGATTCAGGAAGAGAGGCTAGACTCTAGCGCAGAATTACAGCGTTGGGTGGCGCTAACAGTGCCATTGCTTCACCCCAAAGTGTTGGACAGCGCCTCGGACAGGAGCAATACCCTGGCTCGTAGGCCGATACGAACGTCCTTGATGAAACTACCCGTGGTCTTGGGGAGGGGAGGGTTGGGTGGGAGAGTCGGGGGGGGGGGGGGAAGACACCAGACAGGGAACTGAGAAAATCTTATTGAATATTGTTGTGTCCTGTTTATATTGCTTAAAACCAATAAAAATTGTTTAAAAAAAAAAAAGGCCGAAACATGTCTGGGGATGCTTGGGGTTTCGTGCAAAAGGGATGTGACAAAGCAGTTCGGGCTGGATTGATCCTTTTCAGGTGGGACCTAGCCTAATTTACGTATGCTCTTTTCCCTTCTGTAATGTCTTAGCAGACTGAACAACGATGGTCTGGAGTGTTGCCCAGAGCTGTGCCTATGGTTATGATTTGTTCAATACTTTCCAGTCATCAAAGATGGCCACCCTCTTGCTTGTGGAATCACTAATATCTGTACTCCATAAAGCCAAATGTACACACACACACACACGTAGCCCCCTTAACTACCAATCCATAGTGCTCTAAATGTGTGATGGAAAAAGACTCTTGCAAGGAAAGGTTGTGTCTCACATATGTATGCTTCTGTTGCACTAAGATGTTAGCAACAGACCACCAAGTTACAATATCTCTCTATACCTATTTGTGTCTCTCTATGTGTTGTACTATATGAGGCAGTGAAAGGAAGTGAAAAGAAGTGCTTTGTTTGCTGCACCTGTACTTCTTTAAATGACAGTTACCAAAAAGGCTTATGTTTTTGCACATGTGTTTTTCTAACTTGCATCAAAGCAGACACTGCTGCTCCACGTGTGTCTACAAGCTCCCTACAGTGTGGCATTCATATGTGCACCCAAACTACCTGGTGATGCATCTCTTGATGTGTTCGAAGCACGTGGGGAAATGCTCTGAATAGGTGGTGACGTCAAAACTTGCTAGACCTACGTGTTATGTTCTCAATTTGTAAGTGCGGCCGCTGAATCTGTAGCTTTACAGTTTCAGTGGAAATGTGGGTGGAGTTTTAGTTGTAGTGCGAAGGAGGTAGTTGTAGTGTGAAGGATGGAGTTTTAGTGTGGAGGAGGGAGTAGGATTACCAGGAAGGTAGATGTGACATCAAAGGATGGAGGAGAGACTAAGAAAGAGTGAGAGATCTTCGAGGACAGACGAGGGAAGATGCAGGGACTAGGAAAGGAGGATGAAGAAATCGGAAGGAGAAGAGTAGTGAGAAGTACAAGAGGTGACAGAAAGGAGACTAGGTTGGGCCCAGTGTTTGTAATGCACAATCCCGTTCCCCTATTAGAACACTAACCTCTGGATTGATTGGGGACAGTTTGGATGTCCCTAAGGGATGTCAGATAGAGAAGGCATTTCGGCCTTCATGTTTTTATTCCTAGTATTATTGAAAACGTAGACAGTAGGGTGTATTTGTGTATACTAACCTGGGGAGTACGGGCATCTGGATTAGGGAGAATTGGGACTTTATAGCCGAATGAGAGAGGGACGGCCAAAGGGCCCATTGAATTCTTACTAAAAACCCTTGAAACATCTCAAAGTGTTGGAGTATTCTTAGAATCATCTGTGACATGTGGTGTCATCACAGGATCCTATAGACCCAATACATAGGTCACCCATTAAGAAGCTGGATGCTAAGAATTGCAAAACTGCTGAATACGGCTGAGTCCCCACGAGAGTCACGCCGGGAGCAGCAGCATGTTATCTATATGGGGGTAAAAAGAAACCATCCCTCCTAGCAGTCAAGCCATTGTTTTGGACTGGTCGAAGAATGGAGATATTGCCGGCAACTGTAAGGGTGCAGAAGTAAGGCTCTGACGCAATGTTGGCATGTTTTTGGATCTAGACCTATATTCATAAAAAGAGGGTTGTACAAATGCCTCTCTATCCCTAAAGCTGAGAGGGGTTTCTGTACCTCAAAGGACACTAGTGAAATTGTCAGGAAGTCAAAAATTAAAAAGTCTGTCACTGTCGTGTCCCAAACCCCAACTTCTGTCCCTAACACTAATAATAACTGTGCAAGGATGATATCTTCTCAAACTAAAAAGTGTTCTTTGTGTTTTCAAGCAACATAAGGGTTTCCAGATTGCTGATAGTAAAATGTAATGCAAAATAATGTTCCAAAATACAAGATTTCAAAGCTATGGTTGTGCTCCTTTCCCCTAGATTTCTTCTTATCCCAAATTGCTCGATAACTCACAACAAACTGATTCTTAGCTTCATAGTTCTTATATCATACAAGCTTGAACACTCTGCTACCAAGCATAGGATTGTTTTGATTAGTCCTAGGGTTCTTCACTCTCTTATTCTCATTGTCTAATGTGGGTGCTGGTCTCAGACTCGCAATAGTTTATACGGCTTGGTTCACTCTACTGTCAAGCAAGTGATCTTTCTGGGGCTGTCTCTTTTCCTCTTACCGGTTCCCAGACCCTCTGTGCTTTAAACTTGGACTTCTCATGTGGATATGGGTCCCAGACTCACACTGTTGCATTGTATCCGCTTGGTTCCCTCTCCTGCCAAGTGTACAACTGTCTTTCATTTGTTTCAGGGTCCCAGACCCTCTCTTTTCGGGTTGCTTCGCTGGACATGTTGTGGGATGTATTGACCCACTCCACTATGCTATGCGGCATCACCCTGCTAGTTATGGTGAAAGAAACTGCAACAATGGTAGCAAAACCCTTGTGCGCGCCAAAAACCACGTTCTGAAGCCCACAAAAGGATGGATGCCCAACCAGCCACCCATGGTGCATGTTTGTTTGTTTATTCATTTGTTAATGAGTGGTGGAATGGAGCACACCCTGCACAAAATGTGCCAGTGGGCTCCATGACCAGCAGACAAAGTGCAGAGAGAGAAGCAGCACTTTGCAAGTGAACCCCCAAAATGTGCCGATAATGGACATTTGCTTTGTTGCTAAAAAAAACAAAATGCCTATAACACAACACTTTTCAACATCCAAAATCTTGCTTAGCGCTAAAATTCATGTCGGCTCGATTAGCAAACATAAAAAGGATTTTTACTAAAAGGAATATAGATCTTAGTTGCTTTTTATCCCCCAGAGTTAAAGCTAAGGAAGTAATGCATTTATGTTTCATGCAACAAATTTGGTTTTGCTGGATTTAAGAAGTTAATTAGCCTGGCTGAGCTGCAAGAACTAGAAAAGCAGGTTTCTCCCAGGAGGAGGGCCTTCCTCTCAGCAGAAACTCACTGGGAGATGTTAGTTGCGAGTTAGCCCAGACTTTTGACTATAGAAAGAGAAGGAACAATGACAGAGCTTCAGCCCAGGGAAATGGAGGTGTGAAGGTGGTCGTAAATGGCTCCTGGAAGGAACAGACAAGGAGGGGGGATGCCCCTGGACTGCAGGGAGACAAAAAGGGGTGGACCATTTGTTGCTAAACATGTACAAAGAACAATTCTTAAGACTCATAACTTGTCATCCAAAAGGGTGAAAAATATTCCAAGGACAGAGTTGTGCATCTAATTTTTGGCTGCACGTTTTAAGAGGCGGCAAAACCATGTCACATGTTCTGGACATGAATGGCAATATATGTGGTTTTATGCAAATGTATTAATGTTAGAATGGTGAAGATTTACACACACATCCCTATGTTAAACACACACATTTGTGGAAAGTTGCATAAAGTTTGGAAATTGTGTTCATAGCGAAAAGGACAAAATTCTGTAGAAAGTTGAAACAAGATCCCACAGCTACAGGATTTTGAGCAACAGATGCTACATAAAATATGGCATCTTTGTGTGTGATTTGTATAAAGGTGACCAATGTAGAAATGTGTATTTAGTATAAATCTGATTTTGAGACAAGTGGCTAAAGGGAGGTCTCTGATGACTGTAAAGCAAACCGTAAAATGTGACCCCATCCGGCCTTGATCTAATTACTCAAAGGCAAGGCAGAGATTAATTTTTGATCCAATCCCAGCGCACAGGGGCAGGCTTAGTTAAGCCAGCCCATACACTAATTTTCTGATGTCATTTTAAAGAATAAATAGACACAGCTGACAACACATAGGGACTCACTGATACAGTTACTTTCCTGATTCCAGCGAAGCACTCTGATCCAGCATTCTACATCCAGCTTTCACATCCTTTCAGATCCCGATGACAAAACTCTTGCCAGCAATAGAGAACTATGGATTTCAGCAAGGCCCAAATTCTCCAATTTATTCTCTGCACCCAATGAAGCGCGGTGTGGTGTGAAACAGCCTTCTGAACCTGTATCATGAAATTCTCTGGCTTGCCACCACTAGGCTTGCCTGAGGAACTTGCTATCCAGCTGATTGAAATATCCACTAACAAGAAGGACAGATCTTGTGCAAAACCGGTGACCGGCCTAGCTGATCCAATCCCGTGCCTGAGTTACTGTTCTTCCTAGACCAGATCCAATCCTTGACCAGAACTGATGGTCCAATTAATAACTTATTTTGTAAGTATTAATAGGAAGAAAAGTGACCCTAATATCTCTGCATAGTCTTATCCCAATCTCAATTCATCGTATCTGCAAATTCAGAATCATAGTCTTGTCAGAACCTTTCCTGCGCTGATTTTTCTCATTTGTTTGATAAAACCATAAGTCCTTAGTGATTTTGAGTAAGAAAAGTAAATCCCAGAACGGAAACTAGAGTATCACACGTGAAGGGTTACGCTTGCCACGTAACTGTGGAAATTCCCGTGTGACATTCTCTTTTTCATAGTCATAATCTAGTGCAAGCAGACCCATCTTTTCATTTTCAAAGTGCATTTCTGTTTTCCATCCTCGCACCTATTTTTCAAAACAGTGCGATTCTCCCGTTATCGCGAATGTTGCGCAAGGAAAAGTTTGCAGCAAATTACTATTCTGAAAGGTTGTTACACGTGTGAAATAGCTTTTACTTGTTTCCGACTTGGACTTTAAGATTTCAAATGTTTTCTGCTGACTAAATCATTGCTTGTGTTTGTGTGCAACTGCTCAAAGCGGCTCACATAAGAATTTATAACATTTAAGTATTTTTGACCACATTTGGTGTTTTTGCCCAGTCAATTCTAAAGATAATTTCAAAGCTATTCGGACAGCTGAAAAGTCAATTCTGTTTTTCTCTTGTGTTTGAAGGGGGAAGGTGGGACTGATATTCTGTTTGATTTGTGCTATTCCTGAATATCTGCTCTCTCCTCCCATCTATTTACATTGCCTATTGGGGGTTTAGGGGTGTTGCAAGGGGAACCTCTAAACATAGTGCTATCTGTTCTAAACCAACACAAAAGTATTCTTCGCTGTGCTACAATTGTCTTTTTGCTCATTACTTATTCCTAGTATATTAAAGATCGTATTCAGTGTTCTGTCACCCCATTGGTGATTGTTGTTTACCTATTAAAACATATTGTGATTACATTTTAAATACATAAATAAATATTTACCTTTGCAAACTAGCTTGATTTCTGGTTCAGTGTGACCGGGGGGGGGGGGGGGGTGTCTCAGGAGAAGGGTGTGAGATGAGTGGTATATCGTTCAGAATATTGAACTTATAGACAAAAATAAATAAGGGTTCCAAATGTGCACTACATGCCGGGCTTGACTTGGGTGTGTACCGGATTGAAATCACTTACACTGTGTACCTGTTTGCTTCCTTCTTGGAGGGACTAGTGGTGCCTGGGCAGCTGTATCCCTTCTGGAGGCTACAGTAGCGTTCGGGCATCCAGCGAGGTCTGCAGTGGCTCTGCAGACTGATGCCTTCCTTCTGCTGTGCAAACTGTCTCTTCCACACTTCAATGGATCTTGCGGCTTGTGTCAGTTGCTTCCTTGCACAGCTCCCGCAATTCCTCTTCGGGGGACGTCTCTCTCGTGTATCCCCTGCAACGGTTTGAGTTTGAGCTTAAACTGTCTTCAAATTCCTGCACCGGACTGATGTACTACTCAGGGCAATCACTGGCCTTTGGAAACTGGACCGCTCACTCTGCTTCTTGTGAGTGATCCCTGTACTCGTGGCCATCTTCTGTGTCACAGTACCAACCTTAAAGCTGCATGCAGGATACTTTGTATTATCAGGGTTTTCACTGTTGTCATGTAGGTTTGGTTGACTGACTTGCCAACAAAATATATTGGCTTTATCCAGGGAGGGGTCAAGAATATTTAGTATTGGAGAAGGGGTAGAATATAGTAAAGCAGGGTGATGCCACATTCTCTGGTGATGGTTGTCCACAATCCCATAGGGGGATTAATTCCCCATGTGATCCAGCACCCCTATGGGTGACTTTTGTACTGTGGACACAATACCCGGATGCCGTGGGAAAGGTCTCCCCCCTATGGGAGAAGGGATGACATCCTCAGATTCGTCACAGAACCGATGGAAGAGTGGCTCCAATATTAGGGTTGGCCCATAAGAATTCCCTGGAAGTAGGAGCAGGAGTTATTGACTGAGATTACTGTGGAGAGGTAAAGTTAATCTTGTTTACCCCCTTCATCTTAAAACAGGGCCAACCCATAGCACAACCTATATGTGAGAAAAAGTGATCCCAGATATAAAGCAAGTGGAGACGCTGGAACCCACTGAAGGAGGCGAGGGAGAGTTTGGTGAAATTAGTGAAGTATATGAAGACAATATCCAAGCCAGAGGCCATGAAGGACATGCTTCATTCAAATTCCTGAAGCTTAGCGAATGGTCCGCTTCTAGAACAGTCTCTGAAATATCTGGTCTCTGAAGCCAAGGGCGAACCCTGAAAACCCTACATTTCATTGAGAAGAGCGGACTCTTGTATCGAGTCACTGTTTATGCAAGAGGAGATTGCATCACCTATAATCAATTATTGGTGCCGAAGCAGTTCCTAAAGGCTGTATTGAAACTAGCCCACTCCAGTCTGAAAGAAGGACACCTCGGGCTAGAAAACACTCAGACTTTGCTCAGCCGGTTTTACTGGGCAGCGTTATATGCTGAGACTAAACAGTTATGTGAGTGTGGCCCAATCTGTCAGATGATCTCTCCTGATGATGCACCCTGTGATGAATCACATGAATTCATCCCTTCTCATCAAGGGGGAGCCCCCCCTGTGAGGCTATGGAGGTGAGCCCACTCCGCAATACCCTCCCTAGTGGTCGAGGCATGTGGACTATCCCTGGGAGGGACTGTCCCTTTGGGGACAAGGACTACAGTTCCTTTGAGGAACTCCCTAACGAACATTCCAACAATTTATCTGTAAACCTATCCCATAAAGATTTATATGAAGAAAATACCAGCATATGTTATTGTCAACAGGAAACTGAATATTCCCTTAAATGAAAAATCCCTCTTAACTGAGACGAGGAGGATGACATACAGAAGAGCAGAGAAGCCACTGGAGATAGAGAAAAAGGAACATGAGATGAGCTAGGGAAGACCCACAGGTACGTTATATATGAAAGGGGAGGAGACTTGAGATGAGACAGAGAAGACCATGAGTTACGAATTGGCTCACACGCTGACATGGAGGAGAGGCTGGATGTGTGGTATCTTGCAGTTGCGAGAGAGCAAGAAACTGACACAGACGCGCGCTGTGTCTTGTTACCCGGAATGAAAAAGAAATAAAGCTGGACAGGTGGCATCCCAACACTCGGGGAGGGGGAAGATATATATATATATATAGTGTGACCACAATAAACGTGTAGTGGACCTGGTGTCCCGAAAACAATGTTGATACCACTCCACAACTGCCAAAGCGGAACAAGTAGGTATCGGAAGTATCAAGGAGCCATCCTATATGATGACACGAATGGAGAGAGATTGGACAAACACAAGAAGCAAACCTGACAAAACGAAGAGACTGGTTCGAGCGAATAAGACTCCTGGTGACGTTATCCATAACAACTGCAGGCAAGACAAAACGGGAGATCCTGGAGGAGGTCCGAGAATCATTATTTGAATGCTCATACTCGTTCCAATAAAGATGAAAGATTAAGAAATAGAAGAGTGAATGAGAATTATTGTTGGAGAGCCCATACTCATCCCAGACAAGAAGAAAAGTCTATAATAGAAAAATCCTGAGGACCAACTAGGAATCATCATGAGATCCAGTATACTAGTCCCCCAAACAAGATACAAGGATGGTACTACTGTAGTCTAGGGAAACAAAAAAGAATAATTGTGGCAACAATCATATTCATCCCAGTCCAGATAAAGTATCGATACGTAGAAGAGTGAATGAGAATCATTATTGGAGTCCTCGTACTCATCCCAGTCAAGGACGAATGGTTATTAGAGCAATATATAGACCAGTGAAAGAGAATCATTATTGGAGTACTCATAGTCGTCACAGTCAAGGAGGGAAGGTTATCAGAACAAAATACAGCAGAGTGAATGATAATCATTATTTAAGTCTTCTTACTCGCCCCAGTCAAAGAGAGGTGGTTATCAGAGCTATATATAGAACAGTGAAAGACAATCATTATTGGAGCACTCATACCCATCCCAGTCAAGGAGAAAAGCTTATCAGAGCAATTCATAGTGGCGGTGAATGAGAATCATTGTTGGAATGATAATATTAATATGTCAAGACAAAGGAAGTCTAGTTAAAGAAGAGAGTGAAGATATAAAAGAAAAGTCTGAAGATAAGATCGGTACAGAGAATAGGTTCAAGGACAAGTCTCAGAGAGGGACCAGAAACTGAACTGTATAAAGAGGAAAAGAGTGGCAAAGTAGAGCATCATAGGAATTGGATAATTTTACCATGGGAAAAGAGAAGAACGATTCATGAGAAAGAAAATCAAAAGGAAACAAGAAAGTAACGGAAATCCACTACCAAACAAAGCAGGAATCAAAATTCCATAAAGTATTCAAAGTACTACACAAAATATTAAAAATAGTCACCAGACACTACTTGAAGATAAAGTATCGAAGTGAAGCTTGCAAGAAGAAAAAAACCCAGGAGAAGGGTGTTATTCTCCTGTCTTTGAGTTATTGAGTTAGTGGTAGGGTCAGAAAGGGTTAGTCCGGATGGTGGACCGATTATGTTAAGACATTCACGGACGACAACCTTAGTAGTTTTGCTAGGTACGGACGCTTCATAGAATAGGGAAAGATAGGCCTTAACCTTTTTTTAAAAATAAAGACTTCAGTGAAATTGATTATCAGAGTCTGCATTCTTCTTCTGATCCACCACAACCACAACCTCAAGCACATTCAAGCCTTTACCAATTATACAGGTGCCCTTCTGCCAGATCAGCATGGATATAACCGGCCCCTTGGAGCCATCATAATCTATTTTTCAACCTTCTACAAACAGGAGCCGCCTGCTCCTGTCAACTTCCACACTAGACTGGGCTGCTGGGCTTGTATAGCACCACTCCCCCTGATTTGAATTAGGGCTGATAGTCTGCAGCTGTGAGCTTAAAGGGTGTGAGTGTTGGGATTGACTGGTCTCTTGCACTTCCTGGTATTCAGATTGAGGCTTGGCGTGTTGGGCTCACTCTATAAAAACCCTGGTGGCCATTTTGCAATTCTGTATACAGGGAGAAATTGACGAGGCAGCTTTTGTGACAGAACACATGCTGGCCTGCTGTTGGGCAGGCAAGTGGGCTACAAATTCTCTAGCAGTGTTTAGTTTCCCCCAGGGTCTCACTGGTTTTGAAAGATTTCCCTGTGATTTCGGGCCCCTTGAAGGGAGACTTTAATGTCCTTGATCCTGCCCAGGTTTTCTAATTGGTGAAGAAGGGCATTGTGGGAGAGGTAGTCCCTCTTAGGGGGGGTTTGTCTGCTTAGGTTTGATCTTTCAATCCTGTGACCAGCTTTCTGGTACCTTGCTTGTTTTTTTCCATGCTTAATGTCTCCCTAGCCCCTAATTCTGCTTCCCGAATCCATTTCGGGTTTTGCTTTGGTTTCTTAGTGGCTTTATGGGAATTGTATCTTTACAAAACGGACTTATCTAAGGGCCCGGTTCTCTGCGTCTCTTGACCTATGGCTACTAGATGGCAGTCCTGGAAGGTGACATCATCACAGAACCCTTCTCAGTCTGGGGTGGTGGATCTACCAGAGTGAAATCCAGAGCCAGTCCTACTGCAGAGTATGACAATGGCAATTGAGAGGGCCCCAATTCCTGCACCCTCTTATGCTAGCATCTTTATGTACAGTAGCCCTTTTTCGAATGGATTGTGTCCTCCAACATATTCCTCATCTTTGACATGTAGTGTCCATAGCTCAGCTGCTTCAGAAACTTTTCGGCAGAGGGTGCTCTGCGTCGATGGCATTGGGTCGATGTCCCTCGAAGGCTTTCTTCAAGGGTGACGTCATCAGATGTTATAAGAAGCGCGCACGGCCCTCGTAGCCTCAGTTCTGTTTTTTCCGCAAACGTGTTTGCTTCGTAAAACTCAGCGCGCCTCATACTTTCTGGTATTTGCTGTGAAGATTTTCTTCAATATGTCTTAGTCTTCCACTCCGACGACACCTTGGTCCAGGTTCAAGAAATTCCGGGACTGCCGATACAAGGTGTCCATCACAGATCTGCATCGTGTCTGCCTGTGGTGCCTCCGAGGGTTCGGGGGGGGCACGACACTGATACGTGCTGCAAGTACCAGTCGATGTCTGGAAAGGCCTTGCGGGGGCGAAAGGGAAAATCAAGGTAGGCACGGTGTCCAACCCCCATAAATCCCGGCCTGCTGGGCCTTCGACCAATGCGTCAAGAGGTGACTCTCCTCAGAGGAAGAAGGCCAAGCGTTCAAGGTCCAGGAGTGGTTTCCGCCACTCGTTCTCCTCGTCGAAGCGCTCGAGGAGAAGGCACCACCAGTCGCCTTCTTCGTTGTCTCCTTCAGGCGCCACCCCTGAGAGGGTAAGTGCCCGTCCAAACATTCGACACCCGCGGAGGGGGAAGCTTTCCTGGTGAAAATACTTGATATTTTCGAGAAGCAGGGCAAGGCCCCGTCCGCGCCTTCTGTTGAAGCCAGCAGGGAACGGTCTCAGGAAGGATTCTCGCACGCCCTCGAGCCCAGTTAAACAGCGCGACCCTCATCGGGAGCCTTCGAGGCCTCGTTCGGACAAGGTGCACAAGGACCGCTCGAGATGTGAAGCGAGGTCACGGTATTCGTCTCCATCGAAACCGTCCAAACCCTTGATGCCCTCGAAGCCATCAGCGCCACCCCGATCAGACCCTCGATGCCTTCAGAGTCGTTGTCGGCGCTGACGCCATCAGCGCCGTCGGTGCCAAATTTGCTGGCACAGCCCCTGGTATACTTGTGTTTAGGCGCGTTACAAATGCCACATCATATATCATATCACCACCTAAAAAGGCGGTGTCTAAGTCCAAGTCCAAGTCGTCGACTTTGAAGTCTTTGGTTGTGACTCCTGAGAAAATGTGTACTCCTTGCCAAAGAAATACTTTAAGTCCTTCACCTCCATTTTTGAGGAGGAGGAACATTCTGATGAAGGTGAGGCTCCTTTTGGTCTCCGGTTTGGGACCCCTAATGTGCCAGAATGCCTCAACTCGGAGGAGAGTAGGATGCAGGATCTTTGTGATACCTTGCATAATGCAAGTGGTATAGACACTTCTTCTGAGCTGGAGTTTGGCAGACCAGACCCTGGTGAGCATGCAGACTCCTCTTACCAACGCCTTATGTCGAGAGTGGTGGAGTATTTGGGCTCGGCCAGGCCTACTGGCCACTATGATCAGGATGATCTTACGGACATTTTGGTCAGGGTCCTCCTACAGATCCCATATTGCCATTTCATGTGACTCTGCAGAACCGGGTAGCAAAAAATTTGGCAACCCCAGAGACTAATCCGGCGGTGAACAAGTCTCTGACAAGAAAATACCGCCCCTCCAGTATTGACCCCTGCTATCTGTCATCTCACCCCACGCCTGGTGGTCCAGGCAGCCACGGCTACCTCGAAACAGGCTGCATACCCTACCAACCCTCCGGATAGGGGGGGCACTGCTGTTAGGCAGCCTCAGCCTTTTTGTCTTAGCGGACAGCAATGGAGGGGTAGATCCTTTTGTTACTACTCCTCATCTAGAAGAGTGAGAGGAATGGCTAGTCAAAGAGGCCAATGTAAATTTCTTTGTGGTAGAGGTGCCAAAGCCGCTCATGCAGCAGCCTCTTTGCCATCAGGCTCTGCTACTGCCGCTTCAGAACTGCTCTGAGGCCTTCGGTCACAGCTCACCGGTGGTGGGCAGGGTGCCTCAGCATCTGGAAGAATGGCAAGCCATTACTTCGGATGCTTGGGCTTTGGAAATAATAGTCTGCAGGTGCTGCCTTCCTTTTCTACGGAAGCCTCACGACAATCCACCGGGAGAACACTCTTTGAGGGTTCCAGATCCGCTACCTGTACAGGAAGTATTAACCCTGCTAGAGAAAGGCGCTATAGAACCAGTGCCTGTAGCGGAGAGGAACAAGTGCTGGTACTCCCCTAATTTTTTGATTCCCAAAAAGGACGGGGTGACTGAGACCCATCTTGGACTTGAGGTACTTGAACAAGTTCATCAGGAAGGACAAACTCAAGATGGTCACTCTTTCTCAGATCCTTTAGACCCTCCAACTTCGGGATTGGTTGGTGTCATTGGACCTTCAGGATGCTTATTTTCATGTGCCAATCCATCTCAAGCACAGGAAATAGCTGAGGTGCGCTGTTGGCGTCTCACACTTTCAGTTTCGAGTCCTAACATTCGGATTGACCTCCACCCGAGGGTATTCACCAAACTGATGGTGGTAGTGGCAGCACATCTCAGGAGAGGGGGGATTCACGTCTACCCCTACCTGGACGATTGGCTGACCAGGGCGCGTACTCCCGAATAAGCCTTGGATTATCTCAACATTACCTGTCATTCCCTTGACAGACTGGGCTTCTCCCTCAATTTCCAGAAGTCCCATAGGACACCTTCCCAACAGCTCCAGTACGTCGGGGCTGTCTTAGACACGTCCTTGGAAGTGCTAGCCACCCAAGGTGAGGGCTCAGAACATTCTCCAGATAGTAACCAAATTTCGGTACCTCCAGAGTCTTACGGCCTTCGAATCTTTAAGGTTGCTCGGCCTCATGGCATCCTGCATTTTCTGGTGCCAGAGGCCCGTCTTAGAATGAGGTCCCTTCAATGGGTGCTCAGGACTCAATGGTCCCAATTCTCAGGCAAGATGTCAGATCGCCTTCAGGTTCCAGTCAGGCTCTCACAGCATCTAGTGTGGTGGACCTGCAAGTACCATCTCATGAAAGGAGACCCTTTTTGTCAACCATGGCCGGAGATCACTGTAGTGACGGACGCTTAACTCACAGGATGGGAAACTCACGCCAACAATCTGACCATCAGCGGTCGTTGGTGTCCATCAGAGTCCAAACTTTACATCAGTCTTTTGGAGCTGAGAGCAATCAGGCTAGCACTGAAGGCTTTCTTGCCGCCTGCACGGGGGAATAATGTCATGATAATCACGGACAACACGGTGGCCATGCATTACCTCAACAAGAGAAGAGGTGTAGGGTCACTACCACTGTGCAGAGAGGCGATACAGCTCTGGTTCTGGACAATTCAGGAAGGTATCTCCCTAGCACGTGTTCATCTGGCCGGAGAGGAGGACACAGTGGTGGACGCTCTGAGCAGGCGGAACGCAGTCTCCCACGAGTGGGAAATATCTCAGGAAGTCCTTCAAGTGGTCTTCGCCCTTTGGGGAACCCCACAAGTGGATCTGCTCGCGACCAGTGTCAACCTGAAGTGCGAGCACTACTGCTCAAGGGAATTTCCTCCAAGAGGAGCTCTAGGAGACTCATTCATGGACGATTGGGAATTCCTGCGACTGTGCGCGTTTCCTCCAGTCCCCTTCATTCAGGTTCGGGTCCCGCATAAACCCAGTTGAACCGGATTGGGCCAGTAGATTGTGGTACCCGGATCTTCTGGAAACGTCCATCTGTCCTCTGATGCATCTTCTCTTGAGAGAGGAAGGTTGGGTTCTCCATCCAGAGGTCAAGATTCTCAACCTTCACGCATGGTTTCTGAAAGTTTGAGATACAAGGATTGGGACCCCTCCCGGATGACATAATGGAAGTGTTGCTTTCGGCCAGGCGGTCGGCAACAAAGTCTCTGTACCGTTGCCGTTGGAATAAGTTCTGCAACTGGTGCAGAGAAAAGAATGTTAATCCTTTTCAGTGTTCAACTCCGGATGTTCTATCCTTTTTACTTTCTTTAGCCCACAAGGGTCTTCAGGGGGGAACCTTAAAGGTTACCTCGTAGCGCTCTCAATCTTTAAGCGCTCATCCGATGATTGCTCTTATTTTAAGATATCTTTGGTTACTCAATTTCTAAAACGGCTCACAAATGTGTTCCCGCCTTCACCATCTCAGGTTCCGGTTTTGGACCATAACTTGGTCTTAAAGTTTCTGATAGGTGCTCCATTTGAACCATTGCATTCATGCCCTTTAAGGTTGTTAACCATTAAGACCGTTATGTTGGTTGTTCTTACATCTGCACGTAGAGTGACGAGTTGCAGGCACTTTCTTCCAAGCCACTCTTTACTGTATTCCACAAGGACAGGGTTGTTTGAGAGTCAGACCCTCCTTTCTACCTAAGGTAGTTTCAGACTTTCATTTGTGACATAAAATTGTGCTACCTGCCTTCTGTCCTCCTCCGCATCCTAGTAAGGTTGGACCCTAGGAGAGCTTTGAGCTTTTATATTTCCAGAATGTCCAAGGTGAGAGTGGATGACCAGCTCTTGTGGGGTAAACCGTGCACAAACTAGGCCAGGCTGTGTACCTTGTCTAGGTGGATCATCCTCACTATTTCTGAATGCTATACTTTGGCAGGCAAGGTCCCTCCTGAGAGCTTGCGTGCTCATTCAACCAGAGGCATGGCTACGTTGACAGCCCTGCAAAGGGTGTCCTTATAAAGAACATATGCTGCAACATGGTCTTCGATACAAACGTTTAGCAAGCATTATTCCCTGGATACTTCACATGCTCAAGATGTGGCGTTTGGTAAGGCAGTCCTTTATTCTGCCCTTTAATTTCAAATGTTGCTAAATTCTTCACCCTCCTCCAATCATGGATACTGCGTTGGGAGTTTGTCAAAGGTGAGGAATACGTTGGAGGACACAATCCATTCAAAGAAAAAATTACTTACCCCTGGTAACGTTCTTTCGACTGGATGTTCCTGCAACATATTCCTCATTGCCCTCCCAACCTACCCCTCTGTAGAATTTCCCATGCTATTACAGCTTTCGTTCCAACAAGGCTGAGTACGGTCAGGCCCAATTTGTGGCCACTTCTGCTACACGAGAAGGGGGGAAAAACAAGATCAGAGGCTACGGACGCCGTACGTGCTACTTATAACATCCAATGATGTCACCCTCGACTGAGGCCTTCGAGGGACATGGACCCGACGTCATCGATGCAGGGTGCCCTCTGACCAAACATTTCCAAAGCAGCCGAGCTGTGGACACTACATGTCAAAGACGAGGAATACGTTGGAGGAACATCCAGTCGAAAGAACGTCACAAGGGGTAAGTAACTTGTTCTTCTAACAACATGCCTCCTAAACGTGCTTGCCAGATTTTTTTCAATTTTTTCTAGAATCAACTTGCATGATCTGGGCAAAGGCAAGCACCGACAGAGAAACCCTGAAGAGCCACACACTGTCTGTATTACGACTCAGAGACCTGGAATCTACCAAGTGACAGCAACCCTCCAACATCCCTCGCTGCTCTGTTTTGCCGCCTAAGACAGAGAACCAGCAGGGAAAGAAGGCCCTGGCATTGCAGCGACTACGCAACTGTGAGAGAAGCCACGCAATGCTCCCCATCACTGGCAGAAAACACCCGCAGCCGGTACAAGCTAACTAGATCACATTGGACTAAACAAATGGCATAAACCCACACACAGACTGCACTTACCCTGGGGAAACCCAGACGAGGTCCCCTTAACACAAACTTGGGAAATTCTACTCCCTGGGCCGCCATCACTATATCACTATTCCGCGGTGGACCTGAACAGAAAAAAGGGGTGGGGCTTAACCCGTTACTTAACATCTATCTAGCTGTATGCTTATAAGGTGCCAACGCCTTCAGGCATCTAGGCGCTGAGACTGAAAAACATTAGACAAGACAGAACTACAAAACAAACAGACTGGGGACCAATGCTAAGCAAACAGCCTACTCTTATCGAGTTTCCTAAAGGTAAGATGATTTTCTTCCTTCCTCAAAGATTCCAGGAGATCATTCCAAGGCTGCGCTACCCGAACACGAAAGGAACGGCCATTTCCCCCAAACTCTTTTGAATCGGGAGACCTTCAAGGTACAGTCCTCTGTTGAACGTAGGGTCCTATTGGGCTTGTAGATCTCCAGTCTCTCTTTTAGGTATTGGGGTGCAGACCCAAAGGTACATTTGTGTCCCAGTGTCAACAACTTGAAGAGGATTCTGGCTGCCACCGGGAGCCAATGCGGCAGCCAATGAAGCTCTCTATCGGCCGCTGTTACAGAGTCTCTGTGCGCCATGTTATAGACTATGCGTACTGCTTCATTTTGATGTTTCTGCAGTTTATAAATGCAGTACTTACTAGCTCCCCCTAGCAAAGAATTTCAATAATCAATTTGCTGTAAAATAATGGCTCGTACCAGGTTAGCACAATTTTCTCTCCTAATGATAGGACCAACAAATCTCAGGACTCTGAGATAATAATTAGAGTTCCTGACAATGTAGTCCACATGGGCGTCCGCGTTGAGCGTTGCCTCCATGAAAGTGCCGTGTGTTTTAACATTCCCAGCTACCGGAACAAGGCCTCCAGCAATATGCAAACTAGCGCATTCCTGTCCTAGACTCTCTCGGGACTGTTTCAGCCCACAAACCATTAGCTCAGTTTTACTGGCGTTAAGGCATAGCCAATTACTGGACATCCAATTTTTGATGGCTATGTATTGTGGGATATATTCCCACTCAACAGTATTTCCGCACATCACAAAGCTGCATTTGCGCAGAAAAAGCAAAATGGTTGCGCTGGCTCCTGTGAGCGCCATGGCCTCAACAAAAAGATGACTGCACCTTCTTGCCAAGCATACATTGGGCAGGATGGAACAAGGAGACACACTGAAAGAGCATGCCAGTGTGTTCTGACATATATAAAAGGAAGAAAGTGAAAAGGCAGCACTGCTTAGCTGAAAACCCCAAAATCCCCATTGAAAAAAAAGAATGTTTTTCACCTTTAAAAGAAATGCTGCTTTAACGCTAATTCCATCTGTTCTTTCTTAAACCACTGTGATCAATAAGGCCCTGCCATGCCCAGGATATCTCATTGTGATTCAGCCTAACCAGGCATGATTTCTAGAATGACAGGCCCTGTCAAACCAACTTGGAGAAAAATCAACAAGGAGCTTCATTTTCCCGCACGGGAAAACGCGTTCATTTCTTTACAAATATATCAAAGCTCAGTAGTTCAAAAGAGACTCCAGCTATCTGAGCCATGTCAGTTTCAATGCATCTGGGCTCCAGACAAAACCCCTGCACTCAGGAAAATAACCATGGCTGTAGGACAGAGTGGGAATCCGATGGAGATGCAAAAACGAATGTAAAAAGAAATGCCAGCTGTGCACCAGGTGTAAACAAATGGGCTTTGCAAAACTAAAGGAGAAAAATGCCCATTTAAAAAGTAAACTGTTGAATGAGAGCCTGCTATTACCTAGCAATGGGAAGGGGTTTTGTTGCTGGTGATAATACACACATGGGCTATTTTATTCCACAGGCATGTTTTAATTCAGGACCAAATATCAGAAAATAAAGGTTTTAAACCGCCTTGGTTGGATTTGCAAGCTGTCAAAAACAGGTTATTCCAGTTGGCAGAGTCAAAGCTTCCCCTTAGGAAGGGAGCCACACCATAAACTCTCAGCAGAGACTAACACCCCACTGATAATTACTAGGTTGGAAAGAATTTAGTCTGTGCTGAACCCACTGATAATGGAACTCCCAGTGCCAGGAAGTGTGAAGAGGGGAAGAGGGCAATAAACCATCAGTCAAGCTGTAACCCCCACCTTGCTCTGGAGGAAATGACAGTTGGTGGCAACTGAAGAAAGAAAAAAATGGTTCTGTGCCAAAAGACTGCCATTTGCTTCCAAAGACCATTTTCATAAATAATCTTTAAAGACCTTTATCTCTGCAGCAAGACTTTGGAAAAATGTAACAATTTTGCAGTTCAAAAGTGATCTTATGGGCTTTCTTTTAAGACATGGTGGAATTCACTGACACTTAGGGGACAGAAATGGCAAAGTATTGCGGATTACAGGGAAAGCATCCATGTTGCAAATGCAAAGTTTTGTACATACATCCCTTATGATCATCCACACCCATGTATAAAGTTATAGAATTTTGAGTAATATAAATCCCATTGAAAAGCGTGAAAAACTGGTAGAAGGGCAAAACAAGGTCTCACAAACTGGAGTATTGGACTGCTATGTGCTGCATAAAATATATAATCTGCTTATGTAAGTGTTTAGATGTTTCCACTATATGAAGGTACCATTTAAGGCAAAAATGGATCTTAAGTAAAGTTATTGTGGGAGGTTTTGGACATTGTAAAACTCACATCATAAATCTGACATCATTCTCTGGAAGCCCAACCAGCTGAGAGCAAGGCAGAGACTATCACCCTTGTCCAATCCAGTTGTTAGAGGCATGTTTAGTTAAGCTTGCCTCAGCCATATACTTTGATGATGCCACTATGCATTATAAATAAGAGTCCCTGACAAGACTCTAGACACACACGCTTCCTGAAGTTCCTGCGCTGCATTCCTGTTCCATTCATCATACAGATTCCAGACCCCAACTACAAGGCCAAAGCATTCCTGACCCAACTCCAGGGCCCACTGCAGAACCCAAGTAGTGCTGATCCTATCCCAGCAAGGCCTCACATCTGAAACCCACTAATCTCCAATTAATAAGGGGAAAGCTGTGGTACCTTTTGCATCCTGAACCAGCCTGGCTTGCTTCCCACTAACTGCATGCTCGCTGCCATCCTGCAATCCGGCCATCCAGCTGACCTTTAGTATCCAGTGACCAGAATTGCCATTCCAATCCTTGCCATCCGGTGACCAGAACTGCCCAGCTGTTTGCCAGGCGCGCTGCCGTGTAGTGGCCAGAACCCTTGACGGTCGCTATAGTGAGGAATTATATTTGCTTCAAGGTTTTTAACACACATTCATTATTTATTTGTCCATTTCCGAGTATCATTTCATAACATTGCAAGGGGTTTAAAATCCGTTTTTCTCTCTTATTTGGGGAGGGAAGGTCAGATTTGGATTCTGTTCCCTGTTTCGTATTCCTGATTACCTGCTGCTTCTTTTTACCCACTCCAAATTGATTATTTGTGGGTTGAGGAAACATTGCAGGGGGAAATCCTAACTTGGGTGCTATCTTTCCTAAACCAAAAAGTGCTCCTATTCTGCTGTGATGTGTATATGTTCCACTAGAAAGTTAAACCCAGTGCATTGCTCACATTCTCATTGTAATTATAACCCAAATGGCGATTGCTGCCCATATTAAAAAAGTGTATGGTTTCTTTTGAATTTTAAAATAAATAAATAAATATTGCATTTTACCAACCAGCCTGGTTCATGGTCCATTGCGACCCAGAGTATTTGAAAAGGGGGTGTGATATGAGTGGTGTACCATCTCAAAATTGAATCGATATAATATAAAAAGATAAGCATTTCAGTTTTGCACTGCATACTAGGCCGAGACCAAGGTGTGTGTCGCCTGATTGAAATCCTTAACAAATTTGGGGGCTCATGCCGGGGATTGAGTTTGGTTACCACTCATGGCAGTCTAACACAGCAGACTAACCTGCAGGGTAGTGATACTTTGTGTGGTTGGAAGACTGTGTTACACTGTACAAGCACCTCCCAAAAACAAATACTCTAACTTCAAGGCCTTTATTTAGAAAGTTAAAGATAAATCAACCCCAAAATAGACAGAAAAGCAACAGAATGCAGGTAACCCTTACATAAATAAATAGATGAATAAAGAACATTTCCAAAATGGCTGTTTCAGTAGAAATCAACATGGCTAGGGAGCACCTTCTGCACAAGCTATTTGTCAGAGGTGAGTGCCAGAACAGGATGAAAAAGTTTGGCTACAATAAATTACACAACAGGTCACCGCCATGAACCTGGATACATGGCAAGACGGTGGCCTATTACACCAAGCTTTGAGTGAATTATATATGACCCCAAAAATTAAAGAGGAGCAAATAAAAATTGCCAGAATCACGGCCTACATGTATCTCCACATGGGAGTGATGCGGGAAAGGCAGGAGGAAAATGAAACTCTAACGCAGAATCTATCTGAACTATTAAACCAAATCCAGGCTGAACTAAAATCAGCCGAACAAAAATTACAAAAAAGCCATGAGTTGGAGGTAGAATCTGAAAATTACATAAAGAAATTAAAAGAGTACTTGGTCCTCCAACAACAGAATAATGTAGACCAAGAGGCCCAATTAGACGCAGTAAGACTAGAGTGTCAGGAAAAGGTTGACTCCCTGGAAGAGAGTCAACAGAAGCTCACTCAACAATTAACCTATAATAGGGTCTGCTCCGGACAAATAACCATGTTGCAAGATCAGGTTGAAAGGTTGAAAGAGGAAAATAATAAATTAATTATGAGAGACCTCCACTCTCAAGCAGAATTCGATCAAGAGCGCCAGAAATGTAATACCATTAAGCAGCAATGGGATGACCTGTCTGAAAAGAGAGGCACCCTAAATCAGGAGAAAGACACCCTATGCCAGGAAGTAAGCAATTTAAAAACCGAGTTACAGGGAAGTGAGTTAGCCCTCCAGAAACTGAATTAACCCAAAACAGAGTATGGGACTCTACTGAAGCGCCCCAAACGGGTAGAAGGTGCTCTAGAAGAGAGCACCCAAACCAAAAATGCACAAACTCAGGAGGTGAGTCTCCTGCAACAGAAATTGTCTCATTATTCCCAAACCATACAGGAAGCGCAGAGAGACAATGAGGCCTCTGTGAAAAGAATGATGGGCTCCACAAACAAGTGTCAGCGCAAGAGCGGGTCATAGAGGCCACTAAAACCTTGATAGCTGAGCAAAAGGCTAAGATCTTTGCTTACTATCTAGAAGTAGGGGCTGAGAAGGAGAAACTAGCAAGGTTGGAGAAAGAGGGTGCTAGATTTAATCCTAACTGGAGGGCCCTGAACAGGTAGAGAGGGACAGGGCAACCCCTGATCATAGCATAAGGACCTCTGTACTAAGGGACCCAAACCCATTTAACACTTTTTGCACTGCTGACTTCATGGCTGCCAGTTCACATGAGCCAGGAACCATGAGGCCATCAGAATTTAATAGAACAAGCATGATGGAACTGACAGGTCAGCGCCACCCAGAAAGTGATGGACGGGCGTCCCTGTATAGATATTCAAACATTAAGGCTGATGTCTCTGACAAGGATGTCTCCTATGAGGGGAGGGTCAGGGAATTAGATCCACATAAATACTACCTTCCAAGGGATCAGTTGGTTCACTTTGATGAAAAACCAAATGAAATGAGGCCTGAAAGGAGCATCCTGAAGACCTCTACCCAGTTAGGGCAGTGGGGGGGGGGGGATACTCTGCCAACCCTGGGAGCAGGGAAGAGTCAGAAGACTGGTCTCCTGAGCACCACAGGAATAGAGAAACTAGGCCCCTCCATTCTGCCAGCCCCTCTCAAGCTCACAGAATCAGGGAGTGCCTAGATGATCAAAAGGGGACCTCAAGTAGTAGTGCCTCTGAGGGTCAGTGGACTCGGGTGGCTAAGCCAAAGAAGGCAAATAAACTAAAGAGAGTTATGACAAAAGACCCCATTAGGCAGATTAAGGCAATTAGGAGTGTCATAACCCCATACCATAAAAACGCGAAATATTCTGTTTGGAAACACTTGGAACTCTATGAGCAGATGATGGACACTTTTCATATGAAAGACAACCAGAATTGCATAGAGTATGTAAAATGGACCTTCTCCCCTGAGCACTCCAGCTTCTTGCTGGACTGGAGAACCAGAACCATTCAAGACCGTCTACCTACAGGGTGGCCATCTTGAAAGACTTTTCCGCCCACAGAAACACCCAAGAGGCTTGCGAAGCAGCCTACAATCTGCAGTGCTGGGAAGATCAGGCCCCACGAGAATTTGTGCAGGAGCTCAAACGCGCCTTTGCACAAACCACTAGGATAGCAGGGAGTTTATAACCACCTTCTTTCATGCACTCGCCAAGTACATCATGACCCAGCTGGTGAGGGATTTCCATGACAAAAGATCTCTGGACTGGTTCATAGAGCAGGCGACCCACATTTATGAGGTCCAAAAACCTGCAGAAAATAAAAATCTGAACAAAAACCCCAAACCAGCCAACACCCCTGCTGCTGCTAAGGTGGCAGAGGTGAAGGTTGCCCCCATTTTAGACCTAGAGATGGGGGGGCCTAAAAATATACCTGCACAAAATCAGCAAAATCAAAGACCCAGAAGGCCTTCAGGCCAATCGCAAACAGGTGGCAGTCAGGGAGGTAATCCCACTAATGGGACCCCTAACTCCCATGATTATATCAGCCCCCGATACAAGGGCAACCGACCAATCTTGGGGTATGTATGGATTACCCCAGTACAAGGGGGGATCCAATCGGGTATGTACTGCCCCGGGAAACTTTCCTCCTAACTTACCCCAGGAGGGTAGTAATTCCCCAAATGCTAGGTTAAGTTTCTTCCCCTGATACTCACAAAACCCCAACCTGCAGGACAACCCCCCTTTAATTCCCTGATTTTAGGAACCCAGACAACCCAATCCGGGAGAGGGGTTACCAAAATTCACAATATCCAGGGTACTACGGGAGAAGGGATAGTTACCCTTCCCGTGATCCACCTAGATTTGAACAAAGATCCCTGTACCAGCCGGAACGGGTGTCCCAACTGGAGCACCAGGTCCAAAACCTAACCCAGGATCTGGGTCGCATGTTGAGGGCTCAACGGAACCCTCAGATGAACATGGCGGTTCAGAACCCCACAAACAAAGGACCTGGCACCCCAGAACAATGACGGGGAGAGAACCCTGACAACTCACCGGTTCTAGAGGAGGAGGCACGGGGGGGAAGGGAGGTGTAAGGCCCTAGAAGAAGCTTCCCTCCTTACTCGTGAAAAGCCCCTGGACACCCAGGAACCAGAACCAAAATCTCCTGCCCCCGAAAATCTGCAACCCAAGGAACAGAGGATGGGTAGGGGAAATCAAGAACTCAAAAGGGACCATTTTGTGGAGGAAGTTAGTGTCCTCCGATTTAAAGGGGAAGAATCCTTAGAGGATTCTGGGAAAAAGATCTTCTCCTTCAGGGACGGGGGGACTCCTCCCAAAGAAAAATGGGTCCCAAGGGATTTAAATGAAGACTGGGTTGATGTGGGGACTGAGTCAGAATCGCCCATCTTTGAACCCCAGAATGAGCATCCAGGAAACCCAATAGTAACAGAGGGATCCCAAAGCTCACAAACCAATTCTGTTCACTGCCTCCAAAACGGGGAGGGGGGGCAGCCCAGAATCAGGAAAAGGGGAGCCAAAAACTCACCAAATACCCGAATGTCACATTTTTCTTTCAGATCCCCAAACTCCCACACAGAATTATGCCCAAATTACCCCTGTGTCGGAGTAACAAAATTATGAAATTGACCACTCAGCTGGCCTAAAATGCACATTATCTTTGCCCACTTGAGGAGAAGGAGGGTAGATTTTATGCCCCGGTCCAAGTGCTTGGGCAATATACATTTGCAGCGCTGGTGGACACTGGACCCCAAGCCACTCTTCTGTCAAAAAGGGCCTTTGATCAACTAAATTCAGGAAGGGGGGAGAGATACCAGATCCCTCTCACCCCTCTTCCTGGACAACTCCAGAACTTCGATGGGAATGAAATTCCTGTCGAGGGGACTGCGGATTTGGAAATAAAAATTGGGCGACACAAAGTAAAACACCCTGTCATAGTCGTGACTTCTGAGGGCACACCCTGTCTACTGGGGAATGTCATCCTGCGTATGCTGTCCCCCCTAATAGACTGTGTGAACAAGATCCTCTGGACTCAGACTAACAGGCCAATAAAATTGAAACAGAGCGTCAACGATGTTAGTTTAAATGGCACATGCCACATGGTTGAACAAAAACCTAATCATATTGAGTTTCATTTTCAGAACAAATACAGGACGTGACAGTAATTGCTGTAGGACAACAAACTGGTGATGGGACCTCCTCTCCATTCATGAAAATCAACCTTCCTTCCAGCCTCAAGTGGCATTCCACACTGGAAGGAAATACTTTGAAATGTTATACCAATTCACAATCTGAAAATCCAATTCCATAGCCCAAAGTGATGAGAAACCAGCTCAGAGTTTAGCTGACATTCAGAATATTAGAGAACAGTTATTCATCCCTATTCATTTAAATGAGGGGAAGAAATCTGTTCTCGCACGAGTGTGCGTGAACAACAGTAAGAGCTCCATCAGCGAAGCCATGTTCCGAAAGCCCCCAAAAGATCCAGCCATTCCCACCTTTAAATTGATCGATAAGTGGGAAATGGGCCTGGAAACTCCCAATTCCAAACATCTCCTGTCTAGCAGGTGTATGCTCAAAATCTCTATAGGAAACAAAAGCATAGTACATAATTGTTGGGTCGTGCAAGATGTCCCTGCTGCATTCTATTTAGGCAGTGACATTCTCAATCATTTTGCCATTAATTTGGATCTGATAAATTACAAAGCCTTGTCCCGACTAGGGGGTAATCCCATGGACTTTGATGATTTAGAAAAAGCATTTTGGTCAGCCCAATTGCTGCCGTATGCAGTTGAAATTCAAATTGGAGAGGAGGTCACCATCCCAGGACGGACATGATTATTCCCGCTTGAATTAAAAATTAAAAGAGGACAGAAACTGCAAAATCCTGACGCATATGCACACCTCAATGCCCATCTCCAACAGCAGGGGTTGGGGTTAAACCCAACACCATTAGTCATTGTAGAACACAACACCATTCCAATATTGATGGATAACGACGACCTTAGGAGCATCACTCTGGGCGCAGGCACCATTATTGGAATGGTGGTTGATGACTGACATTTTTCCATGGATCTAGGTAATGAACTGATACGACCAATCCCCAATGACTGTTTTGACAGTGATAGTGACAATGACATACAACCAGACAGGATCTTCACCCGGCAAGGGGGAATTTCCTGGTGTACTCTTCCTGCCCTTACGGTGAGGAAGAGGTGACTTGTGACATCAGGCAGGATGAGGTGATCTTCCAGGTCCACAATGACGGCCTCCCCTACCTGAAACCCTCTGTTCAGGTCAATACTCTAACCAGGGACCTCTCCACCCAGCTGGGGGAGGCCGCTGAGATATCTGTCACCTTCTTGAGGAACTGGACCTTGACGTCCTCGGTCTCACGGAGACATGGTTCACGGCCAGCTCTGTCACCAGCTTTCACACACTCCTACCTGACGGTTACAAGATCCTCGCCGTGCCCAGGCCTAACCGTGCAGGGGGTGGTGTTGCCCTTATCTTCCCTGAGTGGATTCCTGCCACTGTCACTCCTACTCAGACCTACTCCTCTTTTGAATGTCTTGTCTGCCGACTCTCTCTCTCTCCTAGCCATTCCCTTACCGTGGCTACTATCTATCGGCCACCTGGTCAAATTTCCTCCTTCCTCTCTGAGTGGGCTGACCTCTCCTCCTCACTCCTGTCCTCAACCACTCAACTCCTCCTTCTTGGCGACTTCAACATCCACCTTGATGCCTCCAGTCCCCCCACTTGTCTCTTTCGTGACCTCTCCGACTCTCTCTCACTCTCTATTCTCCCGTCTGGGCCTACTCACTCTGCTGGGCACACTCTTGATGCTGTGATCTCTTCTGACCTTCCCCTCTCCGTCCCTCTCTCCACTCCTCTCTCCTGGAGTGATCACTTTCTCCTATCCTCCCACCTCACCCTCCCTACCCCTCAGGCAAAGCCACCCTCTTCACTGCCACCCACCTTCTCGGTCATCCGACCCATGAAGCGTGTGTCAGTTGAGGCTTTTGCTGCTACCTTCTCTCCCCCCCCCCGCCCCTTCGGCTGACTCCCACCCTGACACAGCCCTCTCCATGCTCCACTCTGCTATATCTGCTACTCTTGATATCCTTGCCCCCGTCATGAGAATCCGCCTGAAGCCCAAAGCCAAATGTAACTCCTGGTATGACTCGGATCTCGTCACCCTAAAACGCAAGTGCAGGGTTGCTGAGAGGAAATGGCGTGCTTCATGTTCATCCTCTGACAAACTGGCCTGCCGCCTGCTTCAAAGGCAGTACCGGCTCTCCGTTCTCACCAAGAAGAGAGCCCTTATCCAAGCCCGCATCTCTGCGGCATCAAACAACGCCGCCGAACTCTTTAAAATCTGCAAGGAGCTGGCCAACCCTGTTGCAGTCTCTACCTCTCCTGTCCCCTCCCAGGCCCTCTGCACTACACTGGCCTCTCACTTCATCTCTAAAACTCAGGACATCCTGTCCTCGCTCTCCTCCTCTCACCTCCCTCCCTCCCTACCCGGCTCTTCCTCTGGCCCTTCTGCGGTCAACCCTCCTCCCTCTTTCTCTGCCTTTCCACCCTTCTCTGCTGACGAGGTTTCCAGACAAGTCCGATCAATGAAAGTCTCGTCTAAACAGGTTCACCCCTGTTCCTCCAAAACTATCAAGGACCACATCGACTCCCTGGCTCCTGCCCTGGCTGACTTTTGCAACCACTCCTTCGCCTCTGGAGACTTCCCTTCCCCCCTCAAGCACTCCCTTGTGCACCCTCTTCTCAAGAAACCCTCTTCCGACCCCTCCTGCCCGGCTAACTATCGCCCTATCTCCATCACTCCCTTCCTGAGCAAGCTCCTGGAGAAACTGGCCATCTCCCAGCTTAACCTCCATGCTGAATCTGTTGGTAGTCTTCATGACCATCAATCTGGCTTCAGAGCTGCCAGAAGCACGGAAACTGCTCTTCTGAACATCCGTGAAGACCTGCTCCTGAACCGCGATTCCAACACTCCGTGTGTTCTCATTCTGCTCGATCTCTCCTCTGCCTTTGACACTGTCAACCATGCCATCCTGCTCAACCGTCTCCGGGTAAACCTGGGTATCACTGGTCAGGCTCTGGCGTGGCTGACCTCTTTCCTTTCAAATCGACCCACCCAGGTCCAACTGGGGTCCTTCCTCTCCGACATCTTTTTCTCCACCTGTGGTGTCCCCCAGGGATCTAATCTTTCTCCCTGGCTGTTCAACCAGTATCTGGCACTCCTTGCCCACCGCATCGCCGCTCTCTGCCCTAATTTCCAGTGCTATGCGGACGATACCCAGCTCATTTTCAGGCTACCCTCAGCCTCCCCCTCTCCTTCCCTCATCTCTGACTGTCTGTCTGCTATCCAAGAATGGTGTGCCGCCAATGACCTCTGCCTTAATGCCAGTAAGACTGAGATTCTACTCATCGGTACTCCCACTCCCTCCTTCCCTGCAGCTCTCTGGCCTGCCTCCCTTGGCCCCCTCCCTGCTCCTACCTGCAAGGCAAAAAACCTTGGGGTCATCTTCGACTCCACACTCTCCTTCTCTCCTCATATTTCTGACGTCGCCAAGAGGTCACACTACCAGCTGCACCTCCTTCCTCTCCTTCCCCCAGAAGCTCACTGTCTCCCGAGCCCTGGTTCTCTCTAAGCTTGATTACTGTAACAGCCTCTATCTTAATCTGCCTGCCTCCACTCTCCGTCCTCTGCAACTCATCCAGAACAGAACTGCGAGACTTGTCCTTGGCCTCAAGCCCAGGGACCGTATCTCTCCAGGACTGAAGTCTCTACACTGGCTCCCAGTGGCTGCGAGGATAAAGTTCAAAACCCTCTGCATTGTCCACAAGGCCTTCTGGGGCTAGGGTCCTAAATACCTTCAACTCTCTCTTCCCAAATATCTTCCTCCCCGGGCCCTTCGCTCATCCGCCTCCAACTCCCTCATGGTCAGCCGCTTCTCAAAGCAACGAGCTGGGGGTAGATCTCTCTCCGCGGCAGGGGCCTCCCTCTGGAACAGCCTTCCTGCCTCCCTGAAACTTGAGGAGAACCACCTCCGGTTCCGGAAGCACCTCAAAACCTTCCTCTTTGCTTCTGCTTTCTCTCTCCCTCTCCCCTGCTGAACAGCTAATTAATTCTTCACTAAACTGCACTGATCCTGCAACTGGACCACTCTAAACTGCCTTCGGTCCTGGTCCCAGTCACTGATCCCCTGGAACCCCTCTGCACTACGGGACTGTCTCTGTATCCCTACAGCCCCCCCCTTCCCCAGCACTTGTTCTGCACTTACCTTGCACTTGCCACTAGCTGGCCCTTTTTTATTTATTACTTTACGCCACTTACCTTTACTGCACTTCCCCCCCTCCCCTTCCCCTTGCACTTTTCCCCCCCTCCCCCACCCCTGCACTTGCGCAATCTGAATGACACCTGGCCTAGTAGGATCGTTTGTTTTGTCTCCCCTTGTTCCTCCCCTCCCTGCCTCGTCGCGCCTTGAAACACCTGTGTATAGGCGCGTTACAAATACCATATCATATCATATCATATCATATACCAAAACCGGAAGTCTTTTCAGGCTTCAGGCAAATGGTTGAAGAGTGAGTTAACCTAGCTGATGCCTGTGAGACTCTGGTGCAAAAGTTGAAACAGGTGTTCTTAGACTTCAAGATCTCTTTGCGGTGGACTCGTATGACTGTGGTTGCACCGAAATCCATACAACAATTCCCACGGACCCTGGTTGGGCTCCAGTGTTTGTGAAGCAATACCGCTTCCCTCTCGCATCCATGGAGTCCCTCACGGAAATCATCAAAAACCTTTAGTCCCGTGGGATAATTTATCATGTCCATAGCACCTTTAATAATACGGTGCTTGGGATTTTATAACCGAACGGCCAGTGGAGACTCTGTGCTGACCTGAGGGAGCTGAATAAACGGGTCCACATGTCCTGATGGCCTCTCCCCTACATTGACCAGGGGCTGGCCCTGATCCAGGGGTCAAAGATATACACTGCCATTGACCTGACCAATGGGTGCTGGACCGTGCCTGTCAGTAGGAAGGACCAATGCAAGCTGGCCTTTACCTTCGGGGGGCAGCAGTACACGTGGACCCGGACTCCCTTCGGATACATCAACTCTGGCAACAAATTCAACATCTTCCTACATAAGGCTATGCCCGACTTGGGTGAAAGGGGTAACCTGGCCTATTTGGATGATGTCCTGATAAAAAGCTCAACTGTGGAGGAACACATAGCTGAAATATGTTATGTTCTGACACAGTTGAGGGTTGCCGGAGCAAAACTATCCTTCCAAAAGGCACAGTGGTGCAGAACCCGTGTCAACTTCTTGGGGCATGAAATAACTCCTGAGGGTCTCTGTCCCCAGGAGAAGAAAGTGGAAGCAGTCCTAAAACTGAAAGACCCCACAACTCTGCATGAGCTAAGAAGCCTCCTTGGACTGACTAATTACAGTAGGAAGTTAATTGAGGATTACGTAGAGATCACAAGACCCCTGATCCATCTGTTGAAGGGGGGGTCAAGTGGGACTGGGGTCCAGAACAAGCCAAGGCAGTAAAGCAACACAAAAGAAGCCTCTCACAAGCACCTTGTCTAGCTTACCCTGTCAAAAACAAGGAGTTCTTCTTGGAGACAGGGTTCTCGAATACATGCTTGACAGCTGTATTATATCAAAAGCATGATAAGGTCAATAAAGTAATCTCCTATGCAAGCAAGACTTTATTCTCTGTGGAGGATAAATTCAACAATTGTGAGAAGGCACACCTGGCAACGGTGTGGGCATTGAAAAATTACCGCCCGTTCATCCAGGGGGGACACGTCATAGTGGAGACTCCACACCAGCCTTTGCAATACCTCCAAAGTGACAGGATCCGGGCCGGAAATGTGAGTAATTCCAGAATTACTTCCTGGATTCTGTTAATGCATGGCTTTCCTGTGGAAGTCCTATATGGCCAAAACAAGAAGAGTCCCCTCGCACAAGGTCTGGCTGAGTTGCATGATTGTGCCAGAGAAAACTGTCTCGAGGACAAAAGTCTTAAAACCAGGACAACATTGAGGCATACCTGAATTCCCCGCACAAAGTCTATCAAGAAGACAAGTGCGAAGGAAATGCCCACACTTTATATGGATGGGTGCTCCTACCATGTTGACAACAATGGGGAGAAGGAACTGGTGGCCGGTTTAGGTTATGCCTGGGTAAATGATGCCCAGGAACCCTCTGCTGGTTACAAAATTGGTCCCCGTAGTAGTCAGGTGGCAGAGTTGGTGCAGTTCATCAGGCCATCCTCCTTGCCGTCCAACATCAACTCCAAACTGGTCATAATCACCGATTCAGAATATGTCTGGAAAGGGTTTGTAGAGCACCTGATAAATTGGAAAACCAGAGTCATGCTATGTGCTAACAACAAACCACTTAAAAATGGCAAGCTAATCCAAAATATACATGATCTGGCCACCTCTAGTGGGATGACCATCTATTGGATTACCACCAGTCCTCTAGTGGTGGAGTTGGGAGGTACAATAAAACCATTGTGAGCATTCTAAAAAAGTTTGTGGCAGATTCTGGACCAAGTTGGGACATCGGATTACCGCTTGTCCTGATGGCCATCTGATCTACACCTTCTTCTGCAACTAAGATGTCTCCATTTGAGCTGATGACTGGATGAAGGATTGTGCTACCTCAGCATTTGCTCTATATAACACAAGAGCAGACACTGATCAACGCCTCCACAACTCATGAGTATGTTGAGAATCTAAGAAAACATCTTCAGCATGTTTTTGCGTATGCTCAGCGGAATCTAGAAAGATCTACAGAGGGGATGAAGACTCAATATGATCTAAAAACAACCAAAAATTAATACCAAGTTGGAGACAGGGTCTACTTGTACAATTTACAAAGGACCCAGACCAAAGAGCGTACATTGTTACCAAGCTGGCGAGGACCTTTTGAAGTTGTAGATAAAATTTCACCTGTCGCCTACAGAATCCGCATCCCGAATCAAGGCGAATTGACAGAAGAGAAATGAGTCCATATTAATCAGCTAAAGAGTTGTCACCCTAGGCACACTTTGCAACAAATTGAGGAGCCCAGAGAGAATCAAATAGAGGAGACATCTGAAACATGAGAATACGAAAAAGAAGAACCAGAAGGGAACAGAGAGTTTTTGGTATAGTTATCAGTTGTCATCATTGAATGCCTGTGTATCCCACTACTGTCAACCCGATTGGAGGGCAGCTAGTGGGAAATGGTATTAACCGGTTTGTGCTTTCTTTCATAGATTTGTACTGGTTGCACCTTCCCTACCAAGGAGGACCTCCTCGGGGACCTGGAAAGGAAAAATCAAAAAAAATCTGTGAGTGTCGCTCAACACCATAAAGGAAGATCCAAGAGAAAGCTGGGGTTGTCGTTCCACGTTCCAACCAGAGACAGCCAGAGGACCGCGACGCACCGCTCTCTGATGGAAGAAGAACTCATACCTGACTGATCCTGCTTTGCCCCATTGAGGAATCCCACTTCCCCGATTCCCCCTCGACTTGGAATCGCAGATGAAGTCAGGGGGTGGGGGGATATGTGGGATATATTGACCCACTCAACAGTATTTCCCCCACGTCACAAAGCTGCATTTGCACAGAAACAGCAAAATGGATGCGCTGGCTCCTGTGAGTGCCATGGCCTCAAAACTGCGTTTTGCAGCAACAAAAAGATGACTGCACCTTCTTGCCAAGCATACATTGGGCAGGATGGAACAAGGGGACACACTGAAAGAGCGTGCCAGTGTGTTCTGACATATACAAAAGGAAGAAACTGAAAAGGCAGCACTGCTTTGCTGAAAACCCCAAAATCCCCATTGAAAAAAAAAGAAACGTTTTCACCTTAAAAAAATGCTGCTTTTACGCGAATTCCATCTGTTCTTTCTTAAACCACTGTGATCAAAAAGGCCGTGCCATGCCCAGGATATCTCATTGTGCTTCAGCCAAACCAGGCATGATTTCTGAAATAACAGGCCCTGTCAAACCAACTTGGAGAAAAATCAACAAGGAGCTTCATTTTCCTGCACGGGAAAACGCGTTCATTTCTTTTCAAATGTATCAAAACTCAGTAGTTCAAAAGAGACTCCAGCTAATTGGGTAATTTAAGGCAGGAATTGAAAAAATGTAACTTTTACACGTGTCATTTTACTGCAATTTGTTTTAAACTTTTCTAACTGTATGCTTTTGGTAATCCATTCTTTGTGGTTGCTAGTGTCTTTGCATTGTTGCTATAGTGAGGAATTATATTTGCTTCAAGGTTTTTGACACACATTCATTATTTATTTATTAAATTTCCGAGTATCATTTCATAACATTGCAAGGGGTTTAAAATCCGTTTCTCTCTCTTATTTGGGGAGGGAAGGTCAGATTTGGATTCTGTTCCCTATTTCTTATTTCTGCTTACCTGCTGCTTCTGTTATCCACTCAGAATTGATTATTTGTGGGTTGAGGGAACATTGCAGGGGGAAATCCTAACTTGGGTGCAATCTTTCCTCAACCAAAAAGTGCTCCTATTCCGCTGTGCTGTGTATATGTTCCACTAGAAAGTTAAACCCAGTGCATTGCTCACATTTGCATTGTAATTTTCTACCCCTTTGGTGATTGCTGCCCCATATTAAAAAGTGTATGATTTATTTTGAATTTTAAAATAAATAAATAATTATTGCATTTGACCAACCAGCCTGGTTCATGGTCCATTGTGACCCGGGGTATTTGAAAAGGGTATGATATGAGTGGTGTACCATCTCAATATTGAATCTATATAATATAAAGAGATAAGCATTTCAGTCATGCGCTGCATACTAGGCCGAGACCAAGGTGTGTGTCACCTGATTGAAATCCTTAACAAATTATCTTGTTTAGCCTCTCCTGATCAATGGCAAAGTTTCCACTGAGCTCCACAGTAAGCTGAAAATCATCCGCGTAATTCCCAAAGAATCCCCCAAACTCTCTAATTCCACACATAGTGGCTGGATATAAATGTTACAGAGAGAGGGGGATAAACAAACCCCTTGAGGGACACCACAGATGATAAGTTCAGCATTAGATGAGACATCTCCCCAGTGGACCCTAGACTTACGTCCCTCCAGAAATGACTTTATCCATATTTTAGCTGTTTGAAACACCTCCAGGGTTGAGAAAGGCAGGTCCAGATTGGTCAGGGAAAGTGATTGAATGACAGGAGGGGGGAGCATGAAGAGGGTAACAGGAAGCAGGAAGGTGTGTGTTTGTTCGGGTGTGGTGAGAAGAGGAGGTGGCAAACCAAGGGACCAGCAGGAGGAACGAAGAAAATGTCTGGAAGCAATTTCTGGAGCAAGTGGGGTTTTGATTAGTTATTGCAAGTTATACTGCATTGTAAGTGTGAGTGAGCGGGGAACAAGTGTGGCTAGGAGAAAATGGTAGGAGGTGTATGTGAAGTGCTAATGTGAGTGAAAGGAGGGTGCTTGGGTAGAAAGAAGGGTGGAGTAGTAGTTGTACAGAGGATGGAGATGTAGTGTGGGGGAGGGAGTTGTAGTGTGGGCAAGGGAGTTTTAGTCTGGGTCAGGGAGTTGTAGTGTGGGCGAGGGAGTTGTAGGGTGGGCAACAGAGTTGTGCGGGGAAAGGAGTTGTAGTGCGGTGGAGGGAGTTGTAGTTCGGTGGAGGGAGTAGGAGTACCAGGAAGCTAGTAGACACATCAAAGGATGAAGGCGAGGCTTGGCAAGAAGGAGAGATATCGGAGGAATAGAGGAGGAAGACACAGTCAGTAGAAGGAGGGGAGGAGGGTGGAGACGTAAGGAGAAGAGTAGAGAGAAGTGAACAACAGGGAGCGCGAGGGAGACAAGTAGAAGATTGTGATAGAAAGGAAACCGAGTTTGGCCGAATGCCTGTAAGGCATAATCCCATTCCCCTATTAGGGCCCTAAACTCTGGAAAGAGTAGGGACAGTTAGGAAGACGGTGAGGGAGTTAAGATAGAGAATGTAATCAGCCTTTTGGCTTTCATGACTATTACTATTAAGAACTCAGATGGTAGGCTGTAATCTGCTGTATATACTAACCTAAGAAATAGGAATGCCTGGGTTCGGGTGGATTGGTGCTTTATAGACAAGAGGAAGAGATACAACCATTAGGACAATTGAATTCCTCAAAAAACCCTTGAATCTTCTCAGAGCATTGGCTTATTCTTTGAGCCATCTTTGACCATGCTTTTTTATTTTCCATCCCGCATATATAATTCTGCTTTCAAAAACCAAGTTTCCCAAGAACCTTTGTATTACAGTCATCCTGAATCATTTTCCATGCTGCAGTCTTAATGTTTTACTTTTTCTAAATAAAACCCTTTAATCTTATGCTGGTGTCAGTAGTTGTGTGTTCCCTAGGCCACGCAACAATACACCACAAACTGAATAATGTCTAGGGATTCACACTTTAAGTAGATAAGGAGATAAGGTACTGTTGAGATTTCATTTCCACAGGATTAAATACTTTGCTTATATCTGGATTTGAACTCAGTTTGCAATTTAGGCTTTTAACCAAATATGTTCCCCATTAGTACAGATGTGTGTTCCTTTTTGACTTCCAGGGCTAAAATAATAATCTTCTTTAAAGAAATTATTTACAATCACTCAAAGCACATAATAAACCAACTTGCCAAAATATATATTGTTATGAAAACCTGTTGAGCAAAAAAGGGTGGGATTGTAGTTTAATATGCCCATCCCAACTGGAAGTCTAAACGTACCATAATGCAAAATATGGAGGGCCTGCATCGCCTCAGGGTTTTACAACTGTACCAAGGAGATGTAGTAAAGTGCATGATACAGTCACCTGCTTTTGCTCATTGTTTTTCATACTTGGAGGTTGCTATGCACCCCTACCATTTGTAATCCCCAAACATTTGTACTTCTTAGGCAACAACCTACTAATATTAGTCAGTCCCATTTAGCCTCTCATTGCTGGCCAACAGCCATCTTTTCCTTATCACTTATAATTTTAAAACTATGCTGAAGCAGAGACATGTTAAAACATATTTAACATAATCTGTGCCACTCTCTTGTTTTCAAAGTGAAAAAACAGCAACATAGATTTTCAGTCTGAGCTCAGATGTTAGTCTCTGAGCACTGTCGGGCAACAACTGATCATCTTCCCTCAAGATGGCAAATGTGGTGTGATGATGGAAATGCATTGGAGGGACAGGGCCTCCCTGTACTTGTCATATACCACCTTGTTCTGTGTAATCTACTTATTTGCTGCACAGGAGTCCAGTTTGGACCCCTGTCAGTGCAGCTCTTCATTGTGTTCTTGGTGAACAGTACCCATGGGATACCCTTAAGGCACCGATGGGCAGAAGTACAACCTTGTACCCCTAGTGTATATTTTTGGGCACATGTGTGTTTCTTACAGAGCAGGGTATGGGCTGGTGGCAGCTACATGCTGGTGTGCTAGTGGCTCTGGCATCCTCCATTTTTGGGATACCCAGGCCCTGCTATAGGAATCCATGAATTCCTACAAAAAGGCAGGATGGCCATTGGTGGCCGCTTGGTTTCCTTTGCTTTACCCTCTTTTTTCTCAAAGTCCCGAGAAGCCCTGGCTCTGTTCCCTTTTCCTGAATGGTTATTGGGTGGAAGGACCATATTTGGCTCTGGGTCTGCTTCCTGCCAGACTGGCTGAATCCTTCACTGGGGCTGCTTGTTTTGGCTACACCCTTTGGGTGGAGCCTGCCGGAATGGAGTGAGTAGTCCAAATGCATTGTGTGTTATGAGTGTGAGTTTCTGGTTTTGGTTGTGTGACACAATGCCTGAGCCAACTGTGACTGAAAATTGAATTAATGCAGTGTGGTGCACTGAAAGGCTCCTCCTCTGCAATCCCTTCAGCTAATCCAGAATACAGCAACTAGATTTATCCTTCTCCTTAAGCCCAGGGAACACATCTCTCCTGCCCTAAAAAGTCTTCACTGGCTTCCGGTTGCTGCACGGTTTAAATTCAAATCCCTCCTCATCATCCACAAGGCTGTCTGTGGCCAGGGACCACACTATCTCCAACTCTCTCTTACAAAATGCTCTCCTTCCAGACCTCTATGTTCCTCTGACTCCAACTCCTTGAGTGGAAAGCGTTTTGCTAAATAGGGAGCAGGTGGTTGTTCGCTTTCCTCAGCTGGATCCCTCCTACGGAACAGCCTCCCTCTGCGTCCTTCTTAAATTCCAAAAGCAGCTCAAGACTTTCCTCTTTTCCTCCTCCTTCCCTTCTCTGCTAATCTCACAGTTGCTGTGATTGGTGTCTTGGACCCTTATGCATCCTCTGGGCCCCTGACCACGCAACCCAATCTGCCCAGGTTCTGTCTACCTCCAGCACTTGCCTCGGCCTACCCTCAGCCCTGGAGACTCTCACTTTTCCCGCCCAACACGGCTCCTGGCCGTGTTGCACTTACCATACCTTGCACTTCATCTGTGCCTCACCCATGAGCATGGACACCCCAGCACCTACCGCACTGCCTTCTTCCTTGCTGCTCTTACATGTTCTGAATACACTCAAGGCATAGTAGGTTTGTACTCCCCCCCACCCCCCTGTATTTATCTTTGTGTTTTTTAATGTACTTCGATCCCATGTTCCCTCCCTGTTGCCCTGTGGGCACTTTGAAACAGAATGTATTTGCTGTATAAGTACAATCGAACAATAAAGAAATAAATAAAAAAAAGTAGTAATAAAAAGACTGTTAGCACATAACATAGTGTGTAGACATTCCTTTGTGGGTGGTGGGGATTCATCCCCCCCTTGAGAGTCTCAGCCTGGCTGCTCGTCCAACGTTACCAATTGAGAGCCTTGGCTGTGGTGCTCTGTGCCTCTACCCTAACTGTACAGGGGGCAGAACTACAGATACCCCCCTCCAGTCTTTACATGCTGCACCCCAGGCAGTCGTTCGCTTTCCCTTCCCCATGAAATGCCTTGCTGATAAGGTAGGCCTACTCTTCCTCTCTAAATTATTGGGATACTTCTCTCCATGAGAATTAGGCTCCATAGATTTCTTCAGTTTGCCTTCCTGGATAGAAACAGGCAGTATGGCTAAATGCCTATAGAACCTGTGGGTTGTCACTCTAAATAGGGAGCTCTGGTATTGCTCGAAGAAAGCAGTTGTTGGGATTAGTCAAAGTGCCAAGAATAATGATCTCGTGGGGCTACTGGTCTTCCGCAGGTCCTCTAATCTTAGCACAGTGCCAGCAGTGTAGCACCCAGCTGCTTCATGGCCCAACTCAGTTGCAGTTCACATTTCTCAAGGATATTGCACTAAGCCGCTTCTTTTCTCGCTTCACAGTCGGAGATCTAGCGCCTACGCGCTTTTTCCCCACAGTTCACCATCACAAGGATATAGCACCCAGCTTGATATTTGTAATCCACCCTGGAAAATGGTGCATGGCCCACTTTTTCCTGATCTGTGGTTCTATGCACTAGTTCACTCATAAGTGATAAATATCCTCCTCACTCTTAAAGTTTATTGTTCCCTTTTCACTATTTATTGATAAAAATCACAAGACAAGCAATGCATTTTTATCACAAAGACACATTCAAAATGTACCATTGATAACAGAGCGGAGGACAATGGTCCTTTACAATGGGGTGAGAAAATGAAGACCAGATGTTTCAGGCGAAGGTGGAAACATAAATCAGGGACGAAAACAGGACAGAATGGCATAGGAACGGGTTGGTGGAGGACATGCTGAATTAAGGATGGAGAGGTGACAGAAAGGTGCTTTATGGTTGTCCATGAAGGAAGGGTAGGGATAGAGGGAAACACAGGGTGATGCAGCAGTGTAGAGTGCTTGCTAAGAAACAGGTTCTTCAGAAAGAAGGAGAGCTTTGAGGTTGGATTTAAGTAGAGTTGGAGTAGTATAGAGAGGAAGAGCATTCCAGAGTAGGAAAGTAAGTAGAGTGAGAGAGTGATAACGAGAGGGAGCACAGGGGCCTCAAGTAGTGGAAAGGAGGTGAGCCGAGTATGATCGTAATGAGCGAGGAGGAGAGTAGGCAGAGAGATGGGCAGATAGTTGGGGTGGGGCGTGTCCATGGATAGTTTTGAAGATGATGAGAAGAAATGTATACTTAGTCCTTTGTTCCATAGATAGACAGCCAATTTAGCATAGGGCAGAGGAGGTAGAGGTAAAGCGAGAAAGGTTGAAACGTGTGTGTGGGCTGCAAAGTTGAGGACTTTGTCCAGAGATGTAAAGCATAGTTGGGAAGGCCATAGAAATGACTGGCACAGTAGTCAGATCTGTAAAGGACTAAGGAGGATGTTAGCTGTTTAGCAATATTCAAAGGAAGATGACAGATTTTTCTGATATGGAGGAGGTTGAATCTGTCTGCAGTGGCATATTTGGAGATCAAGAGTGAGGAGTTGTGTGATGGGTCGAAGATGACACCAAGGTTATAAGCAGAAGTAGAGTAGAGGTGAGAAAAAGAGGGTGGTGAGGAAGAGATAGTGTGTTTGACTGGGAAGTAGAGAAACCTGTGTCTTAGTGGAGTTGAGTATGAGCGAGTGAGATGCCATTCAATACAATATTGGATGGCAGAGAGACAGCTCGAAATCATTGACACCAGCTCATCGGATGAGGAGTAAAAGAAGAAGAAGAAGAGCTGAATGACATCAGTGAAGAGTTTGTAGAAGAAGCTGTAAGAGGAGATCAGGGCCCCAAGAGCTGAAGTATAGAGTGAAGAGAAGTGGTCCAAGAACAGACGCTTGGAGAACTCCAACAGTAAGGGGGGTGAGTGGGGAGGTTTGGCTGTTCCATCACACCTGGACATTTTTGGGGGTAAGGTATGAAGCAAACCAAGCAAGGGTGTTATCTTTGATGCCATCGAGAGAGAATGTAGAGAGAAGGTCAAAATGGTCTACAGTATCGAAGGCAGCAGAGAGGTCAAGAAGAATAAGAATTGATGAACGATTTGCATGAAGAGCAGAAGAGATGAAGTTGCACACAGTGAGGAGGGCTGTCTCGGTAGAATGTAGAGGTTAGAAACCAGATTGAAGCGGATCCGGGAGGTAGTGACTATTCCGGAACTTACTGAGTCAATTGAATACTACTTGCTCTAGGATTTTGCAATAGTGTGACAGAGGATAGACAGGGTGAATGTTGGCAGGACAGTTTGGATCTAGACCAGGTTTCTTAAGTACTTAGTAATAGTTGTAGTAGAAGCAGAGTGAGGAAGAAGCAAAAGTGGAGATTGAGGCAAAGAAGATAGAGTGACCGGAGGGAGAAGGAGCAGTGGAGTTATTGGAAGCTGAGAGTTGGGAGGAGATGGGAATAAGGTCAAGAGACTTTCCATTTGAATGGGTGGGCAGATACTGGACAGAAGAGAGTGAGTGATTATGTAGAAGAGAGTTAGTCAGTGGATAGAGCAGCAGAGTTAGAGGGGAGGTTAAAGTCAGAAATGACAATGAGGTGGTGATCAGGAGGGAAACAGTCAATTATTTGTGAGATGTGGTGGAAGAATTGACCTGCCGGACCAGGTGGTCGAGAGAGAGAGAAAATATGTATGCCATAGGGGGCAGAGGTTGTGGAGATAGTGTATTCGAATGAGGGAGCATTGCCGGGTGATTGCTGAGTGGGAGAGATAGGAAATGTTGAAGATGAACAGTGCAACACCACCACCATCCCGGCAGTGGGGTGGGGAGAATGAGTCATGGTGTAGGCATGGTCATAAAGGACAACAAGGGCTGCAGAATCATAGGGAGAGATCCAGGTTTCAGTAAGAGTAGAGAGGTCAAAAGAAGGAGAATGAGAAAGAAATATATCACAGCTAAAGGAGGGTGTATTGCAGGCAGACTGTGCATTCTAAAGAGCAACAGAAAGAGAGTGAGATGTAGATGCACAGCGCCTTGTAACACTTGTGTATAGGCACGTTACAAATGCCATATCAGATATAGCGACGTGGAGTTTGAGAAATAGAGAGGAGCTGAGGTAGATGAGAGAAGAGAAGTGTAATGGAAGTTAGGGTTGCAGTAGGTTTTGGGAATAGAGAGAGTAGTAGAGCGAGAAAGGAGGTGGCATCAAGGAGAAGAGATGATAGGGATGGAAGAGAGTTGAGATTGTTCTGAGTGGAGGATAGTGAAGGCAGGGAGAAGTTGAAGGGGAAGGAAGAGATAGCATGAGAAGTGCATGGTGAGGGTGAAGCTGAGAAGAAGCAACAATGATTACTTACAAACGGGTAGCAGGACCCAGCAAAGCAAAGGCTCATAGGCGGAGAGACAAAGATGCTGCTCAATGGCTGACGTTCACCCTTCACTGTTCCGTCCTTAACTAGGATGCCCCTAGAGAGTTCAGAAATGATGACACACTCTTGTCACCCTAGTCCATCACTAGTTGGTCTCTCTGATTTTGTCCCTAGTGTTGTTAGGGTGAGGCGATGTCTTCCTCATTGGTGTTCCCAGAGGATTCCCTTGTGACCTTCGGCTAGCGATTGGGCTGATCCTAAAAAAAGTTATATACCGCCCTTCTGACTCGCAAGCAGTCTCTGTTCCTTCCTGAACTCCCATGGGTCCTGCCCCATTGGCCTTTTTGCCTCTCTAACAATAGCTGTTTGGAGAACCTTGCCAGTGGCCCAGGACGTTAAAGACCTTACTTCTCCAGAGCAATTGGTCCCACGTCAGGCTGTACGTAGGTGGGCATCGAGTCTGACTCTTCCTCATACTCTGTGCTACCAGCTCTTGGAGGACGGCTCTCTCTTCACATGCCTCACACTTTCTTTGTCTAGCCCTACCTTTTGAATTCACTCTCAAGTCTCCTCTCTGATCCACCCAGTCTCCCTTTATTAGGGGGCTTTAAGATTAATTAATGGCTTAATCCTTATTTGTTGCAGCTATTGTAGGTCCGCAGCTCCCAGTTTAATGTGAACCCCGCCTCCATGCCTCCTTCACTCCAGCTCTCTATCTTGTTGCTGATGGCCTGCTTGCTTCTATTGTAACTCTACAGTTTGCATTGCTGTATTTGCTGGAGTTCTGACAACCGGTATGGATTGCACAGGGTTTTGCAGTTACCCTTAGCGCATGTTGCATCTTATGTTGTTGTTCTTTGATCCTGATTACCTCACGGGTAGCTGGTCTTACATGTGCCTGCAGAAATCCCCTCTGGCCCCCATAGGCTGTGTTTATCCCTGGGCTGCACTGTTGCCCGAATCTGTTTTACCATATCTTGCTATTAGTGTTCCGGAATTCATAGGAAGCAGCACAATGTGAATCTCCGGCTCCGGAGACACTGTTACAGCTTCTGTGACACAAGCATTGCCCAACACTATGGGATTGCAATATTACAAAATGACAATACTTCATAGTCTGAGTCTTCTGGCGTTGTGTCTATATTAGTTAGATCAAGACAAGAACAGAGACTTGGAGGGGAGCTCTGCAACTCCCACCCCTTACTACTTCCGGTATCTACTAGCTCTAGTGATATTTCCCTGGTAGGATGGCTTTCATGGGCTGCAAAGTCCCTTCCGGGTCTTGGAGTATAGCCAGGGATATGACTTTGTTGCAAAGTCTGCACAGAAGTTGCACAACATATTATGAGCTCTTTCCCACATGGAAGACTCAGATACAAAGTAAAATGTTTTCCTGAAAGTCTCTGCTGTTAAAGCAAACACTAATACAGTACAGTAATAAAGGTGACATTCCCAGCACAGACCCAAACAGTAGGCATGAAAGAGCATCTGTGAAACGGTGTTTAACACCTTTAATTCCGAATTTACAAATGATATGTACTTTCTGTGTGTCCAACAGGGACTACAAACAGTTCATCACACGGTCTCTTTTGTGCAAGTCTGCAAAAAGTACCGCCACCCAAACGTTGTTCCATGTCAACTGAGAAGTAGTCAGTTTTGGCTTTTATGTTCCCATCATATTGCCCTCGGGTACATGTAGTCCCTCGTGTATGCTATGGACAGGAATAGAGAATGGCATGTGATACAAATGCTACGACTTGATGCCAGAGCTCTGTTTCGGAATATTTAAGAAAAACAGCAGTGTGCACAAAGTAGCGATGCTAGGTGGGACCATTGGATGAGTAGCAGGCTTAAATGTTTACATATTCAGCAGTTACTTTACATACATTTTACTGTTGTGCGCCAGAAAAGAAAGCATGTTTATGCTCGATCTTGCAGGGCCAGCTCTTTTCTCTTTAAGCAGTCAATAAAATGAATACAATTGAAGTGGGTTATATTAATGTATTTTATTTAAAGAGTTGTGGAGCTTCTGGTACTCACTGTGATGCAGTGAAATATACAACGTTGCATATAACAAGTCTGTCAAGTAAGTATAAATGAATGATTCACACTGCAATTAGTGCGTCTGGACTCAGTCATTGCGCATCCAAGGTAGAAATCTAATCTTCCAAGACAAATTGAATCACAAAGTATATCCCCTTTCATTTTATGCTGCTTAGTTAAGTGTTGTCTGCTTAGCAGACGCACATAAACAGTTAGCTGTTTGTAGCACTTCAAATTGTTCATCACATCACAAAAAAAAACACGTTGCATGCCCTTGTCAAATCAGGACTACACGCCCTTATCACTTAATTTCTTTTGTTTTGTGTCTGGTAAATTCAGTAGTAAAATTCTGGAGATTTTCGGGGGGTTTACGTCACTGTTCTAGTACAATGACAATGGGCATGCGGAGGAACTGTGCACTTGTGCTACTTAAAAGTAGGGCATATGTGTTGGAACCTGCAGAATGTATCCAGCTGTGCCAAAAAAGTGGTAAAAATGGTCACTAAACAGGATATACAAGAACATCTCATAAGCTCATCTCTGCACTTGAAAATAGGACTGAACTATCTGTCTTTGAAAAGCGAACAAGGAGCAGAGAAATATCTTGATTTAATAAGGCCGATTTCCACACGCCCCTTATTTGTGGAATTCAGAATTGGAACGCTTAAGGTTTGCTCCTCTTTCCCGTGGCTGCAAAACTGCTAACTCTGAAATGTGCCTAGAGTGCGGCTTAGGCCCAGGATCAACTATGCATTTTTTTGCTGCTTTGTGAGAGCTATAATTATTTGAGAAGACTGTATTTGCTTCCATTGTTTAAGAAAGTGCGTGTAAATTGTGTAACGAAAGCCCTTATACTATGCTAATCAACCAAAATTGTTAATTACATTTACTTTGTGACAAGGTTTGTACATCGTGCTTGGTTTTGCTAGAAGTATTTGATTAGGCAATTGTACTCAGTCTGACTTTTATGGATTTTATAATGTATTTTATTGTTGATTAATATTTTTTGAATCTGTAATGTATATATAGGTATCTTGGATGTAATATATGTATTGATAATGATGTATTTGAACTATGTATGTTAAAGGCAAAGTTGTCGAATAAAGCACACGAAGAAGTAGTAGTAAAGAAAAGCATGGAATAATTCAAACATGCTCTGTGGGAGTATAATTAAGAAAACGACCACATGGAAAGAATATATCACTTGAATTGCAAGACCCCTGACCTGGGCCTGTGTATAATATGCAAGGCAGTGGCAGTTCCTCCATACTAGCCGAGGAGGCACTAACCCGCTAGAACCCTCACCCATTATAGAGGAACCAAGCCAGCCCAGTGTTAACACTGAGTGATCCCCGGTATCTCCTTGACAGTTTTGCTCCCCAGCAGTCATGCTTAATGAGCCATGGAAGGCCGTGTGGGCCTTTAGCATGGCCCAGTGGGACTGGGATACAGCTATTTTGAATGTACTGGGGTTGCTTCCACTCCTCCCTGCACATTTAAAGGGCCTGGGGCAGCGTAAAGGCAACACTCAAGCTCCTGTGCACACATGTGCTGGTTCCAGTAAGAGCTTGTGCTTCCGGGTTCCTGTTCGTGTGCAGTGGGAACCTGAGTGCTGCAGTATTACTGTTAGCATGTGGGGAGAAGCGTAGTCGGGACCAGGGCAGAAGGTACGAGAAATATATTTTAGGTATGTGTGCGCGACTGAATGAATGGGTGCGTGTATGATGGGTGGGTGTGTGTATATAAATGAGCAAATGCATGGTGTATTGGGTGTGTGAATGAGCAATTGAATGGATGATTGAATGTTTTGTGTGGATGTGTGTGTTTGATGCAGGCTGGATCGCTGATTTAGGGAAGGGGGGGCGGAAATAGGGACGCCAGCCGAATCAAAGATGGCAAGTAAAACATTATGCGGTTTAACTGCCCATCTTTGGTAAAGCAAGCATGCTGTCTTATTATGTGGCTAGACTGGCATTTTAGTGCAGCTAGTTTGAATATGTTTTCATATTGTGGCATGGCATTTTTACTATGTTCTTGGGTGGGGGTTACTGCATCATATTAGCAGAACCAGTATGGAAATGTTTTCTAATAGTATAATTGGTGAGACTATAGGCAAAGCAAACATGAGTCTGTTATATGGGAATACTGCCATATATTGGTGTAGCCGGCATGGAAAAGTATGTGCACAGCCAACTTAAAAGTGTTTTTATATTGACCTGTATTACAGGAAAAGGCATCATGAAAATACGCTGTAAAAGTCTCCTGTGCACTGTTGATGACTTGAATCTATTCATTTAATGATCTAGCCCGCAAAACAAATTCGAAACTGTCTGGCTTTTTACCCAATTTTTCACTTAGTGTGCTGTGAAATGCATCATTTTAACACATTATTCAAAACATGTTCTTGACAGTATAACCCCTCTCAAAGCTCCATGGTCGCTTGGGCATATTTGAGGGAAATATTTGCCCCCCTCCAATTACAAAATTCACCAGCCGCCATTGATGCAGGACCACCCTCCCAAGAAATCCTAGCTACACCACTATAGGAACATACTCCATTGTCTAAGTTTCCTTTGCCTGCCAGTCAGCATTTCCTTACTCCGCCTTTCACAGTTCGTTCATACCACTGCAGGGGAAACACAACCCACCATTGTGGCAAGTGACACACCTTTGATGATGACCCCTGACAACTTTGTCGTCGTCCTGCACAGGCCAGCCAACACATCCACTTCAGGCAAAAAGGGGCAAGTGGGGTCTCCAGAGAGCTCCAAAAGGTGGCATGTGGTAATAGTATCTCTAGACGACGTCTGCTCAGGATGATGGGGCACTTTCCCTGGCCACTGGCTCCAGTTCCTACCAACTACTGTACTCGGTCAGTCTATTAGATGACGACTACCATTCGCCACCAACTGGTGGGCTCTAGTGTAATTTATTGCTGTACTGCACCTGGAGGGAATAAAAAGAGATAGAGTGTGGTGCAGTGACTGAAAAGGTGCAGTGGCCTTAGTCATCAAGCTGATGATACACTTGGAGAGGAACAGCAAGGCATTAGAAAAAGGGAGGGTTTCGGGTAAAGTTTGTGTAATTCATTATGCTTTTAGAGGATTTTAAATTCCCCGATCCCCCAAAGATTATTTGTGATCCCTTGAAGGGGTCATCTGCACTGCATGATATTCCGGTCTTCCCCAGGGTTAACACCTGCACTTGTCCTACATGGAACCCCTTATTAGGGTAAAACACTCAAAGGGTCATTGTTTATACGAAGTGTAAATTCTGTGCGGGGGAACAATTGCGTGCTGTTAGGGCCCCCTGCTAGCAATGTTCAACTTTTACAAAATGGTGTGCAAAAGTAAAGAGTAAAAACAGATGGAATCGCCTTTACGCCGTGCACAGTGGATCCCTATGGAGTCTGCCTGCTGTATTCTGGCATATAAAGCAGACAGGCTCCATAGGGGGATCCCCAGCATTTGCATCAGCATGAAAATACATGCCAGTCAAATGCTGGAGCATTTGCATGGTGGAGAGGAAGGGAGGTGGCGGAAACGCAAGTTGCGTTCCGCCCCCCCCCCCTCTCTGCAATATAAATAGATGAAAATGTGGCGTGACACCCCCTTCATTCATGCCAATGCACGCCACTGAGCTAAATAAGCTCCTTTGAGCTCATTTTTGCTTGTGGCATAACGTGAATGAAAGGCTTTTACGCCTCTCATTCACGCCAAGTTACATGTTTAGTCATGTGATGTGTATGGGGTGGGGGGGCACAACTTGCGTTTCCACCGCCTTCCTTCCTCTCTGCCATACAAATTCTCCAGAATTTGCGGCGGCATGGATTTTCAAAATACTAGAAATCCCTATGGAGTCCACGGCTTTATGCACCAGCATGAATCGGGCGTACCCCAGTGGGATCCATTGTACACACCTCAGCGTGTACAATTACAAGCTGCCCGTCATGTTCGCAGGGTTTAATTGTAATTGTACACAGGCAGCGTTTACTCGCTTTGCACAGCGGAGTGCAAAAATGCAGGGCAAATGGCGGCGCACGTGCTTTGGAAATGATGAACATTTGGCGGCGGACACCTGGCTAACTTGAGTGCAAACGCACCAGGTCCCAGCCGTCAAATGACGACATTCTAGAGAATGAGCTCCTCTGAGTGTCTGTGTTTGCATTTCCCACTGACACTTCGGAATTGCTAAAGGTGCTTGTGAAACGTTTTGTTCAGTCCGTAAAGCAGGTTCAGTTTCCGTCCTCGAGCACGTTCCTCCCTTTTGACTGCTGCTGTCAGCATTCCTTTGTGCACATTAGAGATGCACTCTATAATTGCACAGTTTATGTAAGCTTTGAAGCGAGCATGTGATATTAATTTGAAGTGGAGTGTACCTGTGGGCGGTGTAAGTATTTCTCTCGTTCGTTCGCTCACTCACTGTTTCAAGCAGATTTCTGCTAAATGATTTGATGTGTTTCATATGGTGTGTAAATGTGTACCCGATTGCAAACACCTTTTTAACGCACTATCTGTTGGTGTTGGGGCAGCATGGACCAGTCAGTTGCCATTTAGCTGTAATCCCGAGGCCGCTGGTTGTCAGTCGCCTTGTTGATGATAACAACTGTTTTACATTGCACAGCAAAAAATATGGCAAGCATTTTTGAGCGCAGAGGATAATGTTTAAATATATGAGACATTTTTATCTTGAAGTTGACAAATCAGTGTAGTGAGTGTTAGATTTTTTAAGTTTTGATTTTCATTAACCTGACTAACTACAGCCAGGTGAAATCAGTGAGTCCACTAACTTGAATCTTGCATAAATTACCCCTTTCTGCGCCCCCTTTCTCTGCTATTCGGGAATAGCCGACTGTGTGGCACCCAGTTTATTTCAGACCCCTCGCCAGTTAAAGCACCCATGTTCTTTCTTCTCTAAAATGCACCTTGTGCTCTGCTAGCAACTCCACGACATGATAGGATTTCCTTACATGTATCCTTCTTGCGTGTGAGCACGCCTCTTTCTTCCTGTAATATTTTTGTCCCACCCTAAAGTGTACCTGGCTGAACCTTTTGTTACCATTTCATTCTCCCATTCTTTCCACCATTGCCCCAGGTCTCCATCTCATTGAACTTCTATGGACTGGTATGATGACGCTGCATGTATAAATGTCTTCTGTCATTTTTCTTGTTAGCTTGGCCTCTTAGGTGGCGCTTCAGCACTAACTATGAGTCGAAACTATCGAATTTGAGTACAACTAGGAGCGAGATGGCATATGAGGACGGACACACAGCTTGTATGTGTTGTTTAGTTATTTACGCACCCGTTGACTGGTCATAGCCATAGTAATTCCTATGACAATTTCCACCCAGTAGCTGCCTTTCCGTCCCCTAAACACATCCTAGTGGGATCTCGTTGAGCTATCTTTATCAAGCAGTAACATCAAACTTTCACCTGACCATATTTTTTCCTAAGCTGTCTGCTGATTCTTATTTAAATAATTGCAGCTCCAAAATGTACTACTGGTCTAATACAAATCCCGCTAAGGGTCCTCATAATGCGGCAGTAAGGGGTTAACGGCACTGGCATCCTTACCGGCGCCGTTAACCCCTTACCGCCACACTCGTAATGACCCCCATAGTCCCTGCTACCTTTCCATGGCAGCCATACGAAGAAAGGGAAGGAACGCTGCGGGACACTGCGCTCTGAAGCTTAGCGGGTGAGTCTTTTTTCAGCCATATAACGACCCAGCAAGAGCCAATCCAATCGATTGATACAATCCGATTGTCCATTGCTGTGTACTATTGCGTGTTAAAGGCCAATATGAGGCCCTCGCTAATCCTTGTCCTTACTTTCAAACTGACCTCAGAGATGCCCTATTCATGGCAGACTCTGCCAAAAGTTGCAGTAGTTGATAGCAGCGAACATTGATGATAGTTTAGAGTAACCATGACATTAGTGCAGAGTAGTCCCTCCCAGACAGAAAGTAAAGAATGACTGGCAGTTAAGCAATGCATGTTTCATGCCAATCAGTAGATATCTGACTTGCTAGACTTGTGAAAGTAAAGCAGCAGCGTGTCACAATCAAATAGATACTACTTTGGCTGAAGGCAGGTTTTGGGGGGACATAGGGGGAGTCGTAGCAGAGTGTTAGAGTTCAAGTCTTGGAAGCTATGAATATTCTAAGCAGGGGCGGCACTTTTGTTTTTTTAGAGGTTCCTCATCCCATAAATGTGTTCTGGGCCATTGGCCCCACTTATATGCTAGACGTTTACGGCAATGACAGAAATGCTTTCTGTATCCTGAGAGATTGCCAACTTCAGGCTTATAAATTGGAATTTATGAAGATTTATTTTGTGTACGCCTTAATGTGGAACCAGAGCTAACTGCATAAAATAATGTTATGGTCTATTTCCAATCACCTTGTGTGTAGTATTTGGAAGCGGCTGAAATTAAATAATTTGGCTTTTGGGCAGCTTTGGAGTGACTCCTACATTTTTACTAATGTTTTAAAAAATAATTTAGAAGCAGTCTTTAATTATGGGCCTTTGGACACTTGAGTAATCCAAGGATAATAGTTGGGAACAATGGAGTATACTTGAGCCTAAAATAAAATTGGGGCCGAGAACAGTGTCTAGTTTAGATTGATAATATAAACAGAAGATATCTTGTAACAAAGTTCTATATGTCTATTATGCCAGTGGCAGTCCCCAATTGAAGATGGGGCCACGGTTGCGGGACGAGCGGGCCACTTTGTCGTAGTGCTACTGAAACAGTAGCACGTTTTATGTTCTCCAGTCCTTTCTATCTGTTTGCAAGACACACATGGCTCAAACCCATCACAAGAAACAAGGCATCAGGCAGGTCGAGGAAGCTCTCAGATTCCTCCAAATATTGAACCCCAAAGAAACAGCAGTAGCTCTAGCTGAATATACACATGCTGCTTTCCTAATTAGGAATGGTCTTTCAGCTTTTCTTTTCTGTGCCCAACATTTTAAATGATGTGTTTATATGCACTGCATTTATTGTAGATATTCAGTGCTGTATGGTTTGAAATATTTGATTATGTTTATCATTTTTTCTCATTTTAGTGCTTGTATATTATTTGTGTGCGATTTCTTTGGACCTTTTTATTGTCATATGATATTAATGTATTTTTGAATTGAAGACTGTTTTATGTTTTTTGTACGTTGATGGCTTATAGCTTATAGCTGAGTAAAGTTACGTTTGAATAGGAATTCATGAAACGGGAGCTAAAAGTCACTTCTTGGTGTCAAGCTTTTTTCTCTAACCAGCAGTTACTCATAGTGACCCAGGAGCTATTGAATTGAAGTCTCAGGAATGAGTTCTCAGGATTGACATGCCCTCATCCATTATGATGCCATCAACTCAAAGCAATGCGTTTAATACAGCAATAACCGACTGCAAACGAGGCCAACGGCGAATTAGCAAAGCTCTTTAATCACAATGAACAGCTCTATGTGGGCTAATGGAAATACTAATTTCTTAACTGTGGCAGGACCTAAGTTCAAAAGGGTAAGGCATCAGTTTCCAACCTTTAAGAATTCTATTTTCATTTGCAAAACTAAACGGGGGTGGCACACAAGCTGCTTCCTGAGCAGAACAGAAGGCTGTAATAGGTGTTTCCTCCTTTTAGAGGCCCTTCTCAGACTGCAGACATTGGGTTTTGACAGGTGAATGGTGAAGACAATTCTAAACGTCCCTGTGTAACAGGCCTTCCCAGACCGCATGAAGCAAGACTTGATTATTTGAAGCTACAAAGATTTTAACTCTGATACGTAGGGGGGGAACAGGTGGCCTAATGACTTCTAAGAATGGACATTTAAGTGTTCCAACTTACTGGCTGCCATTTTATGTTAGCAATTTAGCAACAGAGTGCCCTGCGAGTGCTGTTGGCTGCCTGGCGGGGAACGCGGCTTCTCCTGGAGTTATCCTTGCGTACAGCGGGATACTTTGACAGCGAGGAAAGAAGATAGCTGACAGCTCACGGACGGCTGAATGACTGATAAGCCATTCTGCATTGATTAGAATACATTTACAATACGTTTAAATGCGTTTTTCATTCATTCAACAGTGATTCAAAGACTGGAAGCCCTGGCCACTCTCCGCCTGCAATCCTTGCACAGCACCTAAGGCCCTGGCCACGCGCATTTGTGCAAGCGCATCCCGGAGTGCCCTGCGAGTGCTGTTTGCTGTTAGCTGGGAGCGTGGAAAGGGGAACCCTGCTCGTGAAGGTTTTTTTTAGTTATTTTGGGGAATAACCTTTATAGTGGAAGGTGTATACTTTGGTGTTCCCCCTTTCAGAGATATTCCCTATTTGAAAATATCATTATCCGTTCGGTGATCTTTTGACAGTATTATTGTGTGACTCCATGCGTATTGTATACCGTATGACATTGATTTGTTATGCACGCGGAAATGACGCCTTGCATAATAGAAGCATCACATGCTGATTGCTTAAGGAAAGAACTGCTTTTGTTGGGACCCGTGGGGCTTAGTTACTTCTGCGGTTATTCCTAGAAACAGCCTACAAAGCTGATTGTCCCTTACATTTGGCTTGTAATAAACTGCTTTCTGGTTGTACAATGAGTGAAAAAAGCATGTCTTTGAGAAAAGACATTGTTGCAGTAGCATTGGTCTTTACTCACAGAAGAGATAGTTTATCTAGGGCAATGGCGATGCCCCTAGCTCCATCCTCAAAAAGAGTGTGAGGGGAGGAGAGGTGGACGAACCATCATCCCTGATATCTCTCTGCTGGACACACAGAATCAGGAAAGCCAGGATCATTCTCAGTCCTTCTATGTTGAAGACAATGAACTAGCGCTTTTGAAGGATTTACAGGACCCTGGAATTTCTCTGGCTATTCCAAATAGTTCCAAGGAGGGTATTTTGGAACAATCCTTCTTTGACACCCCCCCGCCCCCATCTTTCTCTCAGGAGAAATAACCTTACTTGGATTGTCCCAACATATGGAAGGAGGTGAGGTGCGAGGGGGAGATGAAGGCAGCAGCATCTCATGATACATCTAATGTAAACAAACCTGATAACTTCTTGCCGCTATTAGAGATAATTGGGGAAATTAAAGGGATTATAATGAGGCAATTGAAATTACATACAAGCTTTTAATAGATTTGTTACACTCTATGAATGTCTACTCCTCTAGTTGCGCGGCCACTGTAAAAGAGGGTTTGGAGAATGTGATAAGTGCGGGTTTGACAGACATCCCCTGGAAAGGTGGGTAGCGTGCTGCTCCCCTTCCCAGAAGAGCCCTATGTACCCTCTCAAGGGGGTGGAGTCCAATGTAGGGGGGGGTGATGACCACAGGCCCTTTGTGAATGTAGTAACAAACGCAAAGAAAAAGAAATGAAAAGGAAGTTGGTCGCAGACCTAAGGGCTTCTAGGATCTCATCCTGCAAATATTTGCGTGGAGTGGCTTTTCAGGACCTACCGAACCATCTAGTAGAAGAAGAGGGGCAGCAGGAGGGGAAGGGGAGAGATAAAATGGAGGGAGAGCGTGTTTCGGTACGCAATATTGAGGTGAAGTTGGGGAAGGAGGGGGAGGGAGCGTGTCATCACAGACAAATAGATTCCCTCCCACATTCGATCCGACGAGAGGACACACCCAGTATGAAAAGGATAAAAACAGATTGTCGGATGTCCTCAAACAAAAGATAGATCATGGTAGGGGGCATATGAACTATGCAAATAATACAGAAGGAGTGAAACAAACCTATGGGATCTTCAAACAGCCCCGGGATTCTCTTAGTATAATGCAGAGGTTCCTAACTTGATACACCCTAAGATGGGAGCTAAGAAGAAGGACCCTAAAGCTACTAGGTACACTGGTCACGGGGGTGATGGGGTTTACTCCAACTGCCCGTTAAGGTTGGGGAGTGGGCAACCCAACACCTTGCCAATGCAGGGGCTTGAAAGGCCCCGCTCATGCGGGGAAGTTGGCGTAGGGCTTGACACAGCGGCAAAAGAAAAACCGATGTCTGAAACAGAGGTGAGACTCTTGGTAAATAACATTCTGACCCATGAAAGGAGTATTTTAGACTTAGGTAATTTCGGGATGGTTGTCCCAGGTAAAGATAACTAATGGGTACTTTAGCAGGAGCACTGGGGGACCAATGTGATGGCCCTACAAGAAATATATATGTGAAAGATTGGGATATAAGCAGAAACAAAGTTTGGGAAGTGGTCCAGGATATATGCGGTCCAAGGGGGAAAGGGTGATCATCACTTAAGGCTGCGTGATCCAGCCTACCCTGAAGATCTGAACTTGGTTCTGAACTCTTTGTTCGATGAAGGGGGGCCGCAATCCTTGCATAGCTCACGTATCTCTGCTTTTTTTGAGGATATTCCTGAACTCAGGCTGATCACATCTGCAGATATTAAATTGGTGGATTTCATCCAAGCGCTGAGGTACAGCTATGTTAGACTGGTAATACCTTCTTCGTTGGTCAGATCTACTCTACCTAATGAGGCGAGAAGTCTTCAGCAGTTTGGGTATGACGTAACCATATTCAAAGAGGCGAATAGCCTGTCCAAGGATTGGAATAAAGGGCCCACACCAATTGTTAGAAAAAGAGGAAATGAGGGGCGGGAAAGTAGGGTTTGCTTGGAACAGGATGACTCAGTTTTAGAGGGCCCTAATTGGTGCTGGCTAGCGCTGACATAGAGCTATTCTCTTGCGCAACTACAGACTTTGAGTCAGCCACTTTAGAAATCTAGGGTCTTTTAGTTTTGTATCATGGAATGTGAGAGGGCATGGCAATCTAGTTTGCGAATGAAATTTGGGGTGAGGATTTGAAGCGTTTTGATGTGATCTTTTTACAGGACACATGGGCAACTGGAAATCTCATCTTTTTACAGGAGACATGGGCAACTGGAAATCTCATCTTCGATGGGTATGAGTTAACCTGTTTGTGTGCAAGGCAGGGGGACAGGGGAAGACCGATGGGCAGCCTGGTTATTGTGTTTATGCAAGGACTTAACTTAATTAAAAAGGGTGAGTGAAGGTTACTGGGCACATTTTTGCTTATTTCTCTTCATGCACCTGAGGGCTCAGGATCCGTGAACATACTTCCTATAAGTGTATACTTGAATCCGGCGGACAAGCTAGATAATGCTTTAAGTGTTACCCTTGAAATCTAAATATGTTGGTTGAAGATTGGCTCATAAATTAACTGGGGGGCATGATAATTCTGGTAGGCAACCTCAATGCCAATTGTAAGGAGGCGTAAAACAACCTACAGGAGCTTTTACTTTTGGATCTGATGATCACATCCAATTATATAAGAAAAAATATGCACAGACCCCAGTGGCCCGATTTTGCTGAAGGGTGGGGGCTTGAATTGGTAGTGGATGATACCCCAACTTGGTACGCCAGGGGCTTTAGATCAATTATAGATTACGTCTTCCTGCTGCGGCAATTGTTTATATCAATACAGGATTTTGAGAGAAGACGTACTAAATTGAGTGATCATACAATGTTAGGCCTCCAATTGAACGGGCACTTAAAGGCCCCGCTCCCTGATATGATGTGGAAGAATCTAGGGGTCCATGTTAGAGGCAATAGATTAAAATGTTCTGTGGAAAAAAAACAGAAATTTCAACAATGTTATGATGCACGATTCCAATTCCACAACACTGGAAGAGAAGGTGGGGAATTATTCTTTGTTGAATTTCTCTGGACATATGGAGAACTATTTGTCCACACTTTACTCAATTACAAACGAGAATGGTATACGATCACTAAGTTGTACACATGTTTTTGACCCTGTTGTGAAAAATCGAAAAGCAGTCCTTTTGAAAACAGTTAGAAAGATATATAAAATAGGGGGTGTATGTGATGAAAGTAGGGAACCGGTGAAGAAGCTCAAACAAGCCTATAAGAACTGGCTTAAGTTCTATTGTGCCACCCTCTATCAAAAGGATGGAGAACGTATGATGGCTTCCCTTAGAGATAATAATACTCATACCTTTTGGGAATTGATGAACCAAACTGAGGTGAAGCAACATCAGTTGCTCACTAATCCTATCGCCGAAAAAGATTGGATACTCCAGTTTGCGAATATCTATAAGTTCAATGCTAGTTCATTAGAGGGACCGGAAGTGACTGGGTATGAGTGGAATCTGATTATATCCATAAATAACATCACCAGGATTATTATTAAATCTAAATCTTCCAAAGCAGGTGGTCCTAATAACTTGACAAATGTTATTTTAAAACAAAACGTAGAGCTATGGACCAAGCTTCTCCATATACTTTATTCTGATATGGTGTGTCAAAAGAGTTCCCCTTTATCTTGACAAATATTATATGTGTTCCCCATTTTAAAATTATAGACCAATTGCCATAATGGATATGGAGTCTAAAATCTTTGCGTCCATATTATTGGAGCACATCGAGTTCTGGTGTATCTCAAATGAGATTTGGGACTATATGCAAATGTGCTTTTGAACAAACACAGGGACAGATTGTGGGGTTCTTTTGCATAGCTGCCTTCAAAGGTGGGTATGTCAGTCGGGTTTACCTGCCATGTATGTGGCATCTATGGTCATGTCCATAGCTTTTGACATGGTCAATAGAACCTTACTATGGAAACCATTGATAGACTATATAATTCCAAAGGGGTTGCCTAGCATTCTTATCCATCTGCACAGAAATTCAAAGATGAGAGTGAGATTGAACTCAAATGGGAGGGTGTCGGCCAGTCTTTCAACACACAATGGTTTACGGCAAGGGTGCATATTGGCGCCCACATTATTTAATGTGTATGTCGCTGATGCAGGTAAAGCTTTAGATCAAATTACTTTTGTATCACCGAAAATTGGATCACAAAAAATGTATTGGGCGGCATACTCTGATGATTTTGTGTTGATTGACTGTACGCCGATAGGGTTACAGAGACTGATTAATGCTTTTGGCAAATATATGGCCGTGCTTGATTTCAAAACGAATCCGTCGAAAACAATAATCTTGAAATTTGCAACGGGTTTGAGGTCCAAAAGGAAGTTCTGCTGGAAATGGGAAGACAGGTTGCTGCCTTTGAAGGGAAATATGCAGTATTTAGGGTACCCCATTGGTTGCTGCCTTTGAAAGGAAATATGCTGTATCTAGGGTACCCCATTTTAGCAAATCATTTGAAGATTTTCTACCAAAATTATCTTAAAATAAAAGCAGTGGTCATGGCCAAACAAATGGGGCAGATTGATCGAAAATATGGGAAATTGTCCATGACTCAATGTAGGGACTTTTACAGAATGAAAGCCATGTCCAGAATATGCTATGGTCTGGTATGTATTTCCTCTTGGAATTGTAAGTAGTTGAGGGCCTTTTTTGGAGAGCTGTCTTATTATCCAGCATGGGGTCTGGCATGGATTCACATGCTCATGAATATTCCCCGTCGTCAGGCTGGGAATCCTCGGTAAAGAAAAAACCAGTATCAGTTTCGTTTCTGATCTGTCTTTCGTAGTAGTAACCAATCACTGGTCTCTGCGTCATACTGACCACAGCCAATGACTGCCCTCTACCTAAGCACCGCCTCTGGCAGCCATCTTCAGATTTTTACCGCACGTTCATGTGTTGGGATCCTCGTGCTATTGCTCTCGAGCGTTAGTGCTATTTTTCACGTTTTTTGCTCAAAAACTTCTTTTTTTTCGGTCAAAAGAGCCTCAAGCTCCACCGACTCTCCATCCGATCAACGGGGACCCGTGTCGGATTCGTCTGCACCCCTCAAGGGTGAAGATTTCGTCGAGCTACGCTTTGGAGGACTCCAGAAGCTTCTCAGGCCCGGACATGGCCCAGGAGAAGGGAAGCTCGACGCCCGGAAAGCTGTTCAGGGTCTGCCCTGGATGCCAGCTGCAGAACGTCTTTAAGGAGGACGAACACTCCTTTTGTCTCTACTGCTTACATGAGGACAAGACGCACGTGGAGAAGGACTGTGCGTTTTGCGGCAACATGTCGGAGCGGACCATGAAGGACCGCCATCAACGTCTCGCCAACTGGCTGGAAGGGAAGAGCCCGTCAGGCGAGAAGAAGAGGAAGAAATCCGAGCGGTCTTCTAAGACCTTTGAGGACGCCCCGGCGACGGGGGTCCAACACAAGGCCAAGCACCGCGAGTCCGCTGGCACCGGGAGCGCCGAACGGTCGGGCTCTACGGGCGCCAGGCAGGGCGCACCCTCCCCGGCACCTTCAGCCACGAGCCAACGCTCTGGGTCGGGTAAGAGGAAGGGCGAGCACCCGGCAAAGCTCCTGGAGAGGCCCCGGTCGAGCTCGAAGGCCCCATCGGAGGGGGAGCGAGGCAGTGTCCCCCCCCTCAAGGATAAGGTGGTGAGCGCACCTAAGGTGGTGAAGGCCTTAATCCATCCAGCCAAGCCCTCTATCGATACTGTTGCGGCGACCCTGGCTCAGCCTGTGGAGGCTACACCAGTGGTGGCGACCTCGGGGCTCAGAGTCTCCCTGCCACCTCGGAGGGAGTCCTCTTTTGTGCCCATCGATAGGACCCCCGTGAAATCCCTGGTGGGGAAGAAAAAGGGGGGGCAGGGCGTCGTCGTAGATTCGGCTTCAACCTCGGAGGAGGAGCTGATCGAGGTCTTAAGCCACGGCCTTGGCGTGGAAGAAGACCGGCCCGTCGGGATGGATCCCGACGTGGGTGACGACGACATCGTCGAGGGTGCCGACGGGGCCCCTGATCGCCTGTCGGATTCCCCTCTGCCAGCGCCGCAAGACAACTCGGCGGCCATTTTGTTGGCTATACAGTCCTTATGCTCAGAGATAAGGACGAGACTACCGTTGCCGACGGAGGAACCTCTCCCGTCGGGGGATCCTGAACCGGGACCTTCTGGTGTTCCCCCGCCCAAGAAAAGAAGGATTCACCCTCCACCTCCTTTTCAGCCGTCGCGCCCCGTCCAGCCCTCCTCCCCGTCCACCCGAGGGGATGATACGGGGACTGACACGGCAGCGACGGGCACGGACGACGAGGTATACGACGAGGATCTACCCTCGTCACCTCCCACCAGGGCTTCTCCTCCCGACGAGATTGGATCGTTCCACTCCATGATCGCCAGGGCATCCGAGCTTTTCCAACTCTGCCCTGAGGAGAAGAAAAAGGAAGGATTCTTTATCAACGGCGCGAGGCCAAGAGGAAGACGGTCCTCGCGGTGCCTCTACTGGACGACATTTGGGATGAGGGCCTCGCCCTCCTCAAGAACCCTTCCACGACGCCAGCTAGAAGAGACCGGTACGAGAAGAAGTACCGGGTCCCGGACGCGGCCCCCCTGTGCCTCCGGGCGCAGCCTACCCCGGACTCCGTCGTCTCCGCGGCGGCCAGGAAGAAAGCGGGGGGGGGTGCGGCCTCCACATCGACTTCCCCACCGGACGGCGAGGGAAAGAAATTGGACGCTATGGGACGCAGGGTCATCTCGTCTGCAGCAATGACGATTAAAGCGGCCAACGCCTTGGCTATCGTGGCCCGCTACGACAGGGAGCTATGGTACAAACTGGCTCCCCTGCTGGACTTCCTACCGGACGACAAGAGGGAGGATGCCCTGGAGATCCTACAGGAAGGTGAGGTGGCGTCGGACCACGCCATCACTATTGCGACGGACATCGCCGACACTGGGTTTTGCCAGTTGGGCAACGGCGTGTGCCTTAGGCGGCGTGGATGGCTCAAGGCTACGGACTTCCGTCAAGACGTACAGACCAGAGTCCTGGACATGCCGTTCGATGGGAACAACCTGTTTGGGAAAACAGTGGACGACTCCCTTCAGGCCATTAAAGCGGACACTGAGACGGCCCGGGCCCTTGGGGTTCTGCAGCAACGACGGACGCCCTTTCGGAGCAGCGGAGGCAAGGGCGCCTCCAAAGGTTCCGGCGGCGGTTTCTCCACCTACCGTCAAGCGGCCCGCTCGTCATCTCAGGAGGCCTACAGAGGACGAGGCAAGTCTGGCGGACCCGCCGTCGTCGGCAAGGAGGTCAAGGCGGCAAAGCCTCGTCGAAACAGGATTGAACCGGCCGTGGGGTCGGGCCCCCACCGAAGCACCCCGGTGGGAGGCCGGCTGGCGAGCTTCGTCAGCGTGTGGGAGTCCATCTCCACCGACCATTGGGTGGTGGACGCCTTAGCCCGGGGCCACGCGCTCGAGTTTCAAAGAAGGTGCCCGCGCGTCCCCCCCCGTGGCCAGGAAAGAGCTTCACGTCCCTCAGCTTCTCCTGGATGTAAGGGCGATGCTCAGGAAGGGCGCCATCGAACTCGTCCCAAAGAGGCTTCGAGGCTCCAGAGTTTACTCGAGATACTTCCTCGTGAAGAAGAAGACGGGAGGATGGCGCCCCATCCTAGACCTGCGACGTCTGAACAAGTTCATCAAGGCGCAGAAGTTCCGGATGGTCACCCTCCAGCACGTCCTGGGTCAGCTGGAGGAAGGAGACTTCCTGTCGTCGTTGGATTTGGAGGATGCCTACTTCCATATTCCCATCCTAAAGGGGCACCGAAAATTCCTCAGGTTTGTGGTCCAAGGGCGTCACTACCAGTTCAAAGCCCTCCCCTTCGGACTACGGTCGGCACCCAGGGTATTCACCAAGTGCCTTGCACCGGTGGCAGCGCAGCTGCGCCGCCAGGGGATCCACGTCTACCCCTACCTGGACGACTGGCTCATCCGAGCCAAGACGAGGGAGCTCGCCGTGGAGCACACGGCAAGGACCGTCCAACTTCTCACGGACCTGGGATTCTCCGTGAACTACGCCAAGTCCCACCTGGTACCCGCGCAAAACGCACTGTTTCTGGGAGCGAAGCTCGACACAGTGTCCCTTCTGGCCTCCCCGTCGGAGGAAAGGACCAGGTCCATCCTGGGCAAGGTACAGCGGATGTTGGCTTCCGACGCGGCCAAGGTGAGGTCCATCAAGTCCCTCCTCGGAATGATGTCTTCTTGCATCTACCTCATTCCCATGTGCAGGCTCCGGATGCGCCCGTTGCAGGAGTTCCTGGACGCGCGCTGGATCCAAACGACGGGCGGCTTCGAGGAGAGGATCACACTCGACGAGAGTTTCCGCCGAGCGGTCCGGTGGTGGGGCACCCGCGCGCATCTGACGGCGGGCATGGACTTCCGGACCCCAGACCACCAGGAGACAGTGACCACGGATGCCTCCCTGGAAGGGTGGGGGAGCGCACACCGAAAATCTGCACGTGAGAGGCCTTTGGCTCCCGACGGAGAAGTCCCTCCATATCAACGTCCTGGAGCTCCGTGCAGTGTTCTGGGCCCTCAGGTCCTTCCTTCCGTCCCTCAAGGGCAAGGTGGTGAGGATCTTCACCGACAACACCACCACCATGTTTTACATCAGGAAACAGGGCGGAACCAGGTCCCCAGCACTGTCCAAGGAGGCGCAGGACCTGTGGCATTGGGCCGTCGCCCAAAGGATGTTTCTGGTGCCGTTTCATCTGGCAGGGATAAAAAACACCATCGCCGACTCACTCAGCAGGGAGCTGCGCTCGTGCCACGAGTGGGAACTACGGCAGGATCTAGTGGATCGCCTCTTCCGACGGTGGGGCACACCCCAGATCGACCAGTTCGCGACGGCGACGAACTCCAAGTGCCGGAGGTTCGCCAGCAGGTTTCCCCAGGCGAGGAGCATGGGCGATGCTTTCTCGTTCCCCTGGGAGGGCCTGTTCCTCTACGCGTTCCCTCCTTTGCCACTGCTGATCCGGCTCGTCAACTAGCTCAAGAGGTCACGGTGCAGGATGATCCTCGTCGCACCTGCGTGGCCGAGGCACATATGGTTCCCGGACCTTCTGGACTTGTCAACGTCCCCGCCAATCAAGCTGCCGGTGGACGCGGATCTACTCTCCAGGGAAGGAGGCGCCATCCTCCACCACGATCCGAAATCGCTGAACTTGCAGGCCTGGCTCCTGCAGCGCTAGAGTTTGGAGGATACGACATACCGGCCGACTGCAGAGAGGTTCTTGCAAAGGCCAGGGCGTCCACGACTCTTAAATGCTACGGACACAAATGGAAGAGGTTCTCTGTCTGGTGCCAGGCACAGAAGATGAACCCTCTACGGATTACGGCCCCCCAGGTACTGCCGTACCTGCTGACGCTGGCTAAAGCTGGACTGGCACACGCGTCCATCAAGATTCATCTTGCTGCGATCTCCCGATACACCAGAACCACGGGGCGGACGTCCTTGTGGTCTCTTCGTTTGGTGAAAGAGTTTATGAAGGGACTGTTCAGATCGTTCCCGCCGGTGAAGGCTCCGGCCCCGGCGTGGGAGCTCAACGTGGTGCTGACCAAGCTCATGGGACCTCCGTTCGAGCCTCTGCACTCGGCCCCGTTGAAGTTTCTGTCGTGGAAAACAGCGTTTCTTGTGGCCATCACCTCCGCACGACGGGTGGGAGAGATCCAGGCCCTTTCCTGCAAGGCCCCGTACTTGACTTTTCACGACACGAGGGTAGTGCTCAGGACGCACCCCTCCTTCATGCCCAAGGTACCGTCGGACTTCCATCTCAACGAACCCTTGGTGTTGCCTGTGTTCTTCCCGTCGCCTTCGTCGCCGGCTGAGAGGACTTTGCACTCGCTGGATGTGGCTAGAGCGCTGAAGTTCTACGTGGACCGCACGAAGTGTTTTCGGAAGACGTCACAACTCTTTGTGAACTTTGGACCTGTCAATCAGGGGAAGGCTCTCTCGAAGGCTTCCATTTCCAGATGGCTCTCCGGCTGTATCATGTACTGTCATCGGTTGGCAAACCGACCGCTGCCTGGCCGTCCGAGAGCCCATTCCACCAGAGCGATCGCAGCTACCACGGCGTTCCTTTCTGGTGTGCCCCTGCTGGACATATGCAGGGCTGCTACATGGAGGTCGACGCACACCTTCACGAAATTCTACTGCGTCGATCGGGATTCCAGGGAGGAGTCCAGGGTCGGCCAAGCAGTGCTGCGCAACCTGTTCGCCTGAGGTGAGCCTGGTGAGGAGGTAAGATGCTTAATGTTGAGTTTGATGTAATGCTTAATGTTGAGCCTTTGCCACCTCCCGTGGTTGTGCATGTGTGTACTGCTATGTATTCTTTATTCATGAGCATGTGAATCCATGCCAGACCCCATGCTGGAGAAGGAACAAGTTACTTACCTGTAACTGTTGTTCTCCAGCATGGGTCTGGCATGGATTCACATGCGAACCCTCCCGCCTACCCCTCTGCGGCTCTTCACTTGGTCATACTGCCACTTCACGTGCTTCCAAATCTGAAGATGGCTGCCAGAGGCGGTGCTTAGGTAGAGGGCAGTCATTGGCTGTGGTCAGTATGACGCAGAGACCAGTGATTGGTTACTACTACGAAAGACAGATCAGAAACGAAACTGATACTGGTTTTTTCTTTACCGAGGATTCCCAGCCTGACGACGGGGAATATTCATGAGCATGTGAATCCATGCCAGACCCATGCTGGAGAACAACAGTTACAGGTAAGTAACTTGTTCCTTCCATATGCCAAATTGCGTTCCTGTGCAAGTAATTAGATATGAAATAGGTTTACAATCTATGGCCAGCATAATGCAATGGAAAAGACTGGCACTGTTGAGGAAATGTGAAACTAGCCCAAAGGGGAGTCTGTACAGTCTTGTGAGTGAGGACTTGACTGAAGGGTTGTAAAATATCTACGCTTAGAAGGGGCTTCAATCCTTTAAAACATGGGAGCTGCAATAAAAACCCTTATAGACAATCCCTGGAAGGTAAAAAACCTAATTATAGGTAGTGACTGGTATTTATATAAAAATGAAGCCGGATACTTCAAATTGTATTCTCAAGTGGTTTCGCCCCAAAAATGGTATCCAGACATTGAACTTTATCTAAAGAAATATCCCAGTCAGGGGTGTGAAATTACATAATGCGGTAAGAACGAAGGAAATATTACTCACAAGGAAGCAATTGGAAGATATGAATGCCGTGTGTAAATTTGGCCATACCACGGCGGAGATAGAATCCTTATTCCATTTATTATTGGTGTTCCCTGCTTTACTGACCGTTAGACTGCAATACTTTGCTTCGATCGTCAGTAAAACACTGAGTTCTAAGAGATTTGGTCTGGTTGTTCATGTTACATGGAGATTCCATGGCTCTGAAGCTCAGGGTCTTGTCATTTCTAAAAAAATTAGTGTAAACTGGAATGCATCTTGTAAGTTTGCTCTCTCTAATAAGTTATGTATGAGAAAGTTGGAATCTAAACCCTATTTATTAAATATGTAAAGAATGAGAAAGTGGTTATGTGTTTGGGATCTAGCAGACTTATCATTACAGGCTGTATTGAATGTATTTGTCACTTTATTTTATATGTAGATAAATATGTTGGCCTAGGATTTGTTTATTGTACTATGGTCTACTGATGAAATGTGAAGAAAGTTATTATATTGAAACCAATATGATTTTGTAAATAGAAATAAGAATTTTAATGGTTTTGAAAATTGGTATATATATATGTTCTGTTTGCTTTTTCTAATGGACATTTCATTTAATGTGTTATTCTGTTGTAAAGGTTTAATAAACCATATACATTTGTTAATAAAAAAGTAATATTTATATGTGGGCCAAGCCAAGAGTCCGGCATATGCACAAACACGTGGTCAGCAGTCTTGTTCAGCCGGCCCAAGCAACATTTGGGTGTAGGATGACTGGGTAGAGGGAAACAGATGGTAGCAGACCAGAGCTCATAGGAGATGAGTCATTTATCTTGCAACTGCTTTTTCTTTCCAACGTGCGTACACTGACTCTTTTAGAGTCTGTGTTTTAGACTGGCGGTGGAGTAGAGGGGAATAATGTTTTTCCCATGCATTTAAACTAGAATTACTTTTTCACTGCCCTTACTTAACATGTTCATCCCTTATTTGTTAGCTTTACTGTTAGGAGTGATGGCTTGTTGTGTTATTTTTGCTATTCTTGTTGCTTGCCTTGCAAACATACTTGCCCTTAGGAAATAATGGCTTGCATTAAAAAACATAATAAATAAACCAAGTGTAATTCTCATTTGTGCAAAGACTCAGAACTGTCATCTCTAAAAGGTGTTTTCAGACTAAATAAAATACCCTGGGCATGTGTGTTTTATCATGCCAAAGGCACAGTAAACTAGGCCTCAAGTTATTGTGAGGAGTCAGAAATGTGGGGCGGACAGCTTTGTAAAGAGTTTTCAACTTCAGCCATTTTATTAAATAAAAAGGTTGGCTAAACGCCCTACTATCCCTACCCTGACGAGGATTTCCCTGCCTAAAATAAACTATACTTTGGCATTTGTGATATGTTTTCCTGAAAGGAAGGCAACTACTGTGTCTGACCCCACAGATTCCTCTAACTTGCCTGAGCTTTTTCTCCTCCCAGGTGATCCTCCTGCAGAACACCGCCCCCAAGATCGGGATCAGGAAGCACCTGCCTTTCCTTGGACACCTGACAGGAGACTTTAGGCAGGGGTTCAATGAGGCATCCATAAGATTGATCACATACCCTTCCCCATAAGATCTGATCTCCCAGTCCAGTTTCCTTTTCCTCTCCTCCACCATTAGCTCTCCCCCGCATTCATAGTGGATACACAGGCTTTCCAATCCCGGATTGGGTCCTCTATGAACAACTATTCTCGAACCCAAGAGTTTTGAGGAGAATAAGAAGAATATAAAGACTTATTCACGTTTCGGTGTAACATTTCAATATTTGGGAAATCGGTGTGGAAAATGATTCCTTTGGGTAATCCTGGAATAACAGCAATATTTCCCTGAATCCCAATAGTAGCAGGGGTTCTATAGTAAATTTCTTTGTCCCCATGTACACATGTGACTTTAATAGGTTGGGCTTTCTTAATATTTTACAGGGAGATCAGCTTGGGTCAAATAGCTGTTTGTTTACTAGCCAAGTCGATTAGTTCTTGAACCGGGACTCCATTCACCAAGCTATTATCATGGGTTTTAAAAACTCTATTTCCCAAAAATAAATTGTTCAGACTTTCTAGTCCATGATAATCTTCCCCTGGATATATGGGGGGAGATGATGGCAAAGAAGAAGAGGAGGACTCTCCTTCTTTCCCATCATCTCCTGTCATACATCCAGTGTCCATAGGTTCCTCTCTCCTATTGGAGGGACAATGGCGTGCCAGATGTCCGGCTTGACCACATGAGAAGCATAATACCTGAGGGGATTTTGCAATTCGGGTATCTTCTGGTTTGGGTTAATTATTTTCTTTTGATAGATTAACTAGTCTATCTCTGCCTATAGTATCCTTAACTATTGGTCTAAACAGATTCCCCAGATTTTGGGGGTTGACTACTACTGCTGGAAAAGAATATTGGACCAATTTGGGTTCATTTTTGTGTAAACTTCTTACATGTCTATTAGTTTCTAAAACATTTTGGGCAGTTTCAACGACTAGGGATATGTTGGGTTTGTTCAGTTGCAATATGGATTTTGTAGGAAAGGAGGTACAGAAATTGTTCAATAGTTAGAATTTCTATCAATCCTTTGCCCAGCCATAAAGATAATGCATTTTGGATTCTAGCAGCCAATTCTGTAGGAGTTTCCTGTGGATTAAGTTTAATTAAGTTAAATATTCCTAAACTTCTGTTTTTAAGTGTTTGGTTTGGCCCACCTTCTTTAATAGCCCTTTTTTAATTTCTGCATAGGGAGTTATACCCTCTAGATTTAGATGATGATAGGAGTTGTCCTTTTAAAAGAGTAGCCAAATAGCAGGTCTTGAACTCTGAGCTCCAATGTAACTGATATGCTAGTCTTTCAAAGTTAAAATCCCATAATCCTCCCCTTCTCTGAGAGGTTACTGCAATTCTGTCCAGCCCTTCCTGAAACCGAGCTTCCGTCTGTATCTGATGTTCCGTCAATTTTGTTAAAAGGGTATCTAATGTAGCCATGGTAACTCCTTATGATTGTACTAATGGCTAATAAAAACTGGGGCAATTTGCACAAGGCAGACCTCTGTGGATTCCCACGGGTGTCCTCTTTTGGGAAATGCATGGAGTGCCCTATTTTCCTTGCTGGCTTCGACACCTTAGGCCCAAATCTGTAGGTTGCCCACATGAACAAAATGGGCAGTGGCGAAAGGCTTGGGGTTACCAGTGGAGCCAAAGTTGCCCGAGACATCTCATGTAACAAAAAAGTTACAAGGCATTGAATGTCCACATACCGAAATCACCAAAAAAGGCCTTGTCACTGGGGGGGAAGTACCCATGGCAGTTAAAGGGTTAATATTAGACAATGGTCTCTGGCGAAATAATTTTTTTTTCTGGCAAAGGGGATGGTTGTTTTAGTTACTATTCTCTGTTTTATTTGGAAGATGGTATCTTGCGATTTAACATGTAAAACAAACTCCTGCTTCTAGGTCGTATTATTAATTTAATAAAGAAATCTTATGATCTCAAGTGGATTCCCAGTTTGTGTCAACTTAGTTACATCCTACTCCTTTGACACCATATGTGAGGGTTTAGAAATATGAGGCGGACAACTTTGTAAAGAGTTTTCAACTTTAGTCATTTTATTAAATAAAAAGGTTTGAAAAACGCCTCACTATCACTACCCTAACGAGGATTACCCTGCCTAAAATAAAATAAAGGAACCACTCTAACAAAAGGATATCTGTCCCTCACACTTGTACATTCAATACAACAATAAGGAAATGGATGGCAGTTAAATTCAACAAAAATATTTAGCGTATTAATGAATTCACAATATGATCAATGTCTCTTCTCATAACCTGGGTGAATTCCCCTTCCCCAGGTCTGGGCAAGGTTTTGTTCACAGTTTAAAATAAATCAGGAAATCCTGGTTTGCCACAAAGTTCCAACACAGTTCTTGAGCAAAAGATATAATAGGTTCCAACTTCTCCTGGAGTAAGAACAGATTTCACATCCGTCCTCTTCAAGTATACAACAATTGGCTTGGTCAGGATGATTTGCCAGAGCTTTGAATTCAAAAGAAATAATATGTTCACCACAGCATGTTAAATAAGTTGTCTTTGTTGGAACCACAGTTCAGCACTCTTTCTATTGTTGCCTTGTTGACTCCTGTACCAGGCATTCTACTTCCACAACTTGTTATACGGATATATTCGCCTGCCGGCTTAATGCTTCACAGAATAACAAAGTATGCTTCAATGATAACTTTCAACTTGAAATAACTTCACCAGGTTTCTTTGGCATTAATCTTTCACATAATTTTCCGAAAACAAGGTATCACATTAGTGCTCTTTGGGACTACTTGGCAACTATGCCCCTCTCCCTCTGGATACTCTTCTTCAGAAGGGCAGGCAGCCTGTGTTCCACCTTTCTTTCCCCTCTACACCAACAACCAAATAGTGGCCAGGATATGTTATCACTCCACTTCTGTCTTGGCTTTGGTAATGTGTATTAATGTCAATTAGTGATCTGTACTGCACCACATATGAGTAGCAAGACTTACAATTCTTGGATTCCCCAATGTTCCCCTCTCGCCTTAAGCAGTGTTTATTGTATTGATATAGTTGAGTTTTAAAATACTGTGTTGGGTATTGCTTGTAGGGTCTTGGTTTTAATAAAACTTCCCAATGGGGATTTTGGACCTTCCCCCAACTCTCACACTTGCTTACATAGTCGTCTTGATTCCACGAATGTAACTTTTGTTGGTTTTGAACAGTTCGGTATAATTGTAAATAGTACTTAGCGTTGGCGGAATTAGGAGTCACTCAGACACCATGAACAAGGATAAGTCGCTCGCTCCCGCTCCGCTGGATGTTCACAGGTTTTCTGTTGTGGCTTCCCACAGTCGGGCAAATAGCCTCTTCTGGCCCACCTCCAGGCACCCTCTAGTGAGGGTAAACTTCCCTTGCTGCTTATGCTTCCCACTGCGCAACCTCTAAACAAAAAGTCTCCAATGGGTAAGCGTTTTCTTCTTATCAGAATGCGTTTCTGGGGGGTGAGGGTGCTATAGCCCCGGGTCTTTTGGTTGTAGCCCCTGATAGAAGCTCAGGGACTACAACCAAAAGGCTATAGCTAGCCCCGAATCCCGCCAGTCGTGACATCAGCTTAGCCCCTGATCTTTTCCAGACCTAGCAACACCCCTGCTTCTTATGCTTCCTGCTTCGTGACCTCTGCAACAGGGACAACTTGAGGCAAAGACTCTCTCAGGACCCATCACTGCTACTGGCTTCTCCATGGTCCCGGCGCCTATACTCGCTTGTGCTTTCTCCATCAGCTGCATACACGGCCCACACTGTTTCCTCCTCTGAAGTGCTTCCTCCTCTCCTTCTGCTCTAACGCCTGCACCTGAGAGGACTATTTATGCCACCCAGTCTCCCACTGTTAGGGAGAATTCTCTCTTTAGGCTGAATTTCCTAACCTAGTGAGTCCCCCAGCAGCTTTGCTGGATTTCTGAAGTTTGTTTTATTCTCCTGCCAAGAGTGAGACTCTTTTTCTCCCACTCTTGGACATGATTTATGGTGTTCCTTTGACTGCTAATGTGTTTTATGGGCTATGGGGTCCTTTACTCCATAGGGTCTCATGTGTTTATTTCTATGTGTGTTACACAGCACCCTCCGTGCAGTAACACCGGGGTGTCATAGTGACACCCCACCATAGACTCCATACCCTGGGACTGACTACTGTCTCCCAGGGCATGTAAAGTCACAATTGGCTTTACTAGTCCCAAATTATTAACAGAAACCAGTACAAACCATCATATTGTGGACATACTGGTCGGGGCAATTCGATTGCCCCGGGGTCTGTTAGTCGAGGGGGCACGTCCCCGTCCCCCCCTGATCGAGTTTTGGCTTGTGGCAGTGGATACTACTTTTTATATTCGACCGCAAATATATTCCTATGGGATTTTCCCATTGTTCGTGGATACCAACTTTAATTATTTAATTCTCATAGCCTCGAACATACCGCCGGTTTATTTATTTAATATTAATTTGCCGGTTGGTATTTTTTGCCAGGACTGAATTCTAAAATGGCGTTTGTGTTCTCTTCTGTGACTCCAACCCAAGTCGAGCCCTTTGTTCCACTTTTTGGCGAGCTTCTCCACAGAAGCCTCCAAAAGTGGTGCCACTCTGTCTGGGTACCACAGGGGGTGTGGGAGGGGGTTTAGGCACCCTGGACTGAGTTATCTTGGTAACTCAAGTCACACTCTTGTGTGATTGGCCCAAGTGGTGAGCCGGCTGGCTCACCACTTAGCATGTTTGATTGACAACTAGGCTGAGTGAATGGGGGTGTGCTGCATAAAAGCAGGGCTTTGGGGACTGGAACTTCAGAAGTCGCCACAGGACCTGAGAATCCGACGAGGGAGAAGCTGAGCCTACCTACCACGATGACACCACCGGTGGAGCCCTGCGGAACCGACTCGCCACTTCCCGACGACAGAGAAGATCTCCCGGCTGGAGAGGCTTCTTCCCCTGACTGGTGGCCACAACCAGTTTACCTTCTTCTCTTCGCACCCCAGACCGGCTTGTGGTCGAATTGCCCGTGCCAAGCACCCCGGCAACCGGATAGCCACTTACCACTGGACCGCAAACTAAAGGACCGTTCCTTTTAACTGAGAACTTTGCGGCTGGTTTCTTCTCTGGCAGTGCAACGGACTCCTGTCTTCCTCCCCGACGAGATCCTCTCTTCCCCCGGACGAAGCACCGACTTGCATCCGCTGCCAGGAACAACTGCCCCTGCTGGAGTATTCTCACCACTTTAAGGTACCGTGTCCGCCAGGCCTCCCTTTCTAAATATTGCGACAAGGTAATAATAACCCCTTAACCTTCTGGACTGGGCTGGCCGCCTTGACCCTCTAACTGGTCCCTTTCTTTGGTCCAACTCTTTTTGAACCGTTTCAAGACTTTTGTGCACTGCAACCGTGTGACCTTGGACACATTTCGTTTTGATCCCCTTAAAGTGGATCCGGCCTACTGAACTCTAAACTCACGGTTTTAATTTGCCTTCCTCTCTTGTTGTGTTCTTGTAAAAGTGTTGGGATCTGTTTCAATTTATTCTCTGCTTATCTCTCCCTTTTAAAAACGAATTATTAGAGTGCCGTCTACGTTAAGCGCTCACCGCTGTCTGAAAATAAGTGGGGCTTTACTTAAGACTTGTCTAATATTCTTCTAAGGGAGTGTATATCTTTTAGTGACCGTGTTTTTGAATTGCTTACTATTAGTGCCTGTGTGTTTTTCTAGATGTGGTTTTAAATAAATAGATTTATCTCTTTTACACCAAGCCCTGGTCAGTGTTTACTTGTTCTACTATGTTCTTTTGACCTATTGTGAATACTCTGTATACTGCCTAACTCTTCTTGAGGGAAGTCTGACTGCTCAGCCACAGCTACCAAGTGAATCTATGTGGTACAGACTGCTACCAAGTGTGTTTACTGCCAAACACCTGTAGTCTTAAATCTTTTGCAGTGGTCCCAGAGGGAACTGCACAGGTTTCTGCCTAACACCCACAAGTGTAGGTCATCTTCACTAATTAGTTGACTGCCCCTACAGCAGTGTTCCTCTGGACCCCTCTTCCTTGTCCCAGTACTGAGGGAATTATGGGACCTGCAGTCCCTTTCACAAAAGTTAGTTTTCCTCCTCTTTTCTTCTTTGATGGTTTGATCTCTGCAGTATTTGATAACTGAGGATTACACACATTATTTATCGCTCTTGTTTGGAAAGAAGGATAAGGCTTTTTAGACTTTTGATAGTTATTATTTATAAACTTCCTTTCTTTACCACCTTTGGAGTTAGGGAAGTTTCTAGTTCTATGGGTTTAAGAATCGTTTGTATTCCTTTTATACCACAGCAGCTCTGGCTGATTTCCCCCCACATTACGATGTTCAACATGTGGAACAGCTAGGTTATTGTGGCAACACGCGATGATATACTTTGACATTTGTGATATGTTTTCTTCAAGTGTAGGCAAATACTGTGTCTCACTCCACGGATTCCTCTCACTTCCCTGAGACTTTTCTCCTCCCAGGTGATCCTCCCACAGAACACCACCCCCACGTCTAGGATCACTAAGTGTCCGCCTTTCCCTGGCTACCTGGGAAGAGACTTTAGGCAAGGGTTCAGTGAAGGATCCATAGGATTCATCACAATATATAGCGTTGGAATCATGCTTGGCTTTTTTAAGGCCTGAATGACTGATGACCAGTAGCTTTGTCAAAAGGTGGAGACCCATGCCTCCTGGTCGCCCCTTAAAAATGGGAATCAAGACAAGTTGCACCCCCTTAAGATGGGGATCCTTTGAGATGACAGTAGCCTTGGTAATATTGAACCTCACTCAAAGGCCACAGGAGACGGACAGTCAAATAAAAATGTTAAAGAGCTTTTTGAAAAGGAGGTTAAGGAGTGCGTACAGAAGATGGTTCATCAGGAAATGCACATTCCCATCCATTGCAGAAGGGCCGTGTTTGATTGGCTGCGATTATCAAATTGTGATGCTCCAAATATAAACTTTACTGTCACAATTGCACAATTGGGAGGATTACCAGCAGAACTATTATTCACTTATTTTAAAAGCACCAGCCAATAGAACCAATAATGTGTATGCACTCTCCTGATAAGAGGAGACTTCAAAACTATCCAATATCGCCCATACCAATTTCCTGAATTGCTTTGCCTTATATAAATCATGTAAACTAGTTTGGAGGTAATCTAGTTTGTCCACAAACGAATGCTAGGCATGGACCGTTAGCCACACCCAAACTGTCACAAGACTTCTTAGCCTGTTTTCATCCCAATCATAGAGGGCCCGCAGACTATGAACTTGTGACTGCACATTTTCTCACTGCATGAAACCTTGCATTACATTGTGCTGCACAGCATGGCACGGCACCTGCTCAGCAACCACAAGGTCAGACAGACATGAGGGGTGCAGTTACAGACATTAAGAATTATATTGGGCTTGTGCCCTTCAAATAATAAGGACATACACAGTTGTTATTCAGAAAGACTAGGGCAGCTAAAAGCTGCATATCCACAAGTTACACCCCCACAAAGACACAGGGCTTTAGCCATGTTTCTTCACTCCGACTGCACACACCAATTAGCAAGCTGTGACAGCTGGATTTCCATTTATAGCTAACTATACTTGCAGCTACTCAGCACTATGTACTTTACATCCTTATCGTCAGTATTGGGAGACCTCATGAGAACAAGGGGTGCTGCTGCTACCATGTATCTAGGCTTGTCCATAACATCTAATAATTATCAAATGGTTGAGAGCATAATTCTACCTTTATTGAAAGGAGAGCCTGCAAGATTAGAAGTTCATAGAAAGCTGTCCCTTCTAAATAAGCAAGAAAAAGGGAGCAATTTGGGGACATAGTGACATCCGCTTATCAATCACTAGGCAGAGATAACCTAGGCAGGAGGCCTACAGAGGCACAGAAAAAAGCAAACAACGATAGTAAGCCAGACAAAGAGGTAAATCAGCAAGAGAGAACCTCAAGAGGGAAGGGATCTTTGCAAGGGAGAAGGGGTGGTAGAACACACTGTCATCAGCTTCCTACAATAGAGGAAGAAAAGTCCCCAGAGCATGAGTCAAAGAATGAGAAAGCTACAGGAGACAGGAATACACCTCAGTGGCAATGCACGCACATGCATAGGAAACCTTGGGGTAAGCCTAGAGGGCAGCCCCATTTTAGACCAAATTTTTCAGAGATGGAAAACAAATGAGAAGTCCACAGAAATATGGCACTGATTAGAGCTCACCTTATTCCCCACAAGCAAAGACAATAGACCGTTCTAAGGTTGAGGGGAAAGAAGAGAAAGTTGAAAGGACACATTCTGCGGCCCTTCAAGTTCAACAAAATGCAGAGTTTGCACACTCATTGAATAATTCCAAGGACAAACCATCACACTGACTGGATAGGAGTCATTTTAGATTTTGGGTCTGACATTTCTATATTTGAATGCAATCACAAGCCATTGTTGGAGCACACCAAGGCACATTAAAATGCAGAAATAACTACACCCACTGTGAAAACGTTAGCAAATAATGAAGTGTAGTTTGACACCATTCCGCTGGAAGGTGAAAATCCCAAAGAGATTGAAGCACTCTCTTGGCCACAGTTACATATTGCATATAAAGTGTTTTTGGCACTCCAGGATTGGCCACTATGGTATGTGAGACAAGTACCTCGAGGTGAAGAAGTAGTGACACCTGCTTTTTCAAAGGAAGTGAGTGGGCCATAGTACAAATGTATGCACAAGAATGGGCAGCACTGGGAGCAGTGCAATGTTAGAAAATCATGTGGGACATGATTTGGAATGTACAGTGCACGTAATCCCTGTGTTGACACCGCCTACCACCGCAGAGACTGATAACCATCAAGCCACAAGCAATGGCAAACATACAAACCATAGTGGACCAATTAGTAAACCCTGGGGTAATGATAAAGCAAGTAAACAAGCCCACATAGCGCTCCGATTTTGCCTGTTCTGAGACTGGATGTTACTCACCGTTTAGTGTTAGACTATTGTGTTTTAAATGAACATTCTAAAACCGAGGCAGCCCAAAGTCGGCACAGTGCAGGGCTTTTAGCCAACCTGCACAGATGCAAATAAAAAACAAACCTTGATCAAGGTAATGGATATTTTACACAAACTTTAAGCGAGGAAAGCCAGAAATATACTACATTCACATTTAAGGGGATGCATTTTGTGTTCACAAGAATTATGCAGGGGTATAAAGATTTGCCCAGCACCTTTTGTTATGGAACCTTTCTAACTTCTAGCAATGTGTAGATGATATTTATTTAATTGATGAGGACTTCAATGAACACTTGCAGCAAGTGGATTTAATCATTTGCACATTGTCTGCTAAAGGGTATTTGTTTAACTTTAAGAAATCTAAAATAGCTCACCGTGTGGTGACCTTTACTGGGGTTCACTCTCACGGATTAGGGAAGAGGCTTGCCAGCTGATTTTCTAGAGAAATGTGGCAAAATACGCCCACCTAACACTTTTAGACAATGACACACCATGTTAGGTCTTTTACATTTTGGCAGATCTTGCGTGTCCAATTTCTCCGAGCTAGAAAAACCTTTGTATGCTTTGATAAAACCAACTTTCAAAGCAGCTCACTGGTTGCCAGAGCACACTCACATTTTGCGTCATTTGTACTCATTGATGATAGAAACTGGTCCTTTGCAAGACAGATACACAGATAAGGATCTAGATATAAATCTGAAGGCAGTCGATAATGCATTCACATACACAGTTTGTAATTTAGGGGAGACTAAACCAATTGCTTGTTAATTATATGTATATTCCACTAATGAATACACCAGAGGAACAAATCCTCACGACAGTCCAGATTATTATTCAGAAAGGGTGCCTCATAGCGGCCAATGAAACTATGCATCTAAACATACCTTTATTTCAACTTGAGGCTGCCACACTAGTTAGTGACCCAATGCACACGCATTACACAGTGGATGGGTACAGTGGGTAGTAACTCAGCATGCCCCAGATGTGAAATATTGTTATTTCGCAGAATTGAAAAGAAAGAGTGATTTGACGTGGACAATGGCTACAGAGCCAGACCCCACGTTACCTGAAATCCAATTTTTGGATTTTCACAAAGTAATTTATTGTGATGAGTCAGCAATTCCAACTATTGTAACACGTTCCAAATATGCAACTGCATGTGCAGCTATTACAGGGCATTTCACACATGATACAAATTGCATACATTCTGACATTGCAACAAAATACCTAGGAGATATGTCAGCTCAGACTGCTGAATTACATGGAATGTTGCTTGCGCTATGCCAAGCAGGTTTGCAGAAACCCAAATTAGTCTCAGATTCAGATTACATTATCAGTTCTTATAACACTGATTTACATTGATTAGTAGTCTCAAATTCCAATTGCATTTCCAGTGCCTATAACACTGATTTTTATTTATTTAATTTAGTATAATGTACATGTAACCAATTGGTTTTGTGTATACAATATCAAAAACAATACAAACAAAAAAACACTGAGTTACATTGGTGGATTCAGAATGATTTCAGGGGAAACGGCATAAAACTTGTCTCTTCCAGACAGCGCTGGAAAACAAGTTTGGGAACTTAAACAGACTCATCCTTTATTATGGGTTATGCACACAAAGGCACATTCATAGCATTGGCAATGCATTGGCAGACAAATATATCAAAGAGAACACAGTGGGAAAAACAGTAGCAGCCATAACTCGCTCAGCTACTGCAATGGGTTAGGTAATTAAAGAAGCATGTTTGGTTACCCTACTCAGACCAACATGTTTTCTATGTAATTATATTTATGACATAGAGAATAACAAAGCAGTAGTCACAATTCCCTTGAAAAATGCAGATCCTTTTCAATGATTAATTCCTAATGAAGCAGACAGAGAAAAACTAATAGTTACCACTCATGCAGGTCTTGCATATACCCGTCTTGGGGTTACTGCAACCACACAACTGCTCCTAGATAGGTATTGGTGGCGAGGTTTGAAACAACAGGTTAAAGTATGCATAGCAAACTGCAACACAGGTCTAAAGACCATTGTAGATCACAGTAAAAAGCCAAAGGAGGCTCCTTTAAGAAAGGCAAACTCTCCTTTTGAGATTCAATATTTTGATCACATAAGCCCACTATCAGCAGTAAATAAGTGCAAATATATTCTAGTAATAGTGGATTCTTGCACAAGATTCACCTAGATGATCCCTGAGAACAGGGAGAGACTGCAAATCAGTCATACGGGCACTCTGAGGTCTAGTAGCTGTAAAATGAAAATCTGGTAACTGTACTGCAAACAAGAAAAGAAAAACAGACACAGAGATGAATATAAACAGAGTTCAAGAGGACGATGGTACTACCAAGCAATAGCTGTGCAGAATTGAGCCATTTACAGTAAGGAAATTACGTCTTTTATGTACCTCAGTTTACAAGAGTTCTGCTGCGAGTGCGATGTCATATAGTTTACAGTCCCTTTCTTCGTGTAGGGTTTTCTGTGAAAACATACATTTGTCAGTGATTTCATGCTTGTACATTCTAGCTATTTGACCTTACCACACAACAGCTGTTCTCACTGAAAGGAGACATTCCTACCAATATTATCTTTTTATTTTCATGACCAAGGGTTACTGTGCAGCGGCATGTTTTAAAGATTCTTTAGGATAACCCTTTCCTTGTACAAACAGAACAGAACATAACATCTCCTGTATCATAAATTATTCTTATTATTTATAATTATGTGCATTTGTGAGACCCACGCAATTAACAGCTGCAGACGAAAATATTTTGTTGCTCTTGGTCTGGCCTGTGCAAGATCCAAAGCTGTAAAACAATTAGCTAATTTCTTTGCCACAACATTTATATGTGGCTCGGCACTCTTACGTGGCAAACATATTCCTTTCAGCTTTAAATAGGAGATTCAAATGGATTGTGTCCTCCCACGTATTCCTCATTTTATATATCTCTCCAGCTCTGCTGCTTTGGATTTCTTTTTTTCGACAGACGGCGCTGTATGCAGTGTCAAGTTGATGTCCCTCGAGGGCCACTGTCGACGTCACCCTCAGCATAAATAGTGCATGCAATGCCCATTGGCTTCAGTTCTGTTTCTCCGAGCCTATAGTTCGAGTCATTACGAGCGCTTCAGTGAGATTTTTGTGAGAAATATCTTCTTCATCAAATTCCTTCGACGCCCAAGTCGGGTTTTAAAGAATGCCACGACTGCGGGTCAAAAATGACGATTACGGATCCTCACCGGGTCTGCCTGTGGTGTCTGGGCTCCGGGCACCGTACCAACGACTGTGGGTCCTGTCAGGCCATGACAGAGAAAGCTCTCAGGGAGCATAGCGGTAAATTGGCAGTGGGGAGGTTAGCATCAAAGTCATCTTCGAAGCGGGAGAAAAAGACTGGTGAGTCGAGGGACTCTTCCCGGCGCAAAAGGTCATAAAGGTCCCAATCGAGGAGTAGATTACGGCAATCTTTGTCTTCTTCCTCTAAGAAGGCAAAGAAGAGACGTCATAGGTCTCCTTGTGATTCCTCCATGGTGGTAATCAGATGCCCTACTAAGTCCGATTCCCCGGCAAAGTGGGATGAATTTCGTACATAAATGTTGCAAATTTTTGAGAATGTGGCCTCGACCCCCTTGAAAGAAACACAAAAGAGCAATGCCACGGTTGCTCTGAGTAAGGACAAAGGGAAGTCGAAGGCTAAAACTTTGAAGCCGAGCTCAAAGCCGGCGTTGCATCGAGAAGGTTCTCGGTCCTCTGAGAAGTCATCGAGCGTGTTGACGAGTCGAGAGCCGGGTCCTATTTTGGTTCCGATGAAAAAGCACAAAGTGTTGAAGGCCTTGATGACTTTGCTGACAAAGTCAGAGCTGTCGACACCGAAGTCAATGCTGAGTAAACCGTCACCATTTTCGTAGCCACCTTCGAAGATGGCTTCGAAATTGTCGAAGCCATTGGTTCAAGACAAGATTTATAAACCTGTACCTAAAAAAATACTATTTTAAGTCTGTCTGCAATTTATGAGGAGGACCAACCTTATGAGGGTTCACCCTCTGGTCAGCAGTTTGCACCCCCAATGTGCCAGAAGAACTTATTTCTGATGAATCAAGACTGAGAGACTTGTATGATAATCTCCAGTCAGCTAGTGGCTTGGATACCTCGCCAGAACTAGAATTTGGCAGGCCTGACCTCTCTGAGCACGCAGATTCATCCTATAGAAAGCTGATGGGAAAGGTCATTGATTTTATGGGATGGAGTAGACCTACTCCATCGTGCGAACAAGATGACATGACGGACATCTTGGACCAGGGTCCTCAGAAACACCAGATTTCACCATTCCACTTGGCCCTGCAGAAAAAAGTCTCTGCTAATTTGGAGACCCAGGAAGCTGCGGCTGCAGTTAACAAAATCTTCGCAAGAAAGTACTGGCCTTCCAGCAGTGACCCGGAATACCTTAGCAAGCACCCCACTCCTGAAAGCTTTGTAGTTCAGGCAGCCACATCAACTAGACAATATGTTTATCCTTCCATCCCCCCTGACAGGGATGACAAGAGGGCACGTAAAGTTTTCACTGCAGGCAGTATGGCCTTAAAATCTACTAATGTGACTTGTACACTGTCTAGATTGACGTTTACTGTGTGGGTCTGTGTTGCTCTGTCAGATGAAAACATGACAGAAGGCAAAGAAAGAGATGGCTTCCTGGCGATCATTAAAGATGGTAAAGAGGCAATGAATATATGTCTGCATTCAGGTTTGGATACTGCAGATAGCATCAGCAGATCCACGGCTGCTAGCATGGTATTATGCAGATTTGCGTGATTGATGAAGTCAGTGTTTGCACCAGATGTGCAGGCAAGACCGCTCAACATGCCCTTTGACAGCTCGAGGTTGTTTGGCAGCAAGGTGGATGAAAGTTTGGAGAAGCTGTGACCTCAAAGGCGACGGCTAAATCCCTTAGCGCCGCCATTAGACACCCTCAACAATCCTATTCGGGCTAATCTTCCTGGAGGGTTAAGTCCTTTTCGTTTCTACTTCTCAATTGGAAGAGGAAGAGGAAGAGCCAGACAGAGGGGCCAGAGAAGATTCCCTCGTGGTGGACGAGGAAGGAGTGCTAAGTCAGCCGCAGCAGCAGCAACCTTACCCTCAGCCACTACTGCAACCGCCTCTAAGCCACTCTGAGGCTTAGAACCACAAGACCCCTGTGGCAGGCAGACTTTCTCTGTATCTGAATGAATGGCGGGGCATTACTTCAGATGAGTGGCCACTGGAAACTGTGGCCCAAGGTTACTGCCTTCCTTTTCAAAAAAAGGCCTCGGGATCATGCACTGGGATACAACTCTATCAAAATTCCAGATCCGCTCCTTGTGCAGGAGATTTTGATTCTGCTAGAGAAAGGTGCAATAGAACATGTACCTGTAGCGGGCAGGAACAAGGGTTGGTATTCCCCTTAATTTCTGATTCCCAAGAAGGACAGAGGATTGAGACCCATCTTGGACTTGAGAAACTTGAACAAGTTCCTCAGGAAGGACAAGTTCAAGATGGTTATCCTTTCTCAGATCCTTCAGGCTCTCCAACTCCAAGACTGGTTGGTTGGACCTTCAGGATGCTTACTTTCATGTGCCAATCCATCTCAATCACAGAAAGTACTTGAAGTTCACGGTTGGCTGTTCTCATTATCAGTTTCCAGTTCTGCCATTCAGGCTGACCTCCGCCCAAGGGTTTTCACCAAGTTGATGGCGGTGGTGGCAGCGAGTCTCAGGAGAGGGGGGATTCACGTCTACCCCTACCTGGACTATTGGCTGATCAGGGTACATTCGCCCGAACAAGCCTGGGATCATCTCAGCGTCACCAACTGCAAGTTCCGAGCAGAATGGTCAGGTCCATCTGTGGTGGGCTTGCAAAGACAACATTCGAATGGATTGTGCCCTCCAACGTATTCCTCATCTATGACATGTAATGTCCACAGCTGTGCTGCTTCGGAATTTTGTTCGGCAGAGGGCTCCCTTGCTACGATGGCATTGGGTTGATGTCCCTCGAGGGCCTACGTCGAGGGTGACATCATTGGATATTATAAGTAGCACGCACGGCACCCTTAGCCACAGTTCTGTTTTTTCCGCAAACATGTTTGCTTCGAGAACTCAGCGCGCCTCGTGCCTTCTGTTACTATATCGGTATTATGTCTTCTTCTTCCACCCCGACGACCCCGAGGTCTGGCTTTAAGAAGTGTCAGGACTGCGGGGTCCAAGATGTCCTTCACAGACCTGCATCGTATTTGCTTGTGGTGCCTGGGCGAAGGCCACACGACGGACGACTGCTCGAAGTGCCAGTCGTTGACTGCCAAGGCCTTGCGGGAGCATAAGGGTAAATTGAAGGTAGGCCGTGTGTCCAAGCCCCGTAAGTCAAAGTCTACTGGTCTATCGACCGACGGTTCGAGGGGGGATTATCCTCATCGGAAGAAGTCCAAGAGATCTAGGTCCCGGAGTGGTTCCCGCCACTCTTCCTCTTCGCCGAGGCGGTCCAGCAAGCAGCGTCACCATTTGCCTTCCCCATCCTCGTCGGATGCTGACTACACGAAAAAGGTGGCCTGCCCTACTAAATCATCTACCCCCAAGGAATGGGAGTCTTTTCAGGAGCTGATGTTGCAGATTTTTCAATCTCAAGGCACAGTTCTGTCCACGCCTTAGTTGGAAGCAGGCACGGAACAGTCTCTGCCCGACACTCGTGCGCCCTTGGGCCCGGGTAGTGGGCGTGATAAGAATCGGGAGCTGTTCAGGTCCCGTTCGGACAAGGCACAGGGAGATCGCCAGAGACGTTACAGGTCTCGGTTTTCGTCCCCAGCGAAACCGTTGAAGTCGAGTCGAGTGAGCCTGTTGGGTCTGTAAGCCCGGTCAGACCCTCGTAGCCATCGGCGCCATTGTCGACGTCATCTGAGTCGTTGACGCTATCAGTGCTGGCTGGGCAGAATTTGCCGATGGAAGCCCCTGTGGCTGTGGATCCTCCAAGGAAGGCTTTTTCCAAGTCTGTGAAGCCTGTCCCTGATCAGAGGTATATCCTCTTCCTAGGAAGGAGTTTTTTCAGTCTCTTCAAAATATTTATGAAGATGAAGAGAGATCCAATGAGGATATGTGTCTTTTTGGCCTTTCATATGGGACTCCGAATGTTCCGGAATGTTTCATTTCCGAGGAGAGTCAGATTGAGGATCTGCATCAGTCCTTGCATGATGCAGGTGGCCTGGACACTTCTCCTGAGATGGAGTTTGGCAAGGCAGAGCCTGGTGATCATGCCAAATCTTCTTATCGGAGATTGATGGCAAAGGATTGTAGAATACCGGGGTTGGTCCAGGTCTCCTGTAGAATTTGATCAGGATGAGTTTACGGACTTCTTGGATCAGGCTCCGTCCACTGACCCGGTGTTGCCTTTTCATGCTGCCTTGCAAAAGAGGGCGGCTGCTACTTGGAATGCCCCGGAGTCTATTCCGGCGGTTAACAAGTCATTGTCTAAGAAATACCGCCCCACCAGTAGCATCCCCGGCTACCTGTCCACTCACCTCACTCCGGAGAGTTTGGTGGTCCAGGTGGCTACGACCACCTTGAAGCAGGCTGCGTACGCTACCATCCCTCCGGATAGGGACGACAAAAGCATGGATGGATGGGCGCACAAGGTATTTTCTGCTGGGAGCATGGCACTGAAATCGGGCAACTCCACCTGTGCCTTAGCAAAGTTTTCGCACACTCTGTGGAATTGCATTTCACTAGCGGCTGAGCATATTCCCAAAGGGAAATAGAGAGATGGCTTTCTAGATATTGTGCAGGATGGCAAGGATGCCATGTGTGAATCCCGTCAGTCTAGGTTGGACACTGTGGATAGTGTTGCAAGGTCCATTGCTACAAGCACCGTGATGCGCAGATTTGCGTGGTTGCGAAAGTCTGGTTTGCACCCGATGTGCAGGCCCGTCTTCTCAAAGGGTTGCATCTTTTTGGCAACAAGGCTGACGAGAGCCTTGAGAAGTTGCAGACCTCCAAGGCAGCTGCCAAATCTTTGGGCGCAGCTGTTCGACAACCTCAGCCTTTTCGTCCTAGGGGACAGCAATGGAGGGGTGGTTCCTTTCACTATTACTCCTCATTTGGAAAAGCGAGAGGGATGGCTAGTCAAAGTGACCAACGTAGGTTCACTCGTGGTGGACAAGGTAGGGGTGCCAAAGCCGCTCATGCAACTGCCTCTTTGCCAAAAGCGAGAGGGATGGCCAATCAAAGTGACCAACGTAGGTTCACTCGTGGTGGATGAGGTAGGGGTGCCAAAGCCGCTCATGCAACTGCCTCTTTGCCATCAGGCACTGCTGCTGCTTCTAAACTGCTCTGAGGCGTTGCGCCATTGTTCTCCGGTGGGGGAAGGCTGTCGCAACATCTGCAAGAGTGGCAAGCCATTAATTCAGATGCGTGGGCTCTGGATACAATTGCCCACGGTTACTTTTTTTAGCAGGCCTCATTACAATCCACCGGGGAATCACTCTTTGAAGGTTCCGGAATCACTCCTTGTGCAGGAGATTTTAGCCGTGCTGGAGAAAGGCGCTATAGAACCAGTTCCTGTAGCGGAGTGGAACAAGGGTTGGTATTCCCCTTATTTCTTGATACCCAATAAGGACGGAGGACTGAGACCCATCTTGGACTTACGATACTTGAACAAGTTCCTCAGGAAGGACAAGTTGAAGATGGTCACTCTTTCGCAGATCTTTCAGGCCCTCCAACTTTAGGATTGGTTGGTGTCATTGGACCTGCAGGATGCTTATTTTCATCTGCCGGTCCATCTTGAGCACAGAAAATACCTTAGGTTCGCAGTTGGCGGCTCCCACTATCAGTTTTGGGTACTGCCATTCGGGCTCACCTCCGCCCAAGGGTCTTCACCAAGCTCATGGTGTTGGTGGCAGCACATCTCAGGAGAGGGGGGATTCACGTCTACCCCTACCTGGACTATTGGCTGATCAGGGTGCATTCGCCCGAACAAGCCTGGGATCATCTCAGCGTCACCTGCCACTCCCTTCACAAGCTGGGCTTCTCCCTTAACTTCAAGAAGCCGCATATGACACCATCCCAACAGCTCCAGTACATGGGCAGTTTTGGACACGTCCTTGGGGATGTGCTCGCCATCCAAGGTGAGGGCTTATCACATTCTTCAGATAGTCACAAAATGTCAACAAGCCCAGAGGCTTCCGGCTTTCGAATTTTTAAGGTTGCTAGGCCTCATGGTATCCTGCATTTTTCTGGTGCCAGAGGCCCGCTTGATAATGAGACCCTTTCAGTAGGCCCTATGTACTCAATGGTCCAAGTTCCCAGGCAGGATGTCGGACCTCCTTTTTGTTAAAATCTCGGTCTCGTAGGAGCTTCTGTGGTGGGCCCACGAGAAAAATCTCATGAAAGGAGCACCTTTTTGGCAACCATGGCCGGATGTCACAGTTGTGACAGACGCTTCTTTGACCGGGTGGGAAGCCCATGCCAACGATCTGTCCGTTAGTGGTCGTTGGTCTCCATCAGAGTCCAGACTTCACATCAATCCTTTGGAGCTGAGAACCATCAGACTGGCGCTGAAGGCTTTCCTGCCATCTGTATGGGGGAAGACTGTCCTGATAATGATGGACAACACAGTTGCGATGCATTACCTCAACGAGAAAGGGTCACTACTTCTGTGCAGGGAGGCAATGCAGCTCTGGTTCTGGGCAATTGAAGAAGGAATCTCTCTATCAACAGTTCACCTAGCCGGAGAGCAGAACACAGCAGCAGACGCTCTGTGAAGACAGTGCGTGGTCTCCCACGAGTGAGAGCTAGCTCAGGAAGTCCTTCAGGTGATCTTCGCCCTTTGGAGAACTTCACAAGTGGATCTGTTTGAGACATGTGCCAACCGGCAGTGCGAACGGTATTGCTCGAGGCAATTTCCTCCGAGAGGAGCTCTAGGAGACGCATTCGTCTTGGAGTGGCACTTCCCGCTACTGTACGCGTTTCCTCTGATCCCCGTCATCCCTCAAGTTCTCAGAAGGTTGCAACGGTTCGGGACCTATATGATCCTCATTGCTCTGGATTGGGCCAGGAGAGCGTGGTACCCAGACCTTCTAGACATGTCCATCTGTCCTCCAATGCGTCTGCCCCTTAGAGAGGATCTACTCTCACGGAAGGAAGGTCATTTTCTCCACCCGGAGGTCAAGACTCTCAACCTTCACGCATGGTTCCTGAGAGGTTGAGATATAGGGATTGGGACCTCCCAGATGACGTAATGGCGGTGTTGCTTTCGGCTAGGCAGCCGGCAACAAATTCCCTGTACCGTTGCCGTTGGCGTATGTTTTGCGACTGGTGCAGAGGAAAGAATGTTGATCCTTTACAGTGCTCGATTCCGGAGGTTCTCTCCTTCTTACTTTCTTTGGCCCACAGGGATCTTCAGGTGGGCACCATTAAAGGTTATTTGGCAGCACTGTCTAACTTTAATCGCTCTTCAGAGGAATGCTCTCATTTTAAAATTCCACTGATCACTGACGAATGTGTTCCCACCGTCGCCGTTTCGGGTGCCGGTCTGGCACCTTAATTTGGTTTTGAAATTTCTGATGGGTGCTCCGTTTGAACCTTTGCACTCTTGTCCGTTACGGTTGTTGTTGTTTAAAACCGTTTTGTTAGTTGCAGTTACATCTGCTAGAAGAGTGAGCGAGTTGCAGGCACTTTCTTCTAAGCCACACTTTACTTTGTTCCACAAGGACAGGGTTTTATTGAAAGTACGTCCGTCCTTTCTACCTAAGATTGTGTCAGAATTTCATTTGAGTCAGAAGGTGGTACTTCCCGCTTTCTATCCTCCTCCTCATCCTAGTAAGGAAGAGGAACAGCTCCATAGGTTGGATCCTAGGAGAGCCTTGAGCTTTTATCTCTCCAGAATGGCCAAAATCAGAGTGGATGACCAGCTCTTTGTGGGGTATACTGGACACCGTTTAGGACAGGCTGTTTCTAAGCAGACCCTGTCCAGGTGGATTATCCTCACTATTTCAAAATGCTACCGGTTGGCTGGTAAAGACCCTCCTGAGGGTTTGAGGTCTCATTCGACCAGGGGCATTGCTGCTTCAACAACCGTCCAGGTGGGGGGGGGGGCGGTAAAAAATGTCTGTGATGCTGCAACGTGGTCCTCTAAACACGTTTGTTAAGCATCACTCCCTGGATACCTCCCATGCTCAGGATGTTGCATTTGGTAAAGCAGTGCTTTACTCTGCCATTTAATTAGGTATGTCTAAATTCTTTTCCCACCTCCGATCATGGTTACTGCTTTGAGAGTCTGTCATAGACGTTGAATACACTGGAGGACACAATCCATTTGAAGAACAAGTTACTTACCAAACTGGTAACGTTCTTTCGACTGTATGTTCCTACAACGTATTCCTCATCGCCCTCCCAGCCTGCTCCTCTCAAGAATTGACCATGCTGTTGCAGCTTACGTCCCGCAAGGCTAAGTGCATTTGATGCTGTGTTCTGGGCATGTGTGCCACACATTGTGAGGGGGGAAAAAACATGAACTGAGGCTACGGGCGCCATGTGTGCTACTTATAACATCCAGTGACATCACCCTCGATGGAGGCCCTCAAGGCACATCGACCCAATGCCATCGACGCAAGGGCGCTCTCTCCCAAAAACATTTCCAAAGCGGCACATCTGTGGACATTATATGTCATAGATAAGGAATACATTGGAGGAACATCCAGTCGAATAAACATTACCAGTTTGGTAAGTAACTTGTTCTTCTCAAGGGAGAATCTTTTTTGCAACCATGGGCAGAGATAATGGTAGTGACTGACGCCTCACGCACGGGGTGGGGAGCCCACCCCAACGATCTGACCATCAGGGGATTGCCTGCCCGGACATTTTAGCCATGACCCAGGCACCATCTACACACTGTTGCTACAAACGCAAGTGGAAACACTCCGCTATCTGGTGTGCAGGTCAACATCTAGACCCGTTTTGCTTACAGGCACTTTCATTCATACCATATCTCTTGTCTTTAGCTATTGCTGGTTGAGCACACTCTTCCATCAAGTTACAATTGTCAGCTATTTCATGCTATATGTGCTCCCCAGATATGTCTTCACTTTCGTATCACAGAGTGGTCAAGGAATACCTTAAGGGACGGTTTCGCTCCTTCCCTCCTGTCTGAGCTCCTGTTCCAGCCTGGGAACTAACCTTCGTTCTCTCCAAACTGATGGGTTCTCCTTTCAAGCCTCTGCACAGAGCCTTTTTAAGGTTTTTCTCCTGGAAGACCTTCCTAATTGACATGCAAAGGTTTTCTTGGTTTCTAAAAGCTAGCAATCACTAATTCATATAAAAATAGATGACGCTGTTACACATTTGAAAAAACAATATAGAGTGTGTATCACATAATTAAATGGGAAGTCACTTTTAGAAACCAAGAGATCCTTTGCATGTCTGAGTTTTTGAAAGACGTAAGGGAAGAGTCTCTTTTGCCTGGATTCACTGCAACGCCCTACCTAATATCAATAGTCACCAGTGCAAATATTGAGACGTCTTTCTTCCCCCACACTTCCTCATTCCTAAATGCCTTCGCTTCTGCCAGGCGGGTAGGCTAACTCCAGGCTCTCACCTTTAAGCCTTCTTACTTGACTTTTCATCAGGCCAATGTGATCATTCTCCCAAACTCCTCCTTCATGCTGAAAGTCCCGTCTTCATTTCACCTTAATGAACTGTTAGTTTTACCTGTATTGTTTGATTCTTCCCTCATCTCCTGCTGAAAGCCCCTTGCAATCTCTGGATGTGACCTGACCACTTGCGTTCTATTTGGCTCACAAAATTGCTTGGAGCTTTCAGACATTCCAGCAAAGGCAAGTGTCTGTCTAAGTCTTCCATTCCAAGATGGTTATCAGCGTTTATTTCACACAGTCATCAGATGGCCAACAGGCAGGCTGAGAGCACATTCAATGAGGGCTGTGGTTACTACTACAGCGTTCCTGCCCAGTGTTCCCCTGCTGGATGTTTGCAGAGCGCAGAGCGGCCACATGGAGGTCTGTCCATACCTTCTTGAGGTTCTACTGCGCCGATAGGGATTCCAGGGAGGAGTCCCGGGTCTGACAACTGGAGTTACGTGTATAACCTTTTCCTTCATTATGAACTGGTCTGTGAAATCAGAAATTAATGTATATGGTTTTTCTAGGTTTTGATAATGTGCTTTACAGGACTGCAATATATGCTAAAAATGATCATTAAAATGGAGCATTGTACAATTTTAATAAAGCAAAGGGCATACCTGAAACAGCCCTAAGAAACACACATTTTGTACACATTCTCTCAGCATTTAGCTCACAACTGTGGCAATTCTGTAGTGATATAAAAAATATGCAATAACTGTGAAAAAGGCAAACCTTGTGGGGCCATCTAGGCTTAAATCCATCATTCTTGCTGATGTGTTCATATGGCATATGACCAGGATACAACCTGAGATCCTGCCTAGGCTGCGTTTTCCCTTAGGGTGGATCCAGTGGCCGGACCTTTTGGAGCTTGCCCGAAGACTCCTTAATTACTAGGTGACAGTCCGCTAAGTCCAGTCCCACAGTGCCTGAGCTGCTTTAGCCTTATAAAAAGGTGTTGCCTCAGACCAGTGACACATCAACAATCCCCTCAGTACAGAAAAGTCACACGCTCTCTCAACCTGCACCGCGTATTATCTCCAGTGGGCACAAAGCTCTGCTCTCGCCCCTCAGTGGATTTTGTTAGTGGCCTTATAGCCTCTCTCTCTATTACCCCTATTACACATAACATGGAATTAAGCTCATCATTAGATCCAGTGGATTTGGTGATCCCTTGTCCCCCTCTTCCGGTCTAGTCCGGTTAAATTCCCAAATGTCCTTATGGAATATTTTGGGTGGACGAGATGCAGGATTCACCTTAACCCCTAGGACTGTTCAGGCCAGAGTTCAGTGGTCCATAGATGCCATTTACACTCTGGCTGTTCCTGGGTAATATTCCATGAGGTTCCAATTGCCTGTGTGTGACACAGTCCCCCAAAAGTGTACTGCATACCCGCAAACAGTCTTTACCCTCTGGTCAGATATCTTCTACATGGGCTGGCTCAAGGGTGGAGTCCATGTTTAAAAGAGTTCACTCTTTTATGATGATGCCGGCCAGGAGAGGCCACTTTAAAAGTAATGTCAGGGGTATGGCTTGCAGCCATATAATGAAGTTGTAAGCTTTTGGTTCTGCCGTCTGAGCTCCCCTGTCTATCCACCAAATATCTGCATAATAATGTCTACAATACATGGAAAAGGAGAACATTGGAGACTGTTTCGAGCTCTCCAGAATCGGCTGCAACCTGCTCATAACCCGATAGTGTTCATGGCCGTAAAGGGGCCAGTGACTTCCTCCCATCTCTACCCCAGCTGCCCAGCTCCCAAAATTGCAGGTGCACTCTCCTCATGAGAGCCAGATCAGAGATTGGCAAAAGTGTGGCGCGTGGAGAGAGTCGGTGCTGTTGTATGTCATATGGGGAAAAAATACTGAAGAGAAAACCCCTACTGATTACTGCCCCCCCCCCCCCCCCTCCAGGGATCGAGCATTGATGGGGATTGAAAGACAGGCACTGGGTGAACATTTTTACAGAGGCAGGAGACACAGAACTGGTTATTCTCAATAGCACTGTGCACCTGACATAACCAGGATGGAGAACATGATGTGTGCTTTGCATTATGCAAAAATGAGGCAACAATGTTTTGACAACATCAAATTACAACAGCTGCTATCGCAGTTAAACATTGACTTCTGGTTCAATAATATAATGGAAATACTAGTCAACAGGACCTGGTTTGATTGTGAATGGGTGGTATTGGGTGAAAATTGATATAGGTGTACCCTATATATAGGAAGTGAGCGTGTGAATATATAGCCAAACACCTGCAGCAGGCTGTGCGTCTATCGTCAAATGCTGTCTCCTTTCTGAATCCTTCATTCCCAGACCAATAGTTATTGCATAAGAGCTAAAATTAAATACGAATTTGATTTTGTACTGGCCAAATAATGCTCCAGTCCTACCCCTGTGTATGGAGAAATGGGATTGGGAATTAAGCGTATATTAGCACCCATGGTGGGAGAAGCAGCCAATCAAGTTCCATGGATCGCGGGCTGAAACTGCTAATCTCAGTCCGAGTTCCATGGAACCTGAAGTCTGCATCCCCTGCCCGCCATCTTCTCCCCCACCCTTGCATATCTTTCATTTTTCCTGACACCTCCAGCCCCACTTTCCTCTTTTCTGCAGCAGCACCCTCTCCTGCTGCCACCAAGCTTCTGCTACCGCCCCTTGGCTACCATGGACATAGAAGAGGGGCTCCTTATGGTAGCCATCTTGTGGCATGGCAGCCATCTTGTACCAGTATTTTTATTCAATGTATGGGACTCTGTGTACGTCCCGGTTATTGAATTAAAATAAATGTTTCTTAACACCCAGGGTTTCTGAATTATAAATCTGGGGTGCTAATACCGTTAAGACCCGATCCAGCCTGCCGGATCGGGTCTCAACGCTTAATTAGCCTGTACTGTGAGTAACCTGTTCATTTTTAGGTTCATATTGTAAGCAGAAACACCACCATGCGTATCAAGTAGATGCAATAAATAACCGATCAAGAATTGTATGACTAACATTAGTAACAAGGCAGTAAATTGGGTTCCCTGTCCTCATGTCCAATTCCACAAATGTTTCCATCTGCTTGAAGATAAGTAGACGAAGATTCCAGGCACGGGTTGAAAAAAAGAGTACAGCTCTGTTTAGTACCAATCTTAAGGTCAAAGGCATTAGACAAAGCTCTTGTTGTATTGTATTTAGTTATTTATATAGCGCTCTTTCCCTATTTGTATGGCCTCAGTGCACTTTGTAGTTGGAACGCCCTCAGTGACCGTAGTCAATGTCCTGAAGGTGCTAAGAGTTTTAGATTAGTAGATGCATGTGTGCATTTTCGATGGTCTAGGACTTAGGTGGCTGGCTAGGCTTGACTATGCAGCCCAAGGAGGTCAGGCATGTGGGTGGGCACTGTTGGTGGTTTCTGATAGAGTGCAATTGTTGAAAAGGTCAGTGTGTGGCCAGCTATACCAAATTTCTTTTCGTTGGTAGTCGCTGTATGCTAGTGGCAGAGGTGCTGAGGTACGTCAGGTGTTTCAGTGTGGATGGCTATATGTGCTGGTAGACCGGATGAGGATAGCCATTTCTGCATTCTACAGTGCATGGATGTTTGGCCGTGCCTGCAGCCTGTGTTCACAGACGTGGTGTAAGGTATACGTACCGTAGGCTTCGATGTTGTTCGGGTGCAGCGATCTTTGTTAAGTTCGGACAGCATGGTCTCATTATTCGTGGTCTCTCTGGTGTGAGGGTCTGAGCAGTGAAGGTGATTGGGTTTAGACATGGTCTAGGTTTCACAGTATAGTAGGTTTCCCAATATACTAGGCAGATACGGTGGGTACACCTAGATTTGGTAGTCCTGTATAGTGGGAGAGCGTCCTAGATTTCACAATACAGTAGGTTTCACATTGTAGTCGGCAGATATGGTGGGTACACCTAGGTTTGAGAATCCTGTATAGTAGGAGAGAAGCCTAGGTTTCACAGTACAGTACGTTTCACAGTGTAGTAGGCAGATATGGTGGGTACACCTAGGTTTGAGAATCCTGTATAGTGTGAGAGAAGCCCAGGGTTCACAGTACAATTTGGGTATGGTAGAAACACTTAGATGTGAGAGTCCTGTATAGTGGGAGAGAGGTCTAGGTTTTACAATAAAATATGTTTCACAGTGTAGTAGGCAGATATGGTGGGTACACCTAGATTTGAGAATCTTGTATAGTGGGAGAGAGGCCTAGGTTTCACAATATAGCAGGTTATACAGTATAATAGGCAGATATGGGGGTACACCTAGATTTGAGAATCATGTATAGTGGGAGAGAGGCCTACGTTTCACAGTACAATTTGGGTACGGGAGAAACATCTAGATTTGAGAGTCCTGTATAGTGTGAGAGAGGCCTAGGTTTTACAATATAATTTGGGTACGGGGGAAACGTCTAGATTTGAGAGTCCTGTATAGTGGGAGAGAGGCCTAGGTTTCACAATACAATTTGGGTACGGGAGAAACACCTGATTTGAGAGTCCTGTATAGAGTGAGAGAGGCCTCGGTTTTACAGTATAATTTGGGTACGGGGGAATCACCTAGATTTGAGAGTCCTGTATAGTGTGAGAGAGGGGCCCAGGCTTTATAGTACAGTATATTTCACAGTGTATTAGGCAGATGTGGTGGGTACATCTAGGTTTGAGAATCCTGTATAGTGGGAGAGACGCCCAGGTTTCGAAGTACAATTTGGGTACGGTGGGAACACCTAGATTGGAGAGTCCTATATAGTGGGAGTGAGGCCTAGGTTTTACAATACAGTATGTTTCAAAGTGTAGTAGGCAGAAATGGTGGGTACACCTAGATTTGATAATCCGGAATAGTGGGAGAGAGGCCTAAGTTTCACAATACAGTAGGTTATACAGTATAATACGCAGATATCGGGGGTGGTGGTAAACCTAGATTTGAGAATACTGTATAGTGGGACAGAGGTCTAGGTTTCAAAGTACATTTTATGTACGGGAGAAACACCTAGATTTGAGAGTCCTGTATAGTGTTAGTAAATCTTTTTTAGCACCTGCATGCAGAGTAGAAATTGCATCAACAAAGCAATAAGGTTGTCAGCCTTTAACATGTACTAGTAGTGAAAACCTGTTTGCTTCATCAGTGGTCTGCTCTATGTGAAGTAGAACTGCTGTAAGAGGCACTAGCCTTGGAAGTAAGACGACGCAGGGCAACACAGGTTCGATCCCCGGGTCCGCGCTTAGAAACCTCTAGGTATTAAGTGTGTTATAAATAACCAATCATATATCATATCATTGTCATCTTATGTCGAGGTCAACAAGATCCACCAGGGTCGAAACGTAGCCTTGAATAAATCTACCCTTAAAGAAATCGTAGTTTGTGGGATCTGTATATTTTTCATGATAGTCCCTAACCTTAATGGGAAGATGTGGGATAGAATTGTGAAATATGTAGTTTGCTTGGAGAAGGATCTGTTATGAGTGATCTCATTGGGATATATCCCTGCTTCTCAGAGTGCGGGTTTACCACACCAAAAAGTATATAATTAAAACAGAAGCAGATGTTTGAGGCAGTGTACCTAAACATGTGTTAAACAACTTATTCAGGAAGTCTTCAAAGCCAAGGACCTAATTTCTTTGAAAGCACAGCAGATGTTTTCCACAGAATGGTCAATACGAGTGGCACACAATCAATTAACCTAAGGGGACAAGTGCTTCAAACCAAAAGAGGAGAACTATTTAAGTATACAAAATTACATTATTAAGAGTCACTTCAGGCAGTGGTGGGGTCAGGTAGGGAGTATGGTGGAGAGGGCAGGGGGAGCTCCCTCTTTTAGAAAGTAAGGGAATTTTAAGCCGAGCTTTGACGAGATCCACAGTTGGACCGACTGATTGATTGTTATGGGCAGTGGATTTCAATGTAATGAGGGAAGTAGGTAGAAAGAGCGGTGGCGAGAGGAGGCACAGGGAGGAATGGGACGGTGAGGTTGAGTGCAGAAGAGGATTGAAAGGGAACAAGCTGGTGAGTAAAGTGAGATACAATCAGTCAGGTGTATCGTGCATCAGGCCTTCAACGGTATTGGAGCAGAGTACTTGCAAGCCAAATTTGTGCGCTATCTCCCCACTCGTGCTCTCTGCTCTCAGTCAGCTCTCCTGATAGCTGTTCCCCGGTTTAGGCTGGCCCACTCAGGAGGGCGTGCCTTTTCCATTGTGGCTGCCAAAGCTTGGAATGAGCTCCCTCTGAATTTACAGAGGACTGTCGACGATCTTGTTTTTCTAAAAAAACTGAAAACCATATATTCCAATAATGTTTCTCTTCATCGAAATCTCCTGTATGCCGTTAGCGCCATGATGCCTCTGGGCGAACGTGCGCTCTACAAGTTCTGATAACATAACATAACAGATACTGTGGAGCAAGACCATTGATAGCTTTGTAGACTAGGAGAAGGTACTTGAAAACATGGGACATGTCCGGTATACGGCTCGGGTGTTAGTCTGTTTTCTCTCACAGTGAGCTGTCCATGAGAAAGTGTTCGTGTCAGGAAGGGGAGGGGTGGTTGAGTTCCTAAGTATCCTACCTGGCAGGATGGGGGGAAAAGGTTTTATAGGGAAGGGGAAACTGTGTTTCGCTGTCTGGTGTCCCAATTCCACTCCCTCAAGACCCCTCATCCAGTTGATCTTCCCGCACTGGTCCCCCCCCTCATCCCCCAGGAACTGGATCCAAAAGCGATGGCCGTTTCCTGGCCACCAGGATGACAGATCCCCGGGGACTAGCGGATCAAGACACTTTCAGGTTTCTCACAGACCCTGAAACAACGCGACGTGGGTCTGGGACCCTGAAACGAACAAGAGACATTTTTATCCGCTTGGTTCACTCTCCTGTCAAATATACAATGCAATGGTGCAAGTATGGGATCCACACCCAAGAGTGAAAGGGTCTGGGACCCTGAAGTAAATGAGAGACAGTTATATACTTGACAGGAGAGTGAACCAAGTGGTATAAGGTATGAGAGTTTGAGACAGAAGAGTGAACCAAGGGGATGAGTCTGGCACCCGCACTCATATGGAAAACCAAAGTTTGAAGCAAAGAGGGCCCGGGACCCTGTAAGAGGAAAAGAGAGAGCCCAAGAAAGTACACTTGCTTGACGGGAGAGTGAACCAAGCCGTATAAAGTGTTTCGAGTCTGGGACCCGCACTCACGTGAGAGATTGAGAATAAGAGGGTGAAGAACCCTAGAACTGATAAAAGGAATCCTATGGTAGCGGAGCGTGTCAAGCTGGTAGTATATAAGAACTATGAAGCTAAGAATCAGTTCCTTGTGAATTATCGAGCAACTTGGGATAAGAAGAAATCTAAGGGAAAGAAGCTCAACTCTAGCTTTGAAGTCTTGTATTTTGAAGCATTATTTTGCATCACTTATTTCTACCAGTGGAACTGGGAACTTTTCTGTTGCTTGAAAACACAAAGAACACTTCTTACTTTGAGAAGAGATATTCCTTGCACAGTTGTTATTATATTATTAGTGTTAGGGAGAGGAGTAGGCTTTTCGGACATGACAGTGACTACGTTTTAATTTCTAACTTCCTGACAATTTCACTAGTTTCCTTTGAGGTAGGGAAACCTCTCTTATCTTTACGGATATAGAGGCATTTTTCCCACCCTTTTTTTATTAATAAAAATCTATATCCAAAAACATGCCACTGTTTTGTCCGAGCCTTACTACTGCACCCTTACACTTGTGATCCTCCATTATAGGCTCTCAGATTAGACCTTATCAATAGGCTAGATACTTCTTCTGCCTGTCTGTGCTTCCTCGTTGGTTTTGTGGTCTTCATTACCCTATTCCCCAAGCCCTATCTTCATCGAGCACACCTTCCATGATATCCAGGGGCTCAAATTGTATATTGAAGTCCGCTGTCACAATAACACTCAACCTTCTCTTCCTAAACCTCTTCCTTCTCAAGCCCACCGCTCATCCACCACCAACTCTCTGAGGGTCAGACGCTTCTCCAAGCAGAGAGTCGGGGGGTAGATCTCTTTTCTTGGCTGGGTTCTCTCTTTGGAACAGCCTCCCTGCATCTCTCAAACTTCAGCAGAACAAACTCAAGACCTTCCTTTTCGCTTTCTCTCTTCCTCTCCTTTGCTGATTCCCCTAACTGCTCCACACTCTGGTCACCTGGCCACCCACTGACACTCGGGCCCAGGCTCCTGCATGTCCAGTTGGCCTCGCACTACCTCTGGGCTACCCCAGCACTTAAGGGTCTGTATCTGGAACCCTACAGTCCCTTGTCTCTGCACTTATGAGCCTCCCTCTGGCAGCACTTATTGAGTTACCTGCACTCCCCCCGGCACTTCTCCCCTCCCTCCTCCCTGCACATGTGAGAACTAAATGACACAAGATCTTGTAAGATCGTTGTTTTGTTTTCCTTCTGCCCCCCCCCTGTCTTGTCGCCCTTAGAAACACTTGTGTACGGTGGTGTTATAAATTACTTAACTATCATTAGGCATGAATTCATCTCCATCCAAAGATCTTGTAGAACAGGAGAGGATTCTATCCTCTCCTGTTCTACAAGGTCTATTATACAGAGTGATCAGGAGAATCTCATTACCATTTTCATGCTTCAAGTGAACCTCCAGCAAGTCGCTGCATTTGATGTCTATCATTGGGAAGGAATTTAGCAATGCAGCCTCCACCCAAAGCAATACACCAACACTAGGCCTGCCACTCCTGTCTTGTATGGCTGGAATGGCAAAGGTTTCATAGCTTTGCAAGGGTGCTGCCTCTATGACCCAATTTTACTGGAAACCTATAACTTCATGCCCTCAGACAAAATCAAGCCAATCCTCATCTGCAAGGTGTTTGTTTAACCCTGCAATGTTCCTAGACAGAATCTGCACCACTGACTCTGGGATGGGTGCTGACATGAAAACCTGTATCTACACTCCAGAGTCTTGGTGCTGCCCATATCAATCAAGATCTTCCATTGAAGCCACCCCACTAGGACTACTTCCACCCCGATCAGCAGCCTGACTCTGAATAATATGTTGATCACTCCCAATTGAACTCTCGATAACTGCATTGGGGAGGCTGCATGCATGCTACTCACTGTGCCATTGAGAGTAATGTTAATGGGCAGTGGTAATGCACCCGTTTTGTGCATATGCCTGGCCAGTAGGCCATTATCAACTAGGTCCTCTAGTTGCAGGGAACTAATTTTTATGATCACCGCTAGTGATCTTTGTTCCATGGCTAATAGCCCATTAAGCATGTATTCTTCCTTGAGCTGATCTTTAATATAATCCTTGGGCCTGAGGTATGGGCTTCGCAGATGTTCACACAGCCGTATGTTGCTTTTAATTATGCTAAGGCACCTTTATATCGTTTTCCAACTGCGTACATTGTCTAAGTAGAAGCAGACTTTTTAGGTGAGCCTGCTGCTCTGGCTCCTCCTAGAGAATCCACCGTCTTCCTGATTTTTCCTTGGGATTAGCCAAATTGTAGGCTGTATTATAGGGCGACTCTTGGCTGTGAATGCATTAATTACATCTGTTTCCTTTCCCACTAGATCAGTGGGGGGGGGGGGGGTTAGTATTATTGCCCACTGAGCTAACAGGGGAAATAATGTACCTGTGACGATACCTATCGATGACAAAGTCTTCAGCTCTCTGAAGGCTTTTTTTTTAATGTTACCTAATTCTTTACGTAGTACAGGGTTATCAGTCTTAAATTGATCAATTATGGTAAAATGCTCTCTACAGCCCCCTCAATGGCACTTATTGCAAACCTATGGAGTGCTTCTTCCCGCTTTGTCACCCTAGATTTTTTTGGGCTGATGCCCTTTCCGTGCTTGGGTTACAGTTACTTTGCCGCTGGGGCCCTCTATCCCTTCCTCAACCACCAATGCATTCAACCTAATTGGTATACTCCCTTCAGAGGGATACAACAGTGGGCCTCCTTCTTGTCCCTCCACCCCCTTTCCCCAGACCAGACTCATATCTGTCCTCATCGGCCATCTGGGCACTGCCTACTTCTACAGGGATTCTATAGCTTCCCCCCCCACCCCTCCCATATATAGCTGGAAGATTTGGTACTTCGTACCCAGGAAGTATTTTACCAATACTGAGTAAAGTGGGGGAGAATAGCCTCAGGGCCCTTTAAACTATCCCTTGACAATTTCCTCATATCTTCATTCGATAACTCCAAAGTTGCTGCATGCCTATCTGAGCCCCTCAACTGGTGTGAGGTATTATCCTGAGAGGCTGCTAAACCAATTGTTAAATCTTCCTTTCTCGATGGAATTACACAATTCGAAACCAGTACTTTCCCTCTTGACCCCCCCCCCGACCCACCTGCCTGCTTAAGAAACCTCAGGGGTTTCTAGGTCATATGGCAAGTTAGCAGTTTCATTATTCATGGTATTTGCTTCATCTATAGGTTTACTGAATTTGGCCGACCTGTTCGTGGCCTTTCCACTAGCTGGGCATTGTGTGGCCTTCCTTTTTGTCATTGTGTTAAATGACCCCTCTCGATGAGCTAGTTGATAGATTGGTAACAATCCAGGAAGATACTATATTGCACTTGTTTAGTAACCTAAACTGCTTCCACAGGCTTAATGGCCCACGGAGCATAACAATGCAGGGTTCTATAGCCCAAAAAGTGTAAGTGCAAATACATGTGCATACAAGAGCACAGTTCAACGGCCTAAGTTTTTGGCATACTTCCAGTAAAGTGCAAGTGCAAAAAGAGTATAAAATCACGTAATTCTAAAATCATAAAAATCTCATAAAATATCTAAAGAAGATGACACAATTGACATTAAAATGTTAACTCTGAAACTCTAAAAACAAGCTTTGAACAGTTATTAAAAAATATAGAAGATGTGGAAACAAAGTTCATATAATTCATATAACTAAGCCTTTATTCTGGCTCAGATGATAATAGCCCATTGAGATTAAAGGGCCCCAATTAGACACAGTGGGATGTTTGCTGGCTGAAGTGCTAGCTAATTAGTGTTCAGCTCATTTTGCAACTTTGAGGCAACTAGCCGCATCCATTAAGCCCCTTTGTCCAACAGCAAAGTAATAGTTATTAAATCACCGATTTATTCCAGGCATACAATGTCAGAAGCCGGCATGCGACACAAAGATGGAACAAGCCGGGACAGCAAAGGGAAACTTCACAGCAGCAGTATAAAACACAGCGCACACAATAATTTGCAAGGTAAACTTGCGTCCAGGAGATCAGAGAGGGGTGTGCTCTAGCACCTTGAAGCGTCTTTTGCTAGATGGAATTACAATAATAGACCTTAGACCAAATAATCAGACAGACTCAAGAGTATGACAAATTACTAATGTATCCTCAGTTTTAAAGCAGGGTCAACATGCAACATCCTTCCACACTTTCAGTGCGAGGGTACATTCTGTATGGCTGTGGAGTGCAGAACGTCTCTCATACACTTGATGCGGTATAGGAACGATGCAGTGTGTCCCATCTATGGCTTTTCTTTGACTGTTCAATATGACAGCAGCGAGGGGGCAGGGACTGGCAGGATAGTACCTACCTGCTCCTCTACATGGGCACGTTCGATAGCTTGAGGGGCCGACTTAGTCCCCCCTTAAACCTTCCCAATTCCAACTATATGGTGGCTTCGCCTATGCCGTTACTGAGCCAGACTCCTCCTCGGTCCTTGTCTGAGTCTAATGCTGCGGGCCTGGAGTTGGTCTTTCAGAATACAATAGCACCTAACACCTTGATTTCCAACACTGCGCCCTTGGATCTCGCGGGCTTCGCCTCTCAGGGACCACTCAGGCAATTTTGATAGCGGGCGCGTGGGCACTGTGAGGCAGGCGTGGTATCACAAGTAAGTACAGAAACGCAAAAGGTACATGTTTCAACACTTTCATTAAGTGTGACTGGGGTTGGTGAATTCCCAACTGGCCCCAATTCTATAATGGGAGTAGTCTCGACCATCAAAGTAAAATAAAATGGTCCAAGTCAGTCAAACAAAGGTAAATGTCTGTGTCAGAAAACCTATACTTGCCCTCACCTTTCACAATAACTAAGTGTGGGAAAATGAATGAAAATAAAGAGTGTGTTAAAAGAATGTCAGAATGGCAATGAAAGTGGCTCACCACTCCCTTCCCCAAATTCAGTGGGGTTCTCACAAAGTTCCTTCAAGGTGGATAGTTTGCACAGTTCAAAGATCTCTCGTATATCTGTTAGGCTTTCCTCACCTATTTCAATGTCAGTTCAATATGCATCATCACAGTTGCCTTTAAGGGATTCTTTCGTCTCTGCATGCTCTATTTCTCTCATGCTCTTCCCTTCAATGGCTTTCAACGCATTTTTCATTATTCACTGTTCTTTTATCTTTCACGAAGCGTTCAAAAACGTGCCTTCTCACACGGCACCACTCCATTACTTTGTTTTCTCATTGGCTCCCTCGTCCACTACATACTTCCAAACTTTCAATTCAGTGTCTTTATCCTTCAACATGTAGCCTTACGTGTAACACTGTAGCTTTCACAATTGCGTGTAACACAAACCTGGCTCTTCCTGTCTTTGAACTTACTGCCTGTGATTGCTTTCGCACGTCCTTCAGTTTTCAATTCGTCGAGGTCTGTGTCTTGCCCACCTGCCCCTCATTCGCTCCCAGGCGGCCTTGCGGCCCAGAGGATGAAACAAGCAGTTTGCTGGTGCATGGAGGAAAGGGACTAGCCGGCCCCTCGGCTCCCTTTTTTAAAATCTTCTGGCTTCTTAAAGAAACGGCTCCCTCGCCACGCTTTCTCCTGCCTCAACTCACAGCCTATCAGCGTCTCAGCGTTCCCCTCTACCTGGCCTGGTTCTCTGTAGCTCTCTCTCAGCTGCTCCTCCATCTTGCCATCCAGCTTGCCTTCCTTCTTGGCCCCTGCCTTCCTCGCCTTCCTCTTCCTGTCTTTCCGTGCTCCACCTTTTATAGTTTGAAAAACAGTCCATAAGTTTCAGGTGTGTGTGATTGTGACTTGGTGCCTGACCTTGCCTGGCCTTATTAGCGGGACACGGCCAGTACATGTTACTAGTGGTAATCTTCTTAGTCTCAGTCTTCCTCTTCCTCGTATCAATAGTTGGGCTGATTAGGAATGAAGGGGAGTTATGGGAGTTGTAGTATCCCATGAAGGTAGAGAGAATATGGGGTAAATAACTGTCAGGAAATGGGGGATACCATGTCTCACCTTCCGGTGTTTCCTCCCCACCCCTCAGCACCCCAAACCCAGGTGATCCTCCCTCGCTTGTCCACCGCCAGGGTCAGGATCCAATAGCGATGGCCCTTCCAAAGCCACCTGAATAAGGAATCCCTGGGGACTGAGTCGTGAAACACCTTCAGGTTTTTCACACCACACTGCACAACAGACTCAGGATTTAAACAGTTCCTGCTCTTTGAAGTGAAATTAAAATAATGCAGCGCCCAATGCCACGCCTTTGGCTCTTGCGGGCTTCCTGTAAAACCTTGTTAGGTTGCAGCAGAGGCGATGTATGAAAATGGGGACTGACCAAGGCTCAAGTCAGTGGGCTGGGGCCACATGATGTGATTGCACACATGTGATCAATTACATTTAAAGGGCAAGAAAAGGGGGTCTATGGACTAGGCGTATACACCAGGTCTGTAGTGATTGACATCCTTGAATCCAAATTCCCTGTACTGTGTGAAATTTCCCTCAAACTTTTTTCCATGTTTTAGGGCATGTTTTGCACGCGTGGGTGCCAATATTTGCAAGTGACTCGATATATAACAGGTTATACAGCCAGCACCATACCAGCTCGGTCTCGAGACAACCAGAAAGGGCAGTGGCCTGGAATCCAATTGGTACAGGTGCCACTCGGCATGAAGATATTATGTCTAATACTTTGGCCTTTATCTATGCTTTTTGTTGTTAAGTTTTAAGATTTGTTGCTCGATCTTTTTCTCTCCCATTCCCTGCAAATAAGAGTTTTCCTTTTCTTCTGGCCTGAGTTGGCCTTAAACCTACTTAAGGATAAAATAGCATGCAAGAAGTTCAGAACCACTGATTAAATACTGTGCAACTTTCCGAATATTGAATACATCTAAAATGAAAAAAGAGGAATGACGATCCTTTTAGAGTTGTAATTGCACAGTTCTCAGTGCATAGTTTATGATTTTCTTTTACCATTGCCTGGCCAAACGCAGTCTTGATAATGCTGTGGTAGGCAAAGCCCATTTTCCCAGTACATTATAACCTAAAATGCCTTGGTAATTGCTAAACGTGCAAATCTAAGAGCTGCTGCATGGTTTGGCCAGCAGTTATTTTTCTGTAAATGCTCTGTTTTGTATTGTACTTCCTTTAAACAAGTAATTTCTGGTAGCTGTGTGTGTACCTTTTAAGTCATTAGGAACACTATGGCATGTGTGCCTTTTTACAAGGAACAAGATGTGCTCGACTCAAAGGAGTATATAGCGCCTACTCCAATTAGTGCAGCCCTTTTTCACGCATTTATGACAGCCAGCCTCTCCTAAAAAGTAAATGCATGTGTTTGAAACTAGGACATGGTATTTGTTTACCACCTTCCCAAGATCAAAAATTAGGAAACCTCTTTTATGAAACAGTTTGTGTTTTGGCCAGATTTATAATGTTATGTTACAATGTATGTACAGTCTGGCCAGTAGCTGTCCATTTAAAGCAGTCTCTACCTACATGTAATAATGTTCATTGATACCTTGTACACATGCACAAAATCCTTTAGTAAATAAAGCTGGATTGATGACTTTTTCAATGTCTTTCCTTATCCATTTGAAGCTAGTTAGAGTGAAAACTATGTACGGGTGACTTCCATGTTGGTATATAATCTCCTGATTGGGAATTTTCTGCTTTGGCTGCAAGGCTGTATCAGTGGTTGAAGTGGGCGGGAGCAGTTGGGTGCGGTGCTCCTCTAGTTTTTTAAATTAAGTTTTACTGTTCCTATACTTTTATTTTGAAAAGAAACCATTCTGGAATGAGGGCCAGGGGAGGCCAGTAGGGAACATAGTTCCAAACCTTTTGTACACTTCGACCACTGGGCTGTATATGAAGTGGAGTTGTAATCGACCATTTATTTATTTTGTATTTATTTATTTATTTATTCATTTATAAAGCACTCAAGGCCCAAAGGCAACCAGGTGCTGATGCACAGTTATGGAGATGGTTGCAGTTATTTGGGGCATAGCGACATGGTTGCAGAATTACACTTTTATACAATATACATTTATATACATGTATGTACACAAGTAGTACATGTATTGAACTTGTACCTAAGCAATTATTGAAGGAGGTCTGTCCTGAAGAGTAGTGTTTTTAGGTTTTTTCTAAAAGATCAGAATGAGGTGTCGTTTCTGAGGTGAGTAGGGAGGGCATTCCACAATTTAGGAGCTATAGTAGGGAAGCTTGCTCCACCTGCTTTCTGTCTTCTGTATTTAGAGGTGATGAGAAGGTTGTTGTACTGTGAGCGAATAGGTCTGTTAGAATGGACTTTGCGGATGAGGTTACTGAGGTAGAAGGGTGCCTTATTTGCAATACATTTTTGAGTAAGCGTAAGGGTTTTGAAATGTATTCTGTCCTGGACAGGGAGCCAGTGGATCTTCCCCCTGATGGTAGAAATGTTTTTGTGTCTAGGAATGTTTAAGGCAGCTCTAATGGCGTTGTTTTGGACAACCTGTCATTTTCTGATATTTCTTGAGATTGTTCCTGCAAAAAGTGAGTTGCAGTAATCTCCCCTGGATAATATCAAGGCTTTGGCCAAGGTGATAGTTATCAGAGGAGAGGAACGGTCTGCTGGCTCTTATCAATTTGGCAGTGTAGGCTGCTGAGGAGACGACAACGTTGACCTGTCTAGTTAAGGTAAGAGAGGAGTCAATACACACCCCCAATGTTTTTATCTCATTGGCAACTGTAATAGTATTAGTGTCGATATTGAACAATTTGTATGTCTGGGGGGAGGTTACTGAGTTTAGTTTTGTTACCAATGAGGATTAAGTCGGTCTTATCATCATTAAGACACAATTCGTTAAGCGCCATCAATGCCTGGATGGCCAGGTATATCTTGTTTAAGTTTTTGTAGTCAGTATTGTGGCATCAGTAATGGGTATGAGTATTTGGGTATCGTCTGCATAGCTTCTATACGTGATACCCATATTGTCTAGTTTATCAAATAGTAGCTTAGTGAAGGCATTGTATAGTGTGGGTGACACGCAGGAGCCTTGCGGTATGCCACAAGTCACAGGGACTGGAGGGGCTGCCGAATTGTCGGAAAAGACCCTCATGGTTCGATTGGTTAGGAATGACTTAATACATTTGATGCATTCTGCTGAGAACTAGGAAGCGGTCTCAAGGTGTTGGACTGAAAATGTCATGATTGACCAGATCAAAAGCTGCAGAGAGATCTAGGAGACGGAGGATGCACAGTTCCCCTTTGTCTTTGTATTGATCCATTTGCATTTTGAAATCTAATAAAGCGGTCTCTGTGCCGTGACCTGGCCTGAAGCCTGATTGGCTTAGACCCAAGAGATAATTATCTTCCAAATGTTTTTGGACCTGCAAATAGGCTGCACAATCGAATATTTTTAATAAGAATGGTACAGTGGTCATGGGACGGAAGATGGTATGGATATTGGGGTCCAGTGTTGGTTTTTTGAGTAGGGGTAGAACCCACACTGTTTTTAAGTCATTCAGTACTGTATTAGAAGCAAATGAGCTGTTGTTGAAGCTGGTGATAAAGGGTGCACATTCTGATGCACATTCTTTTATCAATGTTGCCGGGCAGATTTCACCTTTGCATCTAGATCGTTTTAAACTATTGATGATGGTAATAGTATCGGAAGTGGAAAGTGGTGAGAATGTATTAGCCTCTGCTGAGGGAGGTGAGGTTGGTTGTGTTTGGATGAGGTAGAGTTTAGATTTTTTTTGTTCTATTTTTCGTTGAAGTGAGGAGATTTTTTCTGCTAAGGCATTTTGAATGTTAGAACACCATTGTTCGTCTTTGACAGTATTATCCGGGGTAAGTGCTGGAGATTCTAATTCATGGAGAATTGTGAACATTTCTCTAGTGTTGAATTGAGCATTAGATATTCTCTGGTTATAGACCCCACTTTTAGCTGAAAGAATTTCTTTTTGTAATTATTAGCTGCTGCCTGAAAAGGCTTTTATGTGCATAGTTGGCGATTTCCGCCAGTTATTTTCTGCAGATCTTTTTGAAGCATGCATTGTAGTTCTGGGGTGAAAAAAGGGTTGATGTCTGCAATATCCAGAGTGTGCGCAGTGATAGATCTGGGGTTGATGAGTGCCCCTTTTAGTGTGGTTGCATTCATGCTGGCAGAGGCCTTGCTAGAGGCAACTTTGTGGGGGTTAGCGACACTTGGTGTGTGTGGAAGTGGTGTGGTGTGGTGTGGTTGGTGACGGTGAAGGTGGGTCGTTTAGTTGACCCTGGGTGTGTGTGTGCGAGCGGAGAGTCTATGTACTCACATTGATCCCGTGATAGGGCATGAGAGTAGAGAGAGAGAGTGGGGGCTGGGGAGTCTGTAAACAGGTATTTTTGTAAATGAAGGGTTGAGGCATCATAAGTGTGTCTCTGCCCTGTTCTCGCAGAGAGACGGTCTAGTCTTGTAAGTTTCTCTGGGGGTAATGCAGTTAATGGGAGGTAATTGTTGTGGGATTGTGGTCTAGTCAAGCCTTTGATGGGAGAGCATAGGTTGGTAGGACGTGGGATGATGGGGAAAGGTGCAATTTTATTGAGGAAAGGAGTGGGGCAAGGAATAGGGTAGTGGTGAGTGCAGCGTAGGCAGGCTAGGCCCTTTCCAAGTTGGATATTATCGCCTGTGGTGCAAGGCGGATCCATTGTGGGGAGGGGGTGTTGGGATTTCTTCAGATGGTAGTTTGCTACTAATAGCAAATTTAGAAAAGTGGGCAGCAGGAAGTTGACTGACATAGCACTCAATTTGGGGTTGCTATGTTAGGAGGCAGGTTTAGTAGCACAGCGGCTGGTGCACAGTGGCTAATGTTACAGTGAGCTGGTAGCAAACAACACAGTGGTAAGCGGTGGCAGGTATAGCAGTAGGCTAGTCACACAGTAGTTAATAGTGCAGGAGCTGGTAACAATGGTTGACAATGGCTAAGAGCACAATATACTGGTAACACACAGTACAATAGCTGTGTGCTGCTGGTTGCGCTACTGTGCGTAATTGAGGTCAGGAGACATGCAGTGTTGGCGGTAGCCAGTTGATGGTGAGGCTGGAGGAGATGGGCACTACAGTGGGTATCACTACATTGTACGAAAGTTGATCTGATTCTGGAGGCTACCGTTAATGACATGGGAATGGGCAACACAATTGATATGGCAATGGGCAGCACAATTGATAACGTAGTGGAAGGCTACGCAATTGAATTATATGCTAGGGGCTGCACAGTTAATGTCTGTAACGTGTGGTATTGACGTAGATGTGAGGTTATACCTAGACAGATGGATGCCAAAAAGTCAGGAAAGGCACAATTGATAACGTAGTGGAAGGCTACACAATAGATGGCATGGCAATGGGCAACACAATTGATATCATGGCAATGTGCAGCACAATTGATAACGTAGTGGAAGGCTACACAATAGATAGCATAGCAATGGGCAACACAATTGATAGCCTGACAATGGGCAACACAAATGATAACAGTGGAAGGCTACACAATAGATAGCATGGCAATGTGCAACACAATTGATAGCATGACAATGGGCAACACAGTTGATAACGTAGTGGAAGGCTACGCAATTGAATTATATGTTAGGGGCTGCACAGTTAATGTCTGTAACGTGTGGTATTGACGTAGACGTGAGGTTATACCTAGACAGATGGATGCCAAAAAGTCAGGATAGGCATTAAGCAGTTATAATAACAAAGGGTAAGGGATACACGGCAAACCAGCGTTCCGTTGGCGAGTTAGCAAGTGCGGAGCAAGGACAAGAGCAACGTGTATTAGGTAGAGGCCAACGTTTCTTGGGCAGATGCATTGTATCAGGGTGCCCTTAAGACGGGTGGCAGGGACAAGCAGGCAGCAACCTGTTTGTGCATGCAGACTTTAGGATGGAGATGTGGCAAGGCGCGGGATGGGTGTGGCTGTTGGATGTAGAGTCGTGGCCAGCTTTGCCTTTGTGATGTCGGTCGAGGCAAGTTGGATGTGCAGGACGCAGCACGCTAAGGGGCCAGGGACTGGATAAAGAGCGGACAGCGAATGTGGACTGAGTAGAGGAAGTAAGTAGATGGAGTGCTATAGATGGTAAGAGGTACTCACTCAGAAAGATTGAGGTGATGGATGGCAACGTGAATGGGCAACGGCCGGACACGGACAGGCGCAGACAGGCCTGTGCCTTAGTAGTGAGGAGGGCCGGCTTGCGCCTTCCGGCAAAGCACTCTGCAGGAAGTAGATGCTTTCAATGGAGAAGGGGCCGGATGCACACTTTTGATGGCTTATCCTGCCACGGTCTGCAGGCTGCTGTCGGGTAAGGTAGTTCTCATCGAAGCAGAGTTCGAACGATGCAGGTTGGGCTCCTGCCCACCTGATGATTACGGGTGCATTGAATGTTGGATTAATTTTAGGCTAGATCTCATTCATAATATTTGGACGCCTACTAGTCTGGTTAATGCTTTTTAGACAAGAGATGGCTAAACCACCTTGAAGACCTGTTGTGTAAGCCTAGACAAACCTATTTCAGTAAATGCTGAACCACCCGAATTCAGGCATATTTCTTTAGACAGAAATGTACTGAATTTCTTTCAAGGTTCGGGCAGGATGGTGATGTCTCACAGATTGCATAAGGCATGCGTGGTTGGAGTTTTGATCAGTCTTGTAGGCAGAGGCAGGAGGTTGCTAGAGTAGTTAAGGAAGAGCTAGAAATTTAAAATAGGATTATGTTCAGGGAGTGGCAATTGGGAGAATGGAAATAGGCTAGGTTGATTATTTAAGTTTGTTGGAGGTGAATACGAGATGACCTTTCATTCGCATCTGGAGAAGTGCACTCAACCAATGTTATGTTATAGTACGTTAACTGAATGTATTGAGCGCTCATACGGCCGAAGCCATCATGGCGCTAGAGAGATAAGTAGTATTATTTTTGTGAGGTCACTATTTTAAAAATAGCATTGTTTTGTGATAAAATAGCAATGTTGACGGAATCTGCCAGTAGATCCCTGCATTCTATTGTCAACCAAGCATAGGATGCATGTTTAATCTTCTGTTTGAAAACATCAACAAAAAGATGGTCTCTGCCATGGACAAAAGGAAATGGATGATGCCCATGTTCTATGTCTTTGACGATGAGGGAGAGCAGCAGTCAGGAAGAAGAGTTCCCCCTGGGTGAGCATGCTAGTCCGTTTTCGGGCAAAACGCTTGGGTGACAAGAGAAACCCAGTAGAACCTTTCACTTCATGCATGCATTTAAAAATGGTTGCAAGTTGCCTAGAGCAGGCCGTTACATTCAGTGGCTGTAACTGTGTGTGTAAAACATGTTGCATCTTTTTATGACTACTAGCGAGGCAAGGAGATCATTTCAGTGCATTCATGTCACATTTGTTGTCAATTACTATTAACAAGGAGGATATCCGATTGTTTGTTGGAGGGTGGCTGTAACTGAGTATAGAACACACATATGCTATCTTCTTGTTACTAGGGAGAAGTGCCTGGGGGTGGGGGGATCCCTCTGGCTCAGCCTAAGCAAGCACTGATTGATTGCTTTTCACCTTGAGGTACATGGCATTGAGTTAGGTTTTTACCCGTGACTGTTAATATGTGAAATGTGTTTAATGGTCTCAGACAAGATTTCAGTGTGTGCGCCCTCCTTTATTACAGCGAGAGAAACCGACAATCATTTTCAACTCCGTGCAAGCCTCATGTAAAAAAAAAAAAAAAAAGAACAAAAAATGCATATCTAAATTGATATATTTTACTCCCATTTTGCATGCATTTTATGCCCAAGGTGAGAATTGTGATAAATCAAAACCAGTCCCATTGTGTGCTCGAAATAGTTGCAAGCCTATATCATTAACGCAAACATGATTATGGCTGCAGATTTATGAAAGGGATTTACAATGAACATACAAGCCTAGAATGTGTTCACCATTTTATAAAAGTTATTTACATTGACCACCATTGGATGATCAGAGATAGCATTTTGCTCATTACAGACATCGGCCCAGTATCCTGCGATCTTTACACATGACCACATCATATGAAAAACACCTGCTGCCTCACTCCCACAGCTAGGACATTTCCCCGTTGCTGTATCATATATACTTTTTAGATGTGCAGGAGTGTAGTGGACCCTACTAAGTATTTTGTAATGTATTAACTGGTATCTGGAGTTACAAGAAATGCTCTTTGTCAACCCACATAGTCTGGACCAATGTACATCCGTGAGGGTGATCCCCGGGTCTTGCTCCCACTCACTTTTTGCACTAGAGGTTTGAGATGCTCTGTGTGATAATGAAAGCTTATACAGTGCAGAGGCGGATTTCTTTGTGGAGCTTGGAGTAAGCACATATCCCAGGTCTAAGTGTATTGGGGGCTCCTCAAGAGAATTCTCCCACATTGTGGCCGTTGCCGAGCAAAGTCTAAGGTATTGAAACCGTTGTGGTGGTCTGTCCCCTACTATGGGTTTTATTCCCTGCCAACTGATAAAGTGACAGTCTACAAATATGGCCCCCATCAGTTGAACTCCGCTCTCCCTCCATAGCGAGGACATTGCAGTGTCCCGCGTTGGGGGGAGGGATGCTGCATCCCAGAGGGGCATACGAGGGTGGTAGAGTACTGTGCGTTGCGGGTCACCTGCCAGTCTATCCCATGCTCTACATGTCACGAGTGTTGAGTTCATGGTGTTGTCATGTAAAGAAAGATCTTCCCGGCCATAATGAAAACAGTTTTGGGAGTCTGGCCATTTTAACTAATGCTAGGCGGCCCTTTAGTGAGATTTGAAGGTGCCTCCAACGGGTAAGTTTGGTGCACAGGGCGCCCTCCAGTTTCCCATAGTTAAGTGTTCGAGTCAGTTGAGTAGTTTGTGCTACTTCTACTCCCAGATATTTCATAGTATTGCGCGCCCATGTAAGACCAAGAAAGTCTGCAGGGCGTGTAGTCGCATCTGTTAATGGGAATATCTCAGAATTTGCTGTGTTCAACTTCAAGCCAGAGGCATTCACAAATCTTCATGTTTTTTTAAACAGTCTGCTATGGGCATCCTTCCGTCGGGTTCACTCTTGTGAACACAATGTTCACTTGCATCAGGCTTTGCCCCATTCTTTTGACATCTCTCCGTCGGGTTCAATCTTGCCAAGCACGCTGTTCTTTCTCCTTTCTCACTATTCAGGATTCATCTCCCTTAGCTTTCCATTTACGTTTAGGTCAAAGACTTTCGTCTATACAGGGGGTTTTGCTAGACCCCTGTATGACCACTTTGACCTTTTTCTTGCGGCTCTCCTAAGGCCTTCTTGTATCGGTAGTTTCAACAAACAGGGGATCAACCAGATTTTCTCGAATGAGCACCCACGTGGTGCTGGACCCCTCTGCAGCTGGTTTTCCCCTAAGACGCTAACAGTTCTTTGAACTTTCCTTAATTTGCCATTTGCAACTTTCGGCGCCGCTCCCTGTCCTGCTTATCAATGTGTGAGGGCTTTGTGTAGCGTTGACATCCACTGCAAAACATGCTGGGTATTGTTTGTGGTCTTACGATTCCTTTTACGGAGGCTTAGAGGATCTGGGTCAAAAAAGGCAAGGTCGCTTCTCTCCTTGTCACCCCCTTCGGTTCTCGCCATCTTTCTCCTCCTCTTGAACTGCTGTACTTGGATAGCTGTCTTGTCGTGCAGTCTGCCTTGCTCGTAGTGTACTCTTGTGCTCCACTGTTTATCCCTGTGGGGAAAGTAAAGGGCCATCAGGTGTGTGTGATTCTGGTCAAGTGCCTGTTTTTGCCTGACACTTGGGTTGGGACATGTCAGGCAAACAGTTGTCGCATTAGTCCCTTTTCTTTCTTGGTGTAATAAAGTGTTCATGTCTGAAAGGGGGGCGGAGGGGTTAGCGTTTGGTAGGGTTTATGAAATAGACAGGGGGGATTGTGGGAACAGTAATGTTTTGTTAATGCAGATTGGGAGTTCAGGAAATCATAACCAGATGGACGTGGAAAAGAATGACTGGGAGTTTTCGGGCAGGTAACAGTGTAAAAAATGGAGATGAGGCGCGCACTCTGGTTCCCAGTCAGATTTACCTGCTAAAGCAACAGTTAGTCTTCTCCTCCAAATGTTTTCCTGACTCTATCAATCATCATGGAGGCTGTTTTCCTTTTCCTTTTCAGGTGTGTCTGGTTAACTCTCATTAAAGTCTCTAAGGATTCTGGTACATGTAGTCGCACAATTTTTTCAATGCAGGTGACTAGGAACCAACGCTCCTCCAAAGCACACGTCTTACCCTTGATAGGGGGTGGGGGAAAAACATGGATTCTGTGAGAGGTTGTTTCCTACTGTAAAAGGGTTTGGGCTCTTAATAGGTTTACCAGAGGTGTAGGGGTGGTTGGATTCTGGTAAGGGAGACTCATTGGGCAGAAGGTAGGTTGAGTTGGTACAGCCTATGAAAGCATCAAGGACTTTTTTCTCCTTTTGTTCTTTCTCGGTATAATACTGCGTCTCACCTAGCAGATTCCCCTGAATTCCCCTAGCCAGGTGATCCTCCCTCGCTCATCCACTCCCAGGGTTGGGATCTGAGAGCGCAGTCCCTTCCCTGGTCACCTGAATAATCTATTCTCAAGGTCTATTCAGAAGAGTACTTTCAGGTTTCTCACATACCCTTCCCCCTATGCTGGTTGTACTGTGGTGTTTCATGTGGAAATTCCACCATGGACCACCTAGAGTGTTGGTCCAAGCTTTCCAGCATATTATCGGAATCGTTACCGCTGGGACTTTTAACCCTTTCCCGGTTGATCAAGGCTTGCGTAGGAGAGGATTTCAAAAGTTCTCTCCTCTCTTTCTCTCTCTATTTTTCTCCCCCTCTCTTGAGTTTCCATTAACTCTTCCTCTATATTTTCAGGGCAAACCCCCATAATATGGCCCCACTCTCCATAAAATAAGAACTAATCTATGTGTCTCTGAATCATCTAGAGAGATTAGAGATGTTGATGTTCTACTATCCTTATTCAGGGGGCAAAAATAAAATTAAGGCTGTCCTTTCTTTCTACGTGTTCCTCTTGGTCAACATAGGATTCTCCTGGCATCCTCCCATTCGATCTTCTGATGTCTTCTTCCATTTGTTTGCCTCTTATTATTCCCTCTGAATAGTAATGATGGGTTCCTGGGAGTTTGTTTTCTGAAAAAGGGGTCTCTAGACCTTCTCCTGATGTTTCATGAGATGACATTTCCCCCAAGGTCCCATTTATTAGGTTCTCTCTGGATAGTTGCCTCATATATTCCTTCAGCTCTAGTCCTCTAGGTGTTTTGTTTTTTAAACTCCTTAGATTTTTATCTTCCTTTGCCCTTAAAATGTTGGAGCTAGGGGTATCCTTTGCACATTTTTTCCCCAGAATTAATTTGCGAGTAACTTCTCTAGCGATGGGGTTGCGTACTTCGTATGCCCTGGGAGAGGTAAGGTTAGTAGGACTTCCAATTCCTCTGTTGTGGGATTTGGGGCTTCTGAGGAAAGGAAGGAATGACCTATCTGAGGTTGATCAAACCTGCTGGTGTTTTTAGTGTTTCATTTAGATGCAGAAATCCACATGTTCTCATATACAAGGGTCCCCAGTAGTTCCCCTCTGTGACTATCTGTTGGGGTAAAAGAAACATTGAGCAAAGCAAATTTTAGCTCATCTCCACAAGATAGAAGGGGAAATATTTCTGCACCCATTTTCCTGTGGGGTACCACATAGATGGCTGAGGTGGTAGAACAACTCATCTGTAACTCTAGACATACCACACTTTTATCTCTCTCTGGTATCAGATAGTGTTGGGGACATCATATGTAATAACTATTTCCCTCTACCGTTTTCCGTTTGGGGGAATGGCTTGGGGTTTTAAAGGGTGAAAGCTAACCCACGTCTAAAGATGGAGTCTCTGTGAGGCGGATCAATTTCCTCAGGGCTGGCTTTCCTAGAACTCGTGTCTCCCTTGTGGTAGGGGCCCCAATTTGTTTCAATTGGGTCATATCCCACCCGTGACACCATATGTAAGGAACTCATGGTGGCAACAGTAAACACAGACACAAGTAATCACAGTTCAAGGGTGTTTTAAATTGTATAGGTAGGTTGGAAAAACGCCTAATCTAAACCTAAATCTAAGTTGGGAGCAAGCTACAACCATCAAATAATAATAAGGCAGTCCTAGTCGCGTCTTGTCAAATAAAAAGGCCTATATTAAGAAAAACCTATTGGCAATCCTTAAAACTAAATACAAAAAGAGTGTGGGATAGGGTTCACAAGAAAGAAAGAAGTGTTCACAAATGATAATTCCGGATGTTGTTGCGCTGGGTCTCCCTTCCCCATGTTTTGAGCATGGGAAAAGGCAGGACTCCTGAGCAGTGCACACGCTCAAGCTTTCCAAGCACGAGACTACAGTTCCATTCTCGGGTATTAGGACCTCCGGTGTTGAGTATCTTTTCTACCCCTTGAACTGCCGTACTTCGATCGCTGTCTTGTTGTGCGGTCTGCCTTGCTCATAGGGGGCTCTCGTGCTCCACCTTTTATCCCTGTGGGGAATGGAAAGTGTGTGTGTGTATGTCTGTCTCTGTCTGTCTCTGTCTGTCTCTGTCTGTCTATGTCTGTCTGACTGTGTCTGTCTGTCTGTCTCTGTCTGTCTCTGTCTGTCTGTCTGTCTCTGTCTCTGGTTGCCTGACCTTTGGGTTGGGACATGTCAGGTAAACAGTTTTTGTATTAGTCCGTTTTCTTTCATGGTGTAAGGAAGTGTTCATGTCGGGGTGGGGGGGTAGGGTTTATGAAATAGACATGGGAGATTGTGGGAACAGTGGTGTTTCATCAATGCAGATCGGGAGTTCAGGAAATAATAACCAGATGGACGTGGAAAAGAATGACTGGTAGTATTCGTGTAGGCAACAGAAAAACAGGGATTTAGAGAGAGGTTGTTTCCTACTGTAACATGGTTTGGGCTCTTAATAGGTTTAGCAGAGGTGTAGGTGTGGTTGGATTCTAGTAAGGGAGACTCATTGGGCAGAAGGGAGGTTGAGTTGGTACAGTCTATGAAAGCCTCAAGGACTTCGTTCTCCTTTTGTTCTTTCCTGGTATAATACTGCGTCTCACCTGGGCGATTCCCCGAGCGTAACATCGGGCTCTCCTACCCAGGTGATCCTCGCTCGTCTACTCCCAGGGTTGTGATCTGAGAGCGCCAGCCCTTTCCTGGCCACCTGAATAAGGGATTCTCGAAGTCTACTCAGGGGAATACCTTCGGGTTCCTCACACTAGCCACTGGGCCAACCCTACCGCCCTCCTCCCGCACCCTCATCTGCACAGTATGCAGTTCCACCACCCCTCCTTTTTTTGCATTTCTCGTTACTGCTCTTGCACGATCCGAATGTCACAAGGCCTAGTAGGACCGTTATTGTTTTATTATGCTATTATTTCCCCTGTTCCCTCCTCCCTTTTTGCCTTGTGGTGTCTGGAAACACCATTTGCTGTATAGAGGCCTTACAAATATTCAATAAATAAAAAATAAATGGTATCTACTAGATGGGTTCATGCATTACCCTATAGTACTGATTGTAAATTGTGTGGGCCAGATTCTCAAAACGTTTATTGTGGTTTTTTTAGCACAAGTGAGGAGATGCGCAATCACATCTTTTTACTTGTGTCAAAAAGAGGAGCAGCCCAATATGCAAAGGGCATCTGAATGAGCGCTTAGCTGAGAATGAGAATATGGTAACCTAAGCATTTCAGCAATGAGTGCTCAGGAAACGAGCACATTCTCTGTACTCCTTTCATTTGCACTCATTTTTGTGAATCCGGTCCTGACATTTTAAAATCAACATTTCAACAGATTATTTTAAAAGCTTTCTCATGAGAAACACCCAATTTCCTCCACATTACTTGGGGCTTGCTATGCTTGCTCGCTTGTGCTAATTTGTGGTATGCCTTGATGCCCCTGCAAGGAATATATTCACCTGCCACCACTTTGAATCATTTACAGTGCAGTGCTCCCTCAGGAGCTGCCCTACCCCCTGACACCAAAATCTTCCTCCGCTACTACCATGCGCATAATAATGTTAGTGACCGCACACAATGGCGGCTGGAACATTTGGGTGATGGGGCAAGCCCCCACTCCCTCGTTTCTATCTTTGATGGTAGACTTTTTTCAAAACCTTACATCTTTCACCTAGCACCGTCTGCAGCAAGTCGCTGCGGCAGCGTGATCACCAGTCATTAGGCATGAGTGATGGCCCAAGCCGGCCGGAGTGTCTGTGGTGTAGAATGTGGTTCTCAGGGAGTTTGAGGGGGGCCTTCTGTAGGGCTCACAGGGGAGCCCCATTTTGTGTTACATAACTGGTTGAGTGGCATCTGCCTCACTGACGTGGCTAAAGAATATTGAGGCATGTGTAGCTGTTTAAGATCCGCTCTCTCGTCTGGATGGTCTGCCTGCATTCCTTGGTATTCAAAGATAAGCAGGTCAGGTAAAATCAAGCGTCAGGTCCACTTGCCATTGTCTCAATATGAAAATAAATATAATTTGTTTGAGGAGCTGTAATATTTTCCATTCCAGGATATGTAGCTCCTCTTTATTCAGTACTCTTATCACACATTCATGGCAAGGGTAAAACATGCCTGTAATTCATGGAAAAGTAAAACATGCCTGCGATTCCAATTCATGGAAATGGTAAAACATGCCTGTAAGTACCTTTAGAAAAAGTTTAAGATTAAGAAATTGTGGAAGATATCCATGTAAGAAATAATGCAAAGTTAGCCAAAGGCAAATATGGGTATGAAGTGTGGTGAGTGGTAAGGGTCTACAAGTAAATGACACCAACTGGATCGGCCTAGCAGTGCTATCTGCTCTCATATTAATTATATTATATCCACATATTTTTTCTTGACATTCCAAACCTGTTTTTCTTTTATGTAAAGGGCCTGTTTACATGCCTTTTTAGTGATTACATTGGTTTCACTCTTGCAGTGGACTCAAGTGATAGCGACTCTGAATTGAGTTCATCTAGCATGGATGACAAGTCCTTATTGGTGGGATCAAAGATACAGACAAACAGAACATGTCTCAAAGAATCTGGTAAGAAAATCCAACATTTGACCTTTTGCCCTAGTTCTAGTATCTTCTAATTTGCTGAGGTGGTCAATTTTTAAAAGTTATGGAATGCGCGTGTATGCTTTAATATTCTGGTATAATGATTGACGTATAATGAAATATATTCTTCTTTAGAGCAGCTTATTGTCAGAATGGAACAGCACTGTTTTGTAATCGACATTTTATCCGCTTTACATATTCTTGAATTGTGAACTGCAATGTACATTGTCTTGTATAATGTCAGATAACGTTTTTGAAGATTTCTGATTTAATTTTGTGTTAAACCAGCCGAAAACATAAGCCATTTTATATAAAGCAAAGATCAGACTGCCATCTGCTGTTTTGTAAAAGGTTCTCAGCTAATAAAAGAAAAATATTGTGCATAAGTCTGAAAAAGTTCTTAAAGAATTCTGTTGTGCCAATGACCACACCAGTAGGGTTTCTTGAATGGTTTATTGGCATATCTTAAGACACATAGTAAAGACCCCCAACCTGCACATAAGCTCTTATCAACTGATCAACTTTGAGCAACAATAAACAGCATAGGAGTTCCAATGTAAGAATGCTCTGACCTCATAGGCTCAGCCTAGAACATAACATTCTACAAGATGTAATGCAGAGCACTGTAAATACATTAGCCATTCACATAACACACCCCCTCCCTTATTAAAACAAATATATAACCAAACAAACTTTTGTACAACATCCCAAATAATACAATGACATCAAAATACACGCAAATTACATTTCTTCTGCAAGATGTCACAGTACATATAAACTTCTTACTTTTTCAACTTTGCTATTCTGGACATATTCCACACTTGCCCACTCTCCAATCTCACAGCATTTTCAAACACTTGGATGACCCTTACCTGATCTGAATACAATGGATCCCCCTTTTTAGGTATCACAGCTCTCCTTATCCTGACGAGATCTCCCACCTCAACTATTGTTCTTTTTCTCAGAAATTTCTCGTTCACCCTTTTCACCCATTTATCCTTTCGTTCATTCATCCTTTGTCTTACATCATCCACAACAATGTCAGTTTCCCTTGCTCTCCCTAGCCAGGCAGGAGACAACAATGTGTTACCCTTGCGACCTCTCATAAGTTTGAAGGGACTATCACCAGTTTTAACGCATGGGGCCATTCGCAAAGCATATAATCGTTCCTTCACTGCCACTTTCTTATCAAACCCACATACATGTGCACTTCTGATAGCCTCCATTATGGACCGGTTTACCCTTTCAATCATACCATTTCCCTGTGGAAAATATATAGCAGACCTTTTGTGCTTTATACCACACTTCACTAAGTAATCTTCAAACAATCTCCCGGCAAATTGCAGACCATTATCTGTAAGTACACTCCTGGGTAATCCTTCCCTCTCAAATATCCCAGACATAAAATCCACAACATGCTGGCATGTCACATCTCTTAGTATTTTAAATTCAGTCCATCTTGAGAATGTGTCTACTAAAGCAAGGATAAATCTCCCTCGCCCCATTCCCATATCAACCGGTCCCAGAATATCAATTGCAATATCTTGCCACACTCCCTTGGGCGCTTGAACCTTTTTCATTGGTTGTGACATAGCCGACACATTTTTCCCAGATTTAATACAATCTGCACACCTACCAACCATCATCCCAATTTCTCGCTCCAAACCTGGCCACCAGTAATCAGCTTTATTATCTCCTTAGTTTTATAAACACCCATATGTCCTTGATGTGTAATTTTTACCAGCCTTTCTCTCAGACAGTGCGATACAACCAATTTGTCCCACCGATACACCAGCCCATCCTTCACAGACAATTCAAACCTTACTTCACATAATGCTCTTTCCTCACCAGACAACAATATTTTTTCTGGCCACTCCTCCCTAACAAAACTCACTATCCATTTCCACATCTCATCATACTCCAATATTCGTGTCCATTCATCTTTTTGTACTATTCCTTCCACAGTTGCAAAAACCATATTTCCCATCTCAACGAATTCCTCTCTCTCCTCTTTATCACCTCCTTCTGTCCTCACTCTGGACACATGATCAGCCTGTACATTTTCTTTACCTGAAATGATTTCTATAACAAATGTGTGACATTGTAGCCTAGTCACCCAACAGGCAACTCTCCTTGACACTTTATCAAGCCCCTTTGTTTCAAATATTGCCTTCAGCGGTTTATGGTCAGTTCTCAATGTAAATTCTTGTCCCCACACAAAGTTTTTAAGTTTTTCTATACCCCAATGACATGCCAGGGCTTCTTTCTCCAAGACAGAATAATTGAGTTCTGGCCCTTTCAACATGCGGAAGCATGTAACACCACCACCTCATTACCACCTCCTTCCAATTGTGACATCACTACTCCTATGCCAGTATCACTAGCATCCACAGCGAGAATGGTTCTCCTTCTAGTGTCATACATTCCTAATGGCTTCGCCATGTCAATTTTCTGTTTAATGCCGTTGAACTCTCGCTCGCATTCCTCACTCCACACAAACTCTGCTCCTTTCTTCAAAATGGCTCTCAAACTAGTTACATCATCAGCATAGTTTTCCACAAATCTATGGTAAAACTCAATCGTTCCCAGAAACGACCTCAATTCCGCCTTATTCTTGGGCGGTTGCATTCTCACAATACCATCCACAAGGTCCCTTTTAGGTCTCAAGCCTTCTTCTGAAATCATATGACCTAGATATTTTACCACACATGTTAAAAAGAAACATTTTTCACCTCTCAATGTTATACCTCTCGCTCTAAAAATCTCCAAAACAGTATCAACTCTCCTTTTCAATTCCTCCTCACTATTTCCACAAATTAGGACATAATCCTGAAAGCACCATACTCCACTTATATCTCTTAACAATGTATCCATAACTTTCTGGAACACCGAGGATGCAGAAATTAGTCCAAAAGGCATGCAGCGAAACTGGTAAATTCCCTCATAAGTAATAAAAGCAGCCAATTTCCTCGACTCCACATCCAAATTTATCTGGTGGTATGCACTCGCCATGTCTAATTTGGCGAAGAATCTAGCATTCCCTATGCGACTTAAAAGCTCTCCCATATTTGGAAGGGGATGTCGATCAGAAACCACACAACGATTAAGTTCTCTCAAATCCACACAAACTCTGAGATCACCACTGGCTTTTTTCACTACTACAACTGGGGAAATCCATTCAACAGCTCTAGCGGGTTCAATTATTCCCTCTTTTTCTAACTTGCTTAGCTCTTCACGCACAGCAGTGCGCATTGACTACGGCAAAGGCCTAAGCTTAGCCGCAACCGGTACACTTCCCTCTTTCACCACTATCTTATGTACCATACCTTTGAGACACCCCACTCCCTTGGAAAAGACTTCAGGATACTTAACAATGACATCTTGACCCTTGTAGGCACTTTTGTCTGAAATGTCATTATTGGCCACATTGAGAACTTGTTCCTTGCTGTTGGGGTCGAGTTTGATACCCAACCCCCTCTGTTCTCTCCAACCAAGCAGAGTCTCACCATTCTCGGTACCGTAAATCTTTCCAAGGGTCATCGTAGCCTTGAATTTAAATTGAGCCTTGCAACATCCTAGAATCTCAATTTTACTTCCATTGTACCACCCAGGGTTTTTATCTGAGGGACACAAACTTCCAATTATATTTTCATAAACCATCTTAGACATCAGGGTGATTTTTGAGCAAGAATCAGCCAACATCTTCACTTGGTGCCCATTTACCTCCACCCAGGCAGAAGGATGTTCACAGTCATCATAATCTGAACAATGAACCATATTTACTGTAATAATCTCATTTTCAGAAAGGTCTCCTTCTTCTGACGAAATTGCATCATTCTCATCAACCAGCATTACTCCCTTTCCACCACCAATACGATAGTTTTTGCAGCAGTTTTCAAAGTGACCCTACCTCTTACAAATGCTAGCTTCCGCACCGGAAACACAATCTATCATCTTTCTTGGTACTCCCTTGAATACCACTTTGCACACCATCTTTTTGAGATTGTTTATTGCCTGGATCACTTACACCCCCTTTGCTTTGACTAGAACTGTATTGCTTAGATGTTCTGACCCTATGTTTCTTTTTCTCCCTTGTCCCATCTTTCTTTTTATCACCCACTCTCAGAACCTCTGTGGATTGGAAAGCTTTAGGCGCATAAACAGATAGCTTTGCGACACACTGCAAAGTATGTTCAATTCTCTTGGCCATACCAATCACTTCCTCTAAACTAGGGTCATCTTTGAGCCACACTTCTTCACGAATTTTGTCATTAGAACAGTGCAGCATAAATTGGTCTCTTATGTGCTCGTCTAGCCCTCCACCAAACTTGCAATTTAAAGACAAATGTCTTAAGGCAGTAACATAATCCTCCACCGACTCTCCTTCATGTTGGTACCTCATACCAAAATGGTAGCTTTCAAGAACAGTGTTTATTTTGGCTTCAAAGTGCTTATCTAGTTTTGCCAGTGCCACATCAAAATCAGACGCTCCATCTTCCAGTTCTAACTCTGCGGCATCAGGAAGGGTATCATAGATCCTTTGCCCTTCATATCCAAAAAAAAAGCATCAGCATGGCAACCTTGCGTTCCACAGACATGCCATTTCCACATGTAGCCTTAACATAATGCAAAAATCCCTTTTTCCAGGGTGCCCACTTGATCCTAAGTGTTCCTGGTGTGGGCATGAATACCTGTGGACCAGGCACTCCTGATAGAGCCATTTAGCACTTGGCTTTCAGGTGGTGGAGTTTATTCTCAGAAGTTTATCCTCAGAAGTTTATTATGGTTCACTCTCTTTCCCCTCTTTGCACCACACCAGTTCTTTCACAGAAGTTAGTGATGCGTTCAATTCCCCACCAACCCAAGTGTTCATCTGCTCACCTCACCTGTTATACTGAAGCTTATGCAAGGCTTCACACACAGCGAAAATGAAAGACTGACTTCAGTCAAACCGCCTTCCCGTTAGGGCCTTGGGCGTGTTGTAACGCTATGCGCCTTTGTCTGCAACAGTTCCACGCACAGAATGCTACGTAACACTAGCACTGAAGCTGTCTCCGGATTACATTAAAATCATACGCCTCCACTTTGAGGACGCTGCAGCGGGCACATGACTCCTCACGTGACAATCAGCGGAGAGGGGGCGGGGCAATTGAAAGCTCCTCCGCGGCTCCTGACACGGCCCGGATCGCCGCTTTCCCACAACCAAGGCTCGCCTGCGCACCGGAGCGGGCGAAAGCTCCTCCGTGGCTCCTGATGCGGCCCGGATCGCCGCTTTCCCACAACCAAGGCTTGCCTGCGCCCTGGAGCGGGCGAAAGCTCCTCCGCGGCTCCTGATGCAGCCCAGCTCGCCGCTATCGTTCAAACGGAGCTCGCATGCACAACAGAGCGGGTGACAGCAGAGCTCAGTCCTCCTCACGCCTGGACACCTTGCTTCTAGGCTGCGCCATCCAGCCTTCCTAGGTAATCTCCGAGATGGTTTCTTTCGCTCGGGGCGGCTTCCAAGCTCTGCAGGCCGCTGGGGAGGCCGCAGGTTGCTCGCCCAGGTGGGCACACAGGTGGGCAGTCCGCTCCTCCTGACTCCAACAGAGCAACACGGCGGCAGTTCACTGTGAAGGTAGGGGACACCCTCTCTTCCTTTCCTCCCTCCTCTCTCCAGCCGCCGTGTTGGAATCACTGTTAATGCCAGAGGAGCAATGCTGGCATAGAATATCCCATCCTCGTCACCAATGTTGTGCCAATGACCACACCAGTAGGGTTTCTTGAATGGTTTATTGGCATATCTTAAAACACATAGTAAAGACCCCCAACCTGCACATCAGCTCTTATCAACTGATCAACTTTGAGCAACAACAAACAGCATAGGAGTTCCAATATAAGAATGCTCTGACCTCATAGGCTCAGCCTAGAACATAACATTCTACAAGATGTAATGCAGAGCACTGTAAATACATTAGCCATTCACATAACAAATTCTGTTAGGGAAAATAGTATAACCACATACATAGTATTATTTGTTCAAACATAATGGAAATTACAAATACAGCAGTAACTGCATTGGACTGAGACAGGCACTGTTGTTGTGAATGTGTGACTTTTTCAGTTGCCTGTACAGTTAGTTTATCCAATGTATCTCCTGGCACATTTCCTTGTCACAAAGACTTTGTGTTATGTTTCCTTTGTACATTTAATGGTGTCCTTTGACAGTATGCATGCACCCCACACTTTAGGATTCACAACTGTTCATTGATTTTAGTTCATCTTAAAATGCACTGGATCAAGTGTACTCACGTCCCTTTTCCTCCATACTGCATGGGTGTCCCTCACTAGGGACCGTAACAGAACCTTTTTCACCAGAAAACATGTCTTTACCCCTTTAAATTTAGTTGCGTGCTGGGGCGTGGGGTCAGGAGCGTGCGCTCACTGGACTCCACCCTCTGGCGCCACACCTCGGTCCTCTTTTCCGCGTCAAAGAGAACTGACCTGCTTCACCTGCGCTGTGGTTGAGGCCCTTTTTTTCCCCTCATAATTCCACATGTTTTCAGTTGTTCCCCTGGGATCTTGGTCCCACGATTTTCTTTAACCTTTCTAATTCTTAGGAACTTTAGTTTCCTCCGGTGCCTTGCCACTCCGTGGTGCATGTCGGCCCCATCGGGCTATCGTAGGTGCTCTTCCTGCGACAGATCCTTTCCAACGTCGGACCAGCACGCGCTCTGCCTCAGTGATGACCACGGCTGTTTGGCATGTTATGCCCTTACTCCCCAGTCACTTAAGAACCGGCTTGCGAGGTGGTGGGAGCTGTGCTCCAGGTCCCCTGCAGATCATATAAAGGAGTATGTGCGTAGGAAGACAAAGGCCATGGTAAGTGTTCTGTTCTCCAAGGCCCCCGCAAAGGTGATTCCTTCCCTGAGAAGCAGCCAAGTGGGAGGGGCTACTCGGGTCCTGTCACCAGCCAAGGCACCGAGGCTCACCAAGCTCCCGCCCTAACTGCTGAGGGGCCAGTCGGTTCTTATACTCGGAATTCTCCTGAAGGGCTCTGCCCTGGTACCGTGCGTATGTCCGAGGGGGCGCCTACACACAGTAGCGCTACCAGCTCCATGTCCGTGGGCGATCAGCCTGTCAGGCCCACACCTGAGGTGCACAGGAAGCCCATACCTGCACGGACAAGCAAAAAGGCAGATGTCAGATCCAGTACCACGACAGACACACAACCCATGGGTGTGTCAGGCAAGGACAAGATGGGCGGTGCAACCTGACAAAATGGCGTCGGGTGTGTACATGCCCCACTCTAGTGAACATCAGAGACTGGACTACACTCCCAGGGTGAAATGGTCTCCCATGGTCACCCCATAGGTAACCTGGTGCACATCATACCCAGTGCCCTCAAGGCTGGGGCAATACACCGAGGCAAATTACTTGCTGGGCGGACAAGACGTGGGAAGAGCACAGCCCTCCATGCCGGTCACACAGTCGGTGCCTGCGTAGGAGCGCACATCTCCAGCATGCGAGGAACGATTCTTTGATAAATTCCTCATGTGGACGAAGTCTCCTCAAATGGGCAGCATCCTGAATGGAATTCTTAAAGAGATGCTTCCACCCATGCACGCAGAGCCTTCGGTTCCAGTGCAGCTCCGGCCGGTTCCGCCCGTAGCGGTGATGGGAGTCGCCGCCTGCTCAGACACCATCACCCATGCAGCCTAGCATCGTGGTTCTGTCCCCACAATCCGTGGCCCCCCTCAAGGCCACTTTGTCACCGGCGACACCCCCGTCGATCCTGCGGACCACCAGGGCGCCACAGATCAGGTGGACACGGATGAAGAGGAAGATCCAGACACCTCATCTTCAGCAAGGGCCTGCCGCGATAGGCTGGCGGGATTGGCCGAGTACCTTGGCATGCCACAGAAGGAACAACCAGAGGCAGGGGTCCTGGCAGAGGTCCTAACCATCAGATCAGCCACAAAATCGGCATGTCGCTCCAAAGGGACGTGGAAGCCCTGGCAAAGAAGGGCTGGTCCAAGCTACACTCAACGCAGCCCACCAACAAAAGGCTGGATGCGAAGTATAGGCAGGCGGAAGGGGATACTCTCCTCTTATTGGGTCACCCTCAGTTTCATTCATCAGTGATAGCAGCAGCTTCTATGTATGCCAAACCCCAAACATGCACACCATCCTCTACATCTGCCTGATTGGGCAAGGAATAGAAGGTGCTGGAGGCCTATGTAAAGAAGGTCTACTTCGCCTGCCTGTGGCAAGCCAACACAGATGCTATGCTGGTCGCTGCAAATCAGAGGCTATGGAGGAAGATTGCATTGTTCCTCTCGGACCTGGCAGTTGATAGGCAAGCGTCCTTCAAGGCTGGTTTGGCTGAAGCCAAGATAGTGGTGCAGGAGGACCTAATGGAGTTGTCTGTGGGTCATATCGACACGGCCGGCAGGGCCATCTGCGTGGCCACAGATATGTGGCGGATGGTATTCACGGATGAAGAACTGGACAAGAAGAAAAACAGTTCCCAAACCGCCAAGTCTTTGACTATTCTAGCAAAGCCTACATCCAGGACGTTCAGGCAGGGGCAAGCCCGTTCCGACAGGGCAAGGACGATCGGCGAATTCACAGACTTCCGGGACTACAAGGCTAGGCAGCCTGACCGGTCCTCCAGCCACCACAGGCACAAGCAACAAAGGACTTCACACAAAGGCTTCTTCCAGTCCCCCACTCAGGCACCTGTCTCAGATGGAAAGAAGCAATGACGTCCTCATCAAGGTCCACAGTTCTCCGGTGGGGGGCAGGCTTGCCCTCCACATTCAGTGCTGGTGGACTCTCTTGTCAAGACTATCAGACTCTTTTACCGGATTGATCTCAGAATCTGCTATGTCCTCTTCACTGCTAGAATAACTGCACAGCCCCAAAAACCCTTCCTCCTCCTCACAAGATGAGGTAGAATAGTTTAGCTTCTTTCTTCGGGATTGCCGCGCTGGAGTCTTCTTCTTTGTGAGCAGATACGGTCTGCCTCGAAAGGAAGCCACCGTGACTCTATATAGAGAAATTCAGTGACTCCTCTCTGCGACAGCCAGATATATGTCAGGGGAAAAAGCCACGAAGGCATAAAAAAACCCACGATGTTTCGAAGAGGACTGTCGAATAGGCTGATCCAATGAGAGGTAATCTCCCGTAACTGAAGCAGAAGTCTCCGGAGGAGCACTCCAAGACGGAAGTGAGGATGATAAACACAACTGCTCAAGCAGAAAACGAAGAAGAAGGAGAGGTAGGGATCCAGGAGGAAGTGGCAAGTAACAACGGATAGACTTAAAGCAAGGAAATGGAAGAGGCTGGAAAAGGGGAGGAAGGTGGAAACAAGGATACCTGAATAATCACAGAATAGAGGGCACGCAACACAGGAAAGCACAGTTGCAACGTGCTGATCCGTTGAGTAACTGATGGTTATATACCTGACGGCGGCCATGTTGTAAAAAGACTAGACCGCAGTGTAGCGTTTCAAGGAAACGTGGCAGAACAGTCTAATGGCGTCGGAGTTTCCACTTCCGCCAGACTCGCCAGCAGTCATGACAGTATGCCCCCTTCGAACACCCCTTTCTCCCGGTTTACCCGGATGAAGTCTGTGAAACTGAAGTAGAAGTCGGGGGGCATGGACTCGAGTCTCTGGTTCCCAAGTATCCTCTGAGGAGGGATAGCCTTTCCAGTGTATGAGGTATTCAAGGCGCCCTCGATGGTACCAAGAGTCACGGATTTGTGAGACTTCGTATTCATCCAAAGCTGAAGTGGACTGGATCATTAATTTGGGTGAAATTTGCTTCCTAGTATCAGGTACAAAGGAGCGTAAGAGAGAGGTATGAAATACCGGATGTATCCGTCTGAGGGTCTTTGGCAACTTTAATCGGTAGGCAACTGGATTGATTCTGGACTCTATGTCAAATGGTCCAATGTACCTGGGAGATAGTTTGGAAGGGCGAACCCAACGAGGCAAGAACCTTGTGGACAGCATAACCTTTGTGTCTGTATCCCAGGTAGGCACTTGACTCCGATGTTTGTCTGAATGTTTCTTATACGGTATGCTGGCTTCCTGTAGGCTTTGTTTAGCCGTGTCATGAGCTTTCTTACTCTGTTTGAGTGTAGTTTCCAAAGACGGAATGTTGGTCTCTTCCCAGATCGTAGGTATGATGGATTGAGGATGGAAATCATACATACAATAAAAGGGGCTAAGACCCGTAGCAGAATGTACCTCGTTATTGTACACAAACTCAGCGGTAGGAAGTAGGTCTACCCAGTTGTCTTGTTGTTGATTGACGGAGCATCTCAGATACTGTTCCAAAGTTCTGTTGAGCCTTTCGGTCTGACCGTTTGTTTGAGGATGAAATCCTGATGAAAGAGCTCTCTCCATGCCCAAAATTTTACACAAGGCCTTCCAGAATCGGGAGGTGTATTGAGCGCCTCGATCCGATACGATCTTTTGGGGCAAGCCGTGTAGCCGAAAGATATCTTTGAGAAAGACTTCCGCCATGACAGAGGCTGCCCGTAACTTGGACAGTGGAGAAAAATGAGCTAGTTTAGAATAAGAGTCCACAGTAACCATAATGCACGTACAGCCCTGGGAACTAGGCAATTCAATGATGAAGTCAGTAGAAATGGACTTCCAGGGACCCAAAGGGATAGGATCTTGGTATAACAATCCCAATGGTCTTTGGGTGGAATGCTTGTTCTACTGACACACCAGACATGATTGTACGTAGGTCTGTGTATCAGTCTTCATGTTAGGCCAATGGGAAGAACGTTTAAACAATTACCCCGTTCCTCGTATCCCTCGATGTCCAGCGGTCTTAGAGTCATGACGCCATCGAAGAGCCTGTTGGCGGAGTTTTTGAGTGGGTAAGAAGAGTCTTCCTTGGACAAAGCATAGCCCATCTTTACAGCTGACTGGCATACTACAAGTATCCAGTGTTGACCCATTAATAGAGGCTTCTCTCACTTCCTGCATAAAGGAGGACACCAAAGATATAATTCGGGTGTGTGGGAACACCATTTCTTTCCTGAAGGTCGAATCAGTGTCATCACGGCGGGACAATGCATCCGCAATATGGTTCTGGGTACCAGGTATGTAGGTTATGGTAAATTCAAATTGAGCAAAGAAGTGAGCCCATCTGGCTTGTCTGGTGTTGTAACATTCTTGTTGTTTGAGGATTTGTAGATTCTTATGATCCGTACGTATTTGAAAGGGATGAAGACTCCCTTGGAGTAGATGCCTCCACTCAAGGCAAGCCAGTTTCATGGCAAGGAGTTCCTTTTCAATAAAAGAATAGTTTTGTTGACTTGGGGTCAAAGTCTTTGAATAGTAAACCACAGGATGTTCCCGGCCTGGGTCAGATTGAAGGAGAACGGCGCCTACGGCCTCTGCTAAAGCATTGGTCTCCAGGATAACAGGTCTTAGTTGATCTGGCTGCTTAAGAATGGGTGCAGAACAGAAACTCTGTTTCAAGCTGAGAAAACTATTTTCAGCTTCTGCTGACCATATAAAGGGTCTGGAAGATTTCTTTAACAAGGAAGTAATAGGAAGAGTAAGTTGTGAGAACTCCGGAATAAACTTCCTATAGAAATTTGCAAGTCCCAAGAATCGTTGGATTTCTTTGATGGAGGTGGGTGACGGCCAGTCTAGTATGGCTTCGACCTTTTTGGGATCCATGGTGATTCCTTTCTCAGATAGAATAAATCCCAGATATGACAAGGAGGACTGGGCAAAGGTACATTTCTCTGGCTTTACCAAAAGGTGGTGGTGTTGTAATCTGTGTAGAACCTCTTTAACTTGGGGGATATGATCTTCCAGATTGCGGGAATAAACTAGGATATCATCCAAGTAGACCACAGTGTTTTGTCCCAATAGATCCGAAAACAAACGGTCCATGAACCTTTGGAAGATCGAGGGTGCATTAACCAGGCCAAACGGCATCACCTGATATTCAAACAGGCCATAGGGTGTGCGAAATGCCGTCTTCCTTTTATCTCCTGCTCTGATCCGAAGTAAATGGTAGGCATTCTTGAAGTTGGATATGTAGGTGAGTAGATCGGAGTTACCTTGACGAACATCCAGTAAGTCCTCACTGGCTATGTGGGCACATTCCGTCCGAAAAAATTTCTGTTTCTGAAGGTCTTTAAGGGCAGTGTAATCTTGTAGGACTGGATCGGACTGGGATACCAAAGGGGTTGCCCATGCCAAGGCTTTTCCGGTTAAGTGTGTTATCATAAAACCCACCTGTGTAAGGTGATAAGAGATTTTAGCAATTATGTGGTTAGTTGTGGGGGGAAGAGGATAGTTGACAAGTGAGTGTTAAAAGTGGTGGTGCAAGAAAGTGTTGAGTGACATCCGCGAGCAAGGTAACCAGTGCCATCCCGGAAAAATTATTTGGATTTTGCGCAGACATTCCTAAAACACACATGTAGCAAATCATAACATGGCATAGCAAGGTATAGAAAAAGGCATGTCACAAGAAAGCATTGGAAATCATAGCAACATGTGAAAAAAGGATCTGTTTGTTTTTGGCAAAGAATTTTAACTGCAGCATTTGTTCACCACAAATTTATGACAAACTTTTTCACTGCAAAATGAAGGTGGAGGCCCCATTGCATACCAACTCCCCATCCCATATTGCCTGACTCAAACCCCATGCCCCCCTGTATTTTGCAGCCAACATTTGAGTAAAGCTTTGGGGGTACAACAAATCTACTATGAAATTTGATTGGTAAAAAAATGGGATACCATGGAAAAAGCCCTACAAGGCAAACAACCTGTTGTTTCCCCCATGCTCCTAGTACAGGGCTCTTGCAGACAGGTCCCATTTAACTTTATCACAGTGTCAGTGTCAATCCCTCCATCTCTCTCGATTTCTCTCTCCCTCTCTCTGCTCTCTCTCTCTCTCTAATAAATACATTGTACCGTGGTTGCAACAAGGATTTGGGGATTTGCAGATGAGGGAAAGGGTAGTCTAGTGATTCCAGTAATTACTATGAGCTATGTGCTAAGGATTATGGACATTAAGAATGTTTAACTCAGAATAAAGGCTGCTTAAGAAGTCAAGATCCATGGTGCCCATTTAATCTTCCATCTAATGTTAGTTGGAAGGTTGAGAGCCGTCTCAACCATCATTCTACCTTGTTCAGGTTCTATGCTGGTTGGGCAGCCAGGAATTTTGCCCATTGAGTCAGCAAATACTGTTTAACAGACATTTGTCAGATGATTGGGCCAGGGGGTAGAATACCTAATAATTTCTCCCTCATTGTCCCGCAAAAGCCTAAAGTTCCCTTCACACGGTGCACACGACCATAGGCCAAAACGAAAGTTCCCCTAGCCCCAACCAGCCACCACTCACCTGCCATTGAGGCAACTCCATAGGCTCTATTTCAGAATGATGCTGAAACTCTTGTGACCAGGGGCTCATAGTCACAAAACAATTCCAGTAAGATTTCAGCTGATATTATAAAAATGTACAAACAACAGGCAATTAGGGCTTGCACTCTTTGTGGGATCTGTAACACATCGTGCATTTGTCCCTTCTACCCAAGGGGGAAACACTCCCTTTCAAACACATTCTTATAAGGTGCATAATTCACCGAGGGCATCAGTGTGCAGAGAAAGAAGACCGTCAGGAGACTAACAAGGTTTATTTGAACAACGTTTTTAGACCTTGCCTAAACTTGTTAAAATCTTGCATCTGATGAAGTGCTATCGGCAAGCAGTTCCACAATTTACAAACAGCCACAGAACAGTCCCTACCTCCAAAGGACTCGAGGCGCTTTGAGGCTATGGAGGCAAGCCTGTGCTGCAAGACCCTTGTTAGGCAGAATCCTGTTCAGTGTCCTTAGGGACCACTATACACGATTAAGACCACAGGTGGTAATACAAGTTTTACTTTTGGTACAAGCCTGTACTACTAAGTTATAGTGGTAGCAGTAGCAGAGCAGCCAGGCTTATCTCAAGAGTGTATGAGCAGTAGCAGAGATTGCACAGAGGGACCACAATTATTGTGACTCAAGCAAACTCTGACTCAAGGTTTCAGGTAAAAAATATAAGTACATTTATTTTTAAACCATCGGTTATAAACACAACACTTCTATTAACCTTTAAACAAAACCACACATTAAATATACTACAACTAACCAATTCACTTTGTACAGTATGTCTCAAGGTAAGTACCCTGTGTTTGAATGAACCGTGTTATGAACAAAACACGATACCGCGGATACGGTTGCGATCACTTTTTGAAAGTTCGGTCTACTAAATAAAAGCGTATCTGTGACATGAAATGCTACCGGGGCAAAAAACACACTTAGCACCTGAGATACCCAGAGGGAGTTGGAGGCAAAAATCAAAGGCAATATTTAGGTTAGGCAGACAGTATCGAGACACACTCAGAAACAGGAGTTCAAAAGTCAAAGGTCCAGAGCCAGGGTTAAGTGACACCGGAGACCTGTTGCCGAAGATCACACCATTGGACAGTTGACAATATAGCGTAGCCCAAAAGTACTTTGATATTGTCAATGTTCGGAAGCAAAAGTTATGAGAAGGAGGGAAGACAAGGACGAGCCTTGAGGATGAAGAAAAGGGATTCACCCAGTTTCCTCGAGCAGAACACAGTACCTTATTCCAATGGTGCAGCTGGTGCCCTGGCAGTTGTTCCTGTTGGTTTCCCGCAGAGCCACGATTCCTGGAGCTTCGTTGTTAAGGAGGACGTCTGAAGGGGGTCTGCACCACACAGGGATGAAGCCGGCAGCAGCAACAGCGAATAAAAGGTGCACTCCTTAAAAACAGGAGAGGCTCTGCAGGTGGCTATCCGGACCACTACAGCAGTGTGCAGCGATTTCGACCACGACGGAGACCTCTGTCTGAAGAAGATGAGCTGGTTATCCCCACCAGGCTCAAGGGAAGAAGACTCCGGGCTGGATCTTCTCTTAGTCGTCGAAGGGTAGATAGCTCAGGACTGCAGCAGGGCTTCACCGGGACGGGTTAGTTGCAGCAGCCGTCGTTCTCTCCGCTTCTCTTCAGTTCCTTGTAGTTCCAGAGGCGACTCTGACTTCTAACCCAAGAGACCTGCCTTTTATGCGCAAACCCCCCATTCACACAGCCTGGCTGTCAATCACGCTGCAGGGGGGTTGTCCAGCCGGGACAACCACCTCAGCCAATCATGGCAAAGTGCGACTTGGGTTTCCTAGGATACCCTGTGCAGGGGGTGACTACACCCCTCCCTCACATTCAGCCCACCTAGACACCCAGGCGCCAAGAGGAGGGCTTCTCTGCAGAAGCCCGCCAAAAGACGGTGGACAAAGAAGGCAAACCTAGTTTGCCGCGCAAAGTAAAACACAAGAAGGACTTTAACAAACAGAAATGGGGAATAAACCCAACCGGAGCCAAAAGAAAGATGATTTGGTCAAGCGGGTTTATTTTAGAGGCTAATATAATAGCCAAGAACAGTACCAAGTTTATATAATATAATCGCGGTAGAAAAGTTAGGGTAGATACCACTGCCACCAGCCAAGTCTAAATGTTAAGAGCGAAACAATGCTCAGGGAGGTACAGACAGAAAAGGGGTACAGATTAGCCCTTTCCAGTACTCCATGTAAGATGGGGTGTACTGGGTCTGTGGTAAAAGTGACTATATAAAGTAAATGGCAACTTTACCTTTCTCTGGGGGACAGTAGTCAGCCCCAGCTAAATGGAGTCAGAGGGCAGTCTAAAAGGCAACCCTTGGTTACTACACTGAGGGTGCTGTGTAACCCATACAAGAACAGGGGCATCTGGAGTAGTGTGCTCCAGTGCCCAAGATCACACAATGAGTAAAAACACATAGGACAAAACACATGTAAGAGTGAAAAAGGATGTACACTCTTACCAGTAGGAAAAAATAAACTCCAGAAATCCAGCAAAGCTGCTGGGGGACTCACTAGGTGAGGGAAATTAGTCCTAGAAGGAGAATTCTCTCTAACAACCCTCCCTTGTGGTATGGGCAAGTGGCACCGTAATCAGGGTGTCTTCCCTTAGGGAGCAGGGACTCCCGTTCCGATGAGGAGCCCCGTAGGTCCATTACCATATCTGCCTATATGGGACTGCCAGCTATGAAGACTGATCTGTCATCCTTAAATTTGGCTTCAGGCAAAGTGAGAAAAAATCAGCTATACAAAGAAAAAGGAAATGGCTCTTTTAAAAGAGACGTGTACTTAACTGGGACGAATGGCTCTTTGGGGGGCTTGGGGTGGAAGAGAGCATGATAAGCAGGGGATGACCCCTGACTTAATTACGCCTTGGAGAAGCAGAGGAGAGTGAAGCGGCGGAGCCCGTGACTTTTGGACAGGTGAAGAACGCCAGATTGAGATGCCGGCGAGCTAAAGAACTCCTGCAACGGGAACCAAAGTCCTGTACTAAGTAGTGGCATGACCACAACTTCATCGTGGTGGACTAAGGGTCCAGCTAACAACACTGAGAGCACCCGCAGAGGGTGTTATACAAGCTCCCTGATGCCTGCATCCATAGATGACAGCCCACTGTCGAGAATGAGATGTCGCCGAGACCAGATACAGAGAAGAGGAATCTGGAAACGTAAGACCCGACTGCACGCCGAGCCCTGCAAGGTTCCCCTGTGACAGAAGAGGTAACGGGCAGAACTGCAAAGGCGGAAGGCCACAGGGGCAACGTATGAGAAAGAGAGAAACTTTGCACAATCATAAGTATGAAAGTCGAAACATTAAGCTAGCAGAATTTGCGTTATATGAAGCCAATACAATGTGTGACGAATAACGCTGTATGGGAAACTTGTAAAAAGTGGAACCAAATACCCTGCGAGGAAGGGAGCAGAGCCTTAAGAAGAGGAGAGAGCCCACCTCAAATCAGTGTAACAAGTATGAAAATAGACTGTTAAGGGAACAGCATCAGAAAAGAGAAAGTCCAGTATCAGGAACCCAACAGAGGGGAAACCATAGTTAGCATAAAGGCATACAAAAGCCAGGGAAGCTTAACCCTCAAGAATCTAAACACTGTAAGATTAAAGACACGAGGGTGTGAAAGAATTCCAAGGAAAATTGTTGTAAAGCTGGCATTAAAGAAACTACACCAAATAAGAGGGGTTCTGGGAGTGTTATCTACTGCCCTATATCCATGGTTAGTCTCAACCAGCTTCTTTAGGTCACCATCCTTTCACAGAAGAGAAATGTCCACTACATATCGGTCTTTGTCCTCGCCATGGGCAGTCCAGCACCAAAATGCCAGGCAATTCCCTTTTCTTTTTTGTTGACATTTATAACAAGAGACAGACATTTTCAACTTAATCGAAGCATGGGTGTAATCCACATTAATACAAACAATCTAACTCTCCCAACTCCCTCCTCCCCTGCACCCCCTAACACCCCACACTCACCTCCAACTTGTCCAGTTCCACTGTTATCCAACGGTGTGTTTACTCTCTGCTATTTTCTCAGATCTGAAGGTGCTCATGTGGTCTGTACAAATTCAGTTTCTGCTCCTCTACGAGGCCCTTCCTCTTCCTCCCAATTCCCCCCTTCCTTCTCCCATTCTGAACCCATCCCGGGTGGATCTAATGGCTCTTTCCTTCCAGACCCCCTTTAAGCAATAGGGCAGCACACTCCAAATAGAATCCCTCGAGTTTATCATTCACCACCGCTGTGAGTTTTTCTATGACCATCATGCTTTGCACTTTCCCTTCCCATATCTCTTTCAGTGTCTCATTTTTTCAACTTTGGGCGATTGCCAGTATCCACGCCCTCAGCATGGCTTCCCACATATTCGGGAGTCTATATTCTTCCCCCGCCCTTTATGAAAGCCCTAGCAGCAGCTGCAGTGGGTCCAGGTCCATGCCTGCTCCCGTCACCTCTTCCATCCAGTTCAGCACCTCTTTCCAAAACATTTGAACCTTGGGGCCTCGCCACCACATGTGGGCCAGGTTCCCCCGGTTCCTGCATCCCCTTGGGCACAGCAGTGATGTTCCCGGAAGCATCCTTGATAGTCTCACCGGATCTCTATGCCATCCCATTAGTAATTTGAAAATATGTTTTATCGAGGTGAACAATCCTCCCTGAAAGACCACCTTATATATGTGCGCCCATTCCTCCTCCGAAATCTCTGTACCAACTAACTCCACCCAATATCTCTGGAAGGTTTGCCTCCCCTCTAGACCGGAGTCGTTCATTCCTTTATACAGTTTGGACATATACCCTTCCTTGCTGTAGATTGATCCAGGACTTGTTCTACCAGAGTTAGTGTTCTAGCCACTCCCACACCCCACTTTGGGTCTGTTGGGATGCCCTGGATGCAAAGGAATTCAAATATAGAGATTGAGTCCCCATCCAATATGTCCTAGACCTTTTCCCACTCCTGGAAGTGTCTCTCTTCAAAGAATTGTCCACCCTCTCGAGCCCTGAATCTGACCACTTCTGCGAGTTAGTGAATCCCTTGCACCCCAGTTCAAACAGCGGCCCCCTTATTAAGGACATAGGAGTGGGCCATGAGGTATAGCGGCGTACATCCCCGTAATCTAGCCAAACCGACCAGAACCCTCCCAGTGTTGGATGGGATCACAGGCTTTCCGGTATCACTCTGGGTGGGGACCAAAAATAGTCTCTGACCTTCAGGGGATGCGCTATGAGGTCCTCTAGGTTGGTCCAATACATCCTCAGATCTTCCCTCATATGCTCCAGCGTCCCCCTAATTTTCCCTGCCGTGCAATAGAGATGGATATCCGGGAACCGGAATCCCCCCTTATCCCTTGGGAGTGTAAGGGTTGCCATCTTCACCTTCGGGGTTTTATTGCCCTATATAAATCTACGAAGTTCCCCTGTGAATTCCAGAAAAAATCTTTCCGGGAGCTGGCTCGGGATGGATGCAAACAGGAACAGCAGCCTACGAAGGACATTCATTTTTATGGAGGTTATCCTTCCATACAATGTCTGTTTCAGCGGGAGCCATCTCTTTAAATAAGCTGTGAGTTGGGCGCGAAAGGGGTCATAATTAGTCGCCACCATCTCACCTAAGTTCTTTGTGACCATTATTCCCAGGTAACATATGCCTCTCTGATTAACCTTCATACCCTGGTAGCTTCCCACCACAATGAGGCGGCCATATTCCCCTATTTGAGCGCTGGGAGGGAGGTTGTTACATTTGTCAGGTAGGCCAGTATGTCATCTGCAAATATTGAGAGTTTACATTCAAGCTCGCCCCCCACTATGCCCTTAACTCATTCATGAACTCTAATTGCAATCACCAGTGGCTCCATGGCGAGGGCATACAGAAGCGGGGAGAGAGGACATCCCTGCCTGGTCCCTCTTGCGAGTTTGAAAGCGTCCGTGAGTCCCTCATTTATCTGGACCCTTGCCCTGGGTTTATTATACAGTGCCGACACCCACTTCAGGAAATTTCTTCCCAGCCCCATCCTCCTTAGCACCTTCATCATGAAAGGCCACACAACCCTTTTAAAGGCCTTCTCCGTGTCCAACGCCACCAAACATGCATCCAGCCCGTTCATCGGCGCCCCATGGATTAGGTTGATTGTCTTCCTAATGTTGTCCGACCCCTGCCTTCCCCTAATGAATCCCACCTGATCCCTGTGCACCAGGAGTGGCATACCCTCTCCAATCTCGTCCCTAGGACTTTCGCCAGTATTTTCACAGCACTATTGAGGAGAGAAATAGGTCTATATGAAGAGCTTCTAGTGGGGTCCTTCCCTTCCTTCGGGATCACAACTATAATCGCTGCCATCATTTGGGGGAGGGATTCGCCCTCCAGGCAAGAATTGAATACCTTCACCAAGTGCAGGGCCAACAAGGATTTGAATAATTTGTAGAATTTTACCTTGAATCCATCCTCTCCTGGGGCTGTCCCTGACTTCATTCCTGAAATGGCCCGCTTGACATCATTTATGGTTATGGGGTTCCCTAAGGTCCCACTATATCTTCGGGAAGTCCCAGAACCGGTAGCCTGTTTACAAATTCATCAATCTGGGCCTCATCTCCTGCCCATTCCGACGTGTATAGGGTCCTGTAGAACTCCACAAATTCCTTCCCTATACCCGGGCCGTTGTGTAAGCACCTGTTATCCTCGGTCCTAATTACCCCAATGTTCCTCCTCATTTTCTCCTCCCACAACCTCCACGCCAAGATCTTATCTGCTCTGTCCCCCCTCTCATGGTATTTCTGTTTCAGGAACAGGAGTTTCTTTTCCATATCCTGGATTAGTATGGCTTTCAATTGTGTCCTGTATCGTCAAAGCTCCACCACTTTGGAGGGTGAGACATATTGCCTGTGCACTCCCCCCGGTTGGATGTCCTCTATTTTCCTATGTAGCTTCTTCTCCTTCTCCTCCCTCCCTCTCTCTCTTTTTCTTGGAACCTATTCTCATCAGGGTCCTCTTATGGTAGCCTTAAAGCCATCCCAAACTGATTGGATCCCCACCTCCCCTATATCCTTGAGGAGGAAACACTCTTTTATTTCTCTAAGTAGTTCCTGTTGCACCTCTTTTTCCATTAGCAGGCCATTGTTACATTTCCAACTTACCCGCGCCCCCTCCCCACTGTCAACCCGTATCATTACCATGTCATGGTCCGACCACAGGATCAGCACTACTCTGTATTCTAGGACATGATGTTTTAGGGTCTCATCCACCAGAACCAAATCAATGCGGGAGAAGGAGGACTGCAGAGTAGTAGGTAAATGGCATGTCGCCCGCTGGGACCGGGGGGAGGGAGTCACAAAAACCCAGAACCTTGTTTACTTCTTTAAGCCGTTCCAAATCGCCTAGATTAACCCTCCTGGTTTGCTCCTCCCCAATCTTCTTACAATCTCTCAGTCGGTCTAATACCATATTGAAGTCCACCCCCCACCACCAGTTGCCCTTCCACAAATTGAATGAGTTTATCTCTCACTCTCTCCCAAAATTCCCATTGTTGTACATTCGGGGAATATATCAATCTGAGCGATAGCTTGACCCCCAACGAGTGGCCCTTAGCAAACACATACCTCCCGTTGGGGTCAGTTAGTACCTCTTCTATTGTGAAGCTCATTCGGGCTGAGAGCAAAACCGCTACCCCCGTCTCTTTTTTACGTCGGATGCCACAATCACTTCCCCCACCTCCCGGGATCTCATTCTGGTCCCCCTTACCCCCTGCTACCAGTGCGTTTCTTGTAGGCACAGGAAGTCAAGATTGGGCCTCCTGAACTCCTGTAGCACCATAGATCTTTTGGAGGGTGAGTTCAGGCCTCAGACATTTAGGGAGCCTATCCTCAGTTCATCCTGGCCAGACATCTCCCTGAGTCTGAACGAGCGCTCCACCACCCCTTCCTCTGAGACCTTACAGGGCCTGGGACCCTCTTAATCGGATCCCTACCCCACACCATTGCTTTATCGCTTTCACACTCTGGACACAGCTCGTCTCCCCCCCTCCCCTCCCCACCCCGTCCGGAGTCATTTATCTTTGACGAGATTGAATCACCAGTAGTCCTTCCCCCACCCTGGGCCGGCTCAACCAAGCACACTAAACCCAGCCCCCCTCTGTTCCCTCACACAACAGATCCTAGTTCCCCAATAAGAACACCCCCCGCCTTCTTAATCAGTGCAACTCAAAATTATAGTCACCAGACTTCTCACATCTCAGGGTGGGCCTGCCGCAGGGGACCCAACCTTCCTGAATTTCCTGGAGCCTTGGACATTGCGCCGGTTCGGCCCCTTAATGCGCCATCGTCTGTCCTCCTGGCTCTTTCCTTCATCGTCCATTTTCGGCTCATCTCCCCCAATTAATTCTTCAATGACCCTCCTGATATCCTCCTCGGTCACCAGCTTGTAGTTTTAACTCTCCACTTCGAAAGAGATATAGCGAAAGGGAACCCCCATCGGTACCTCAGACCCTTCTTGCTGAGCCACTTCGTGAGGGGCACACATTCGCCTCTCCGCCAGCATTAGCAGCGATCAATCCTGGTAGATCATCACCTTTGCGTTTCCCAGGGACACTGCGCCCACCCCACTTGCTTTCTCAAGTATTTTTTGTCTTTACTCATAGTTATGGAAGCGAGCAAGCACTGATCGCTGGCCTCTCCCGGCAGTCCCTGCTCTATTGATCCCCTCAAATTTGGGCTCATCAAAGTTCTCATCGCTGAATAGCGTCTTCACCACCTTGTGGATACTTCTCCGGAGATCTGCTTCCATTTCGCCCTCTCTCTGCGGGATTCCGAAGAATCACAAGTTGGTCCTCCTCTCCTGATTTTCGAAGTCATCCATCTTTAAGGCTACTTCACCTTCTCTCCTTTCCAACTCTGCCAGCCTCACTTCCATCTGTCTCTCCAGAGTTTCGAGGGAAGTCTGATTATGCTCCACTGCCTGCAGCCTCTTGTCCGTATTGTCTATCAGGACATTTATTCTGTCTACTTTGCTGCCAATGTCAGCTCTCATTCCTCAAGTCTCTTACAATAGTGAGGTGCTATCTCTTTTGGTAGACATCGGGTCATTCCCCTCCTCTGACATGGTAAAATTTGGTGGCGCACTCCCCAGCCCCGGTTTCTCGTATTCAAACCGGCCCAGCTTTGTGTTCCAGTCCATGAGTGGGGTGTTGCGCTGTTCCAATCGGCCGGAATGCGACCAAATACTGTGCTTCCTACTTGTGTATCCCTGATAACGGATCTCCACTCCAAGGCAGGCATACGCCCCAGTAGTATATCCTGGGGGCCCTCACCTTACTTCGGTTCACTTGAGTCCACCGTGATCCCCCTCTGTCTCTGGGGGGTGGCGCAGTACGGTCTGACTGACCACCTCCCCTTTTGGCGTCCTCCCTTGTCCGCCCCTTGCTGCGCTCCCTCTCTGATGGTAGGGTTCGTGGGGGGGTTCTAAAAGGCAGGCACATGCCCCGGTCGCACCCCGGGGGCCTTCACCTTTCTTGGGATCTTCCCCAAGTATTGTTGGGGCTTGCTGAGTCTCGTTCCTCCCCTCCAGACGTCCATCGGGTTGGCCTCCTCCTCTCCGGGCACTCGCTCCCAGGCCTTCACCTTCCCCTTCAAGGCCTTCAGCAACTCCCCGCTGTGGGTGGAGGGGTCCCACTGTCACTGTTTTTTGTTGTAGGCGTCACCCGTGGGTACCTCCTCGTATAGGAATTTTTGTGCCTCTCCTATGGCGACTTCCTGGGCTTCACCCCAGGATTCTGGGCCATACCATTCTTTTCGGATGTGCTGCGGGTGGTTTCGGGAGTGTGGGACCTCCCTGCACAATTGGGGCGGTGCCGCCTATCTATGCACCCAGTACTCCCCTCAGTGTGCCTCCTTACAGAAAGTCCACCCATCTCTCAACCCTTTATTCGTCCACTGTACCGGTGTGCCTTTACTCAGCTGGTGCAGGATCCCACCAAGCTGCAGGCTTTAGGAGGTTGTGGTTTGTCCCCTGCACGTGGCCCCCTTCGTGTGCTCCTGACTCCTCTTTTATCTGGGGGCTTCTGAGTGTTTCCCTTTCCTTCCACCTAGGTTGTGCCCCTAAGTGGGCTTCAAGCACCCATTGTGTTTGTTTTTCGAGACCTCAGGGTGCCTCCCTCACCCTCTACCTAGTATATGTGGCTGGCTGCCACGCTCCGCTGTGCAGACATTGTCCTCACTCACAGCGGGTCCCCACTGTCCGCGGCATCAAACGTTGTGCCTGTGGGAGGGGCACAGCTTCTCGTTCGGATGTCTGCGACGGCCTCTCCACCCCCAGGTGGTCCGGCTTTTCCGAACTTGCCAGCCGCCCTGTGTGTGGTGGTGGTGGTGGGCGGGAGTGGGAATCGCCCCTCCTTAGTGCTGTACTCCACTCTCGTGCTCCAGGGAGGGAGACAGGAACCCACCTCCCCTTTTCTGCTGGTTGCTTGTCTCTGGCGCGCCTCCTGACTTCTTCCTTTGCGTTGTGCGTCTCGCAGAGACGCTGCGAGTCCTACCTCCGCTCACACAATGGCTCCCTCGTTCGCTACGAGTTCTGGGCTGATTCTGCACATAATTTCACACTCACGCACCGCCGGCGTTCCCACGCCAGTAACTTTGTCCGTTGGGCGCAGTTGGGTATGAAAGGGGGGGGTTCAAGCCTCATTTGTCGGTTCCCAGCGGGGGAGAGTTGCGCTGGACCAGCTCACATCCGCGCGCCCCCTGGTGGCCTCAGAGATTTCTCTTCTGAATACCAATAGCAACCCCAGACACGTGTTTCAGCCTGGTTGGGCCTCATCAGTGAGGTGGAGCTGTCCTCGCATTTCGTTGCTGGACTGTCTTTGGGCAGGAGAAAGACTGCTATGTAGTGGACATTTCACTTATGTGAAAGGAATTGTGATCTAAAGAATCTGGTTGAAAGTCAATTCTGGGATATAGGCCGGTAGAGAGAAAATCCCAAAACCCCCCTTTACTTATGCATGTTAAGTAGCTTTGGGTTTTCACCCTAAGTTACTAGGGTAGTCCAGACGTGGAACCCTTGCTCACTGTTCTTAGAGCGGCACAGCTCCACCTCACTGACGAGGCCCAAACAGGCCGAAACACGTGTCTGGGGTTGCTGTCGGTACTCTTGTTTGGAAGAGAATTGCTTGGCATTTCGGTGCTGGGCTGCCCTTGGGCAGGACAAAGACTGATATGTAGTGAAGATTTCTCTTCTGTGAAAGGGATGCTGAGGTAAAGAATATGGTTGAGACTCAAAATTGGGATATAGGCTGTTAAAGAGAAACTCCCAGGACCCCCCCTTACTTATGCATATTAAGTAGCTTTGGGTTTTCACCCTAAATTACTAGGGTATTCCAGACGTGAAACCCTTGCTCACTGTTCTTAGAGAAGCACAGCTTCACCTCACTGACAAGGCCCAACCAGGCCGAAACATATGTCTGGGGGTGCTGTCAGTACTCTTGTTCAGAAGATAATTGTCTGGCATTTCAGTGCTGGACTGCCCTTGGGCAGGACAAAGACTGATTTTGTAGTGGACATTTCTCTCTCTTCTGTGAAAGGAATGGTGAGCTAAAGATTCTGGTTGCGACTCAAACCGGGATATAGGCCGGTAGAGAGAAACTCCCAGAACCCCCCTTACATATGCATATTAAAGAAACTACAAAACCCACAAGTATATGAAGAGCTTCAGGAGCTCATTAAGGAAGTCTCAAGAGACTGTTATGGAAGATAACTGAAGGAAGCACATGTTCGAAACAGAAACATTTGAGTATCAATAGCCCCAGGATATATGATACCGATTGAAATAGAAAGTTGCTGGAAGGAAGGCGAGAAGAGAAACGACCAAGAGAAGAGAAACCTTCTTTCGGCCCCTTTTGCGTTATTCACATTAGTGGCAAGTAGAGTTTGTTTTGGGACGGAGGACAGTTACTTTTGAACTTCTTGATGACCGACAATCAACTTTAGTTGATTTAGATAGGTAAGATGATCCCTTTAGTAATAGGGAAAGATAGGCCTTTTTACCTATAATTCCATTAAAGAAAAGTAACACCTCTTTAATGCGTCTGACTCCTTCCTTCCCGCCGCAGATCCCTGTACACATTTACCTCAACTTTGGAGGGGACTCCCACCTTGCTATCCCAGTCTCCCTATTCAACATGTTGTGATACTGGGCAAATTCATTTGGATTCTTCCTGATCTGTCAGCTGCCTTTGACACTGTTGATCATCCTACAATCCTCTCAACCCTCTCATCTTTGAGCTTGTCTAGTTCTGTCCTTCAATGGTTGCAGTCTTCTCTCTCTGGTTGTTCATTTTCTGATTTTGGGGCCAGAAAAATGTCCACTACTGTTTTAATTTGCAATATGGTGTCCCTTAAGGCTCTGTCCTTGGTCCCCTTCTTTTCTCTCTGTTTACATCTCCTTGTGCTTCTATCATCAATTCTTTCGTTCTTCTCATTTCTATGCTCATGACTCATAGATTTGTTACTTTTGCATGTTTATTGGCCATTCGATCCTGGATGGTTTCTCCACCTTAACCCTTCTAAAGCATAGATTATTTTGTTCCCTGTGATGAACCCTGCACCCTGCAAAGGCCACAGATTATCCCAGCCTAAAGTCTCCTCCCATGTGGCCACGGAAAGGCAGCCGCTGCCTGATCCTAACCGGTGGGGTGGCATCAGGAGGGATGATCAAATGGGAGAAGGCTGTCAAGGGAATGTGGTGACTCTGTCATGAGAGACACAGTATTCATCCTCTTCTGAGGATGAGGTTTCCTCAGTGCCTCAATATTTAATGGCATGTTGTCACAGTGGGGCTTCCCCTCCCAGACTTAACCAAGGTGTCCTTTTTTGCTCAAGCATATCGAGCAGCAACTTTATATTCCGGACTCTACCGCTGCAGCACCTTGGCTGTCTTCTTTCTTCCGGGCCACGCAGGCCTTTTATCATGGCCTACACGCTTCGTGGGTTAAACAGCTGATCCATATGACCCTTGTGATTGACTGGGCCTTGGACGCTGCAATCGGAGCTGGCAGGCGAACGCCCCTCGTAAGTTGCAGTATTTAAACTGTGCAAAAGCACTTTTCAGTCCCTTTGTGCTCAAGCATCTCAGGCAGCAACTTTATATTCCGGACTCTACCGCCGCAGCATTGTGGTTGCCTTCTTTCTTCCGTGTCGCGTGGGCCTTTCTTCGTGGCCAACCTGCTGGTTAAATAGCTGATCCGCACAGCCTTTGTAATTGGCTGGGCATGCGTAGCCTTGGGCGCTGCAGTCAGAGCCGGTAAGCGAACGCCCCTCGAGGGCTAAAGTATTTAAGCTACGCCAGAGCACTTTTAAGTCCCTTTGTGCTCAAGCATCTCCGGCAGCATTCAGTGCCTGAATATTTAATGGCATGTTGTCACAGAGGGGCTTCCCCTCCCAGACTTAACCAAGGTGTCATTTTTTGCTCAAGCATATCGAACAGCAACTGTATGTTACAGACTCTACCGCTGCAACCCCTTTGGCTGCCTTCTTTCTGCTGCCTTCTTTCTTCCGGGCCGTGTGGGTTTATGATTATGGTCGACCCGCTTTGCGGGTTAAACAGCTGATATGCATGGCTGTTGTGATTGGCTGGGCACGTGTTGCCTTGGACACTACAACCAGAGCTAGCTACGGCCTGGACAGGGGCCTGTCTAAGGCCCCGTCCAGGACGTGGGAGGGCACGGCAGAACCCCCAACCGTTTCCCCCTGCAACACCTTGGACTCCGGGAACTATCTGCCCCATGGAGCAGTCACCCATCATGCAGCCTACTCCCCTACAAACCTGTTCTCTGGATCTGCGTTCTCACACCACGAATACCTGGTGTCTTGTCCTGTACATTGGGATGCCTTTAATTAACTCAAACAGCTGTCTGAACCCAGGTGTGCCTTTTCCATTCTGCCTTCATTCTTATCCAAATCCTCTCTCCTTATTGCATTTTTGTACATGTTTTCACCCCCATTTTGCATTGTTTTGCTTGTTTATGGTAATTCAAACCCTGGTGTGTATTTTAACATCACTTCACCCCCATTTTGCCTTGTTGTGCTTGCTTTTTTGTTAATTTGATTCCTGGTGTGATTTAAATACACCTCACCCCATTTTTGGTACTAAACTGTTTCCATTGCATCTATTTCCTTGCTTCTCTTGGCTACTAGGTCACCTCGTGCTGTGCAGTCCCTCCGCTATCTTCCTTCCTATCCTGTGCTGCCCCCATGGCACTCACCATTTCCCCATCTATTCTACCTGGTATACTATCACCTATCCTCCCTCTCTCTCTCTCGAGGTCTGGAAGAAAACAGCTTAAAAAAGGCATCCTGACCACTAACCGCTGCCTAGCCATTGCAGACAACTATGTTAGCGCAACTTCCAGACAGATTTTCACTGATATACACTTTTCTGTCGCCTCCTCAGATCTTTGGACTCCTCATCTTATCTCTCTCCTCTCTCTCTCCTCTTCACCCATTAATGATGGCGCTAGATGAGAAGCACCTTGGCAGGCTTCTCCTTCTTACTCTCTCTCTATCCATCCTCCTCTAACTGGTGTACCATGCCCCTGTACCCCGCCTCGGAAAACCTTCATAGGCTGTGACCTCTTGCATCTAGCCACGCTTAATGCTCGCTTTGCTATCAAAAACTTTACCAACATCTGCTCTTTAAAGACCTTGACATCCTTGCTCTTACTGAGACATGGTTTAACGCCTGCTCAGTCACTGCTTTTGACTCCCTCCTCCCTGATGGCTATAAGATCATCTCTAAGCCTCGCCCTAAGCGTGCTGGTGGTGGGGTTGCCCTGATCTTCGCTGAGTGTGTCCCTTCTTCCCTGATACTCACCCAGTGTTACTCCTTCTTCAGAGAGCCTGGTCTGCAACCAGGTCATCTCTCCCACTTCCTCCCTGACCATTACCACTATCTACAGGCCACCTGGCTCCACTAACCTTTTCCTCTCTGAATGGGCTGATTTCTCATCTTCTCTCTTCGCATCCACCTCTAAACTCCTTCTCCTGGGTGACTTCAACATACACCTTGACTCCTCAATCATGGCATCCGCTCTCTTCCGTGACCTTTGCACCTCGCTCTCCCTCTCTGTTCTCCCCTCTGGTCCTACCCACTTGGCTGGACACACTCTCGATACCATCATCCATACTGATCTTTTGCTTGCCTCCCCATTCACCACCCCACTCTCCTAGTCAGACCATTTCCTCCTCTCCTCTTATCTGGGTCCTCTCTGCCGTCTGACCGTACCTCCCCCAGTCCTGCCAACCTCGTTCAAAAACATTCATCCGATGAAACGAGTGTCAGCTGCTGCCTTCACATCCATCTTCGCCTCCCCTCCCCGCACTTCAGGCACTACCTCTGACTCCGCTCTCAGCAACGTCCATCTTCCCATCACCAGTACTCTTGACATTCTTGCCCAAGTCATGAGGATCTGCCTGAAACATGCCTCCGAGCGTAACACCTGGTACAACTCAGAACTTGCAGCCCTGCAACGAAAGTGCCGTTCTGCGGAGCGGAAGTGGCAGACCTCAGGCTCACCCACTGACGAACTGGCCTGTCGCCTTCTACAAAGGCAGTTCCGACTCCCCATTTGCTCCAAGTAAAGGGCGCACATCCAGGATCACGTCTGTGGTGCATCCAAAACATACCTGAACTCTTTAAAATCTGCGAGGAACTAACCAGCCCTTCCGCAGTCTCCACCTCACCTCTTCCCTCCCAGGTCCTATGCAATGCATTGGCCACACACTTCACTGCAAAAACCCAGGACATCCTGAGCACCCTTGCTTCACCTTCCCACTCCGCTTCCCACACCCAACTGCCTCCTATGACTGCCTATCTGCCGTCCAGTCCTGGTGTGCCTCCAATGATCTCTACCTTAATGCCAGCAAGACTGAGATCCTTCCCATTGGGATTCCTGCTCCCTTTTTCCTCCCATCACTATGGCCACCCTCTATGGGCTGTGCCCCTTCTCCTTCATCTGCAGCCAAAAACCTTGGAGTCATCTTCGACTCTTCTCTTTCCTTCCTCCCTCACATCCAGGACCTTGCCAAGAAGACCCACTTTCAACTCCTCCTGAAAGGAATCCTTCCTTTGCTCACATTCCCCCAGAAGCTCAATGTCTGTAGAGCTCTGTTTCTCTCTATGCTAGACTACGGCAATGGCCTCTTCCTTAATCTACCTTGTTCCTCTCTACGACCCCTCCAGCTAATCCTGAACAGGACTGCAAGACTTATTCCTGGCCTCAAGCCTAGGGACTGCATCTCTCCAGCCCTAAAGTCTTTCCACTGGCTCCCGGTTGCTGCAAGGATCCAATTGAAATCCCCCTGCATCATCCATAAGCCTGTCTAGGGACAGGGACCACGCTATCTACAACTGGCTCTCGCTAAATAATTTCCCTCCAGATCTCTAAGTTCCTCCAGAACCAATTCTCTGTGTGTCAAGTCCTTCGCTAAACAGTGAACTGGTGGCCAATCTCTTTCCTCGGCTGGCTCCTGCCTGTGGAACAGCCTCCCCCTTCCTTAGTCTTGAGCTGGAGCTCCTCAAGACTTCCCTTTTCACCTCCTCTTTCCCTCCCTCCCTCCCTCCCTCCTTTGCTAAATCCCACTGTACTACTGTACTGAGATTGGTGGCCAGGGCCTTTATGTTTCCACTCAGGTCCTGGCCTCCCACCCCCAATCGCCTTTAGCCTCTGGCCACACCCAACACTTGCCTTGGCACCCACTGGCCTGTGCTATCATAGGCCTGCACTTATGTATTGGCAGTTGACCACTCTCACCAAGTCACTTAACAGCTGCTTGCAACCTACTCCCTAGCATTTCCCTCTGTGGCACTCCTAGCACTTACCCCCTCTGCCCTGCCTCAACCCTTCCTTCTCTCAGCACTTGCACGTTCTGAATGCTCACAAGGCTTAGTAGGACTGCCTCTCTCTTTTGTTATATTTGCCTTTCATTCCCATGTTCCCTCCCCATTGCTCTGTGGGTGCTTTGAAACACAATTTATTTGATGAAAAAGCGCCTTACAAATGCACAATAAATAAATACATTTACAACCCTCCCTTAAATGTGCATCCTATAAATCCTTTAAACAGAGTGGATTAAATGATGATAAAACAACTAAGAACATTATGGACTTCAAGCCCTATAATGCTCCTAGTACTGGGATGCAGAAGATGGGTCTAGAGTTATCAAAGAGTAATGTGCAGTCTAGTTGTTGTAATAACCCACACCTGAGCGGAAACCTTTAAACATTTAAACGCCTTTCAGGTGTGGGCCAAAAGGAAGCAGCAGTAGGAAGAAGCAAAGGTTGGAGTCTCTGCTGTGCTGTGCTGACACTGGTATGCTGTGCTGAGAGTCTAGTAGAGGTCGAAATCCCTGGTGTATGTAGAGGACGTGCAGCGAAAATGGTATTGAGGCTGGCGACCCCGAGGGAGGGAGAGGCTCCCTGCGTCCTGCATCCCGCTCCGGTTTATGCTTCTCACTGGTGAGCGCACAGGGCTGTGCAGGCTTCTGTGACAGCCAGCGGCAAGTGGGCGGGAGCTGTCAGACATTGCAGGAGTCCTGATGAACGAAGAAGTGTAAGCAGTGTATCTGAAGGAGAGGCAGGACATACCGATGAGCTGGCCTGATGTGGGTGACCCCGGGGTGCTCTGAAAAAGACAGCTGAATGATTTTGAAAACTAAACTTTTGAAATTAAGCAAACTGGGTGCTACTCTCCTATTACGAGATGTCAAATAGAAGACTGTAAACCTCATCGCCAAAGCCAAATTGGGGAATCATAAAATATAATAAAAGGCCAGTTGTATGTTTGTCCGATGCAATCATGTGCAGTAGATGCGGCCTGCTTTGCCTGTTGTCACCACTAGAGGGAGCTGTTGCCTTAGCAATAGAACACACTGAAAATATCTCTCCTCACACACTTTGGCCCATGTATGCAGGCTTTCACACTCGTATTCAATAAGGGAATATTATAACCCGCATTGCCAAAGACAAAGTAGGGCAATATTAAACCAAAGGAGATAGATCTTTCCTGAAGAGGAACATCTAAAAGGGGGACATTCTTTGCCAAAGCTCAAGAAAGCTAAGAGCGACACTAAGGCAAGTTGAATTTGTCAGTCTGATAATCAGATACCTTGCGGGAGGAAGTTGTAAACCACATTACCCACAGCCAAGAGGTTGTGTAAAAGAAAATCAAATACAGCAGGAGAGAAACCATCCTTATAACAAGGAAAAGGGTGAGAGAAGTGTAACCTGCATTGCTTATGGCAAACAGATCAATGTGAGAACTATTATCCTTTTGTGCAGCATGTTGGAGAAAGAAACTGTATGCCAATTGTGTTAACAAACCTTACCACAGAGCACAAGTAGTAGTAGGATGTCATGAACCGAGGCTTCCTCCCCCAACTCCTCACCTGATTCTTCTGGGATTGATTCTTTAGGGTTGGCCTCGGGCTTCTTCTGATCCCTTCTCCTTGAGGGAGTCTTGTCCTTTGGAGTTCGGACCTTCTTATCGTGTAGGTAGGGTCTGGCCCCTCCGGAGGCCACCTTGGCAGAGATGTAACTCTGACCTCGGGGATCCCCAGAGGGCCAGTCCTAATTTCCAGGGGAAAAGCACAAATGCAGAAAAAACCCTGTTTCCGGATGGGCTCAGATGGGGGGTACTCGGTTCCTCTCAATCGACAAGGAAGGCGTATCTTCCCGTCACCAAAAAAAAGGAATACTTGTAGAATAGAAGTCAGATTCCTCAATAGTTCAGACTGTGGGGAGTATAAAAGGAATAGAACTCCAGAAGTTCTCTAAATGAATGCAGATAAGAGTAAAGGATATAAGGTTAGAAGGCAACACCACGTGATAAGAAGAAAATAGGATTATGACAAAAAGAATATCCTAAACGGTTTAAGAAAGGCTGACTGAACGGAAAAATAGAATAGTATATGGATCTAGTGTGATAGAGCAAAGGCAAAGTATCCCAGGGTGTTGTCAGAGCAACCGGAACCCAAACAAGTGAAGGGCAAGGCAGCGCCGATTGAAGTAAGGATACCGGCACCCACAGTTCAACATAACCTATAAAGGATAGGCATAGAAGAGAAATGAACAAGAGCAAATAAGGACAAACTAAAGGCAAGGCACTGAACAGGCAGCGCCGAGACACCGGGAGTAGAAAGATGTAGAGTGTAAGGCGGGAAGCGAAACAGAGCAAGCAAACAAAAAGAGGCACGGGCAGGAAGGAGGAGGGTGACTAGCGCTGGATACAAGGTGGAAAGTAAGTTTGCTGAAGGCACAGAAGGATCCAACAGAGGAAACTCCAACACACGAACTGAGCATTGACAAACAGATACAACGCACCGGCTTGTGGGAGGAGCCAGCCTCTTAAAGATACGGCGGCCATCTTGGGTGAGGACTGGAGCGCGCGCTGATCATAGCCTCCAGCGCTTCCACAATCTCCAGTTCCTGACATAGGAGGAGTTTGTTTTTTATCCTGGCAGGAGAGTAAACCATGAAAGGAACGAATATTGGTTAGTCCGGGCAGGCAACTGGACCAGGAAGAAGATGACTTACTGTGAATTTGGTTCAAGGTTGTGTTGGAAAAGAAGTGGCAAGTCCACTAGTGTTTGATAAACTGTTGTATAACCATCCTGACTAAGATGTTGTTTCTAAAGAAGAAAGATGATGTGATAACAATTGATTGATCTTCAAGAGAACATTTACCTTGACTTCTGTCTTGCTGTGTGAAGAGAAGGTCTTTGGTTTTACCGAGCAGAAGATTGTGGAAACTTTAACAAATGTTTGTAGGTGGGCATGGCCAGCGGGCATGCAGTGATGCAGCAACTCTTCGGAGCTCATGCTAGATCCTAAAAATAATAGTAACTACTGCCCAATTCTGTGCGGCATCGCAGGTAAGGAGAGCTGAGGCATTGCAGACTAAGCCTGAGTGTTACCGTTGAGAAGCTGGGGAGAACGAAGCGACTGAAAATCCCAAACGCAGTGACCAAAATGGCGGCCGGGGGAACCAGACTGCACTGACTGAGAGCTGGGCCAACCAGGACTGTAGCCGGAGGAGGATCCCATGGGCAAGGTGGGGGTCCGGTGCCGGCTTGCATGGTATACGTGCTGGCAGCCTGAAACGGGTAGAGCCTGAGAAGGGGAGAAGAGCAGCGGCGCAGCGATAGAAGAAACGGCGACTGGAGGATCCCGTGGGCATCTGGTGTGGAAAAACGACGGCCCGACGCCCTGGCTGTGACGTGCTGGGAGGCTGCCAGACACAAGGGGGGACATTGCTCGATAGATGACCAGACGGCGGGCCCCAGCCAACGGAATTTGTGCTAACCAAGCAGTGAGGGGGAAGACCCCATAGTGCGCATGCCACGGAACCCACGAAGCAGCTGCGACAGCAGTGCCAGGCATATACCCTTTTGTTACATTAACCAGGGAGAACCGGTACACAGCATCGGAGCGCTGAACCCAGGCATGCCAAGAAGGAGACCCAATGCCTCTGAAGTCATAACCCTGTCTGCACACACCAGGCAGTGAATGCAACACACCACAGAGGATGTGTATCGCCCAGCGAGACACGTCGACACACTGAGTGATACACAACATTAAACCAAGCAAAGGATAGCTGCCCGCAACTAGATTGCACAAGTTGCCGGTGCAATAACAGGTAGGTGACCGGCCATCCAATTCAAAAACATGGTGAAGAAGCCTACAATGTGACAGACTTCTTTTACTGCCTGTACCGGCAGAAAGTGAGAAGCCAAACAACCGCTGCTGGTAACACAGAACCCAAGTGGCCACAAGGCACCCCTATACATTTGGGGAACCTGCTGGAGGCACAAGGCGGTACTAGGCACCAGTTTAGCACGCTGATGGGTTGCATTGGAATACTGGCAAGAAAGCTCCCAGAGACGTATAGACTGAACTTGGAACGACAACGGAAGAGCTGTTACTCCAATTGCATACCAAAAGCCAAAAGGATGCAGAGGCTGTGCATAGAAAAGCCAAAAGAAATTGTTTGGACGAGGACGCGAGAGCAGACCCTCTTAGCAAACAGGAGACATCCAGATACGGAGAGTGCATGCCAGATGCAGGAACTCAACCCAAGGGAACTGTGAGTACCTGCATGAAAGGGAAGCAATTATTAGACTCCTGGCTGCACACAAATGAAAGAGACCAACAAGTTCCACTTTGGGGAGCACCGGTGCCTCAACACTGTGATAAAAGAGGGTGCAAAGCCAGTGACATCCGGACGGGGGTCGAGCGTAGGAAGGTACGCCATCCGCGAAACATAAAAGATGCCGAGCAAGGGCTAACTGTGCATTAGCCTGGCAGGAACGCTGAGCACAAATGCCAGACAAGAGCCGTAAAGGAAGACAGACTGTTATGGATGCTTACACATGCAAGGAAGGGAATGACGATTGCAGCATTGAAGGCAGAACTAGAACATAAGATACTAGAACATAAGATGGACGCATCCATAGTTTATGTCGGATTGTTGCTCCAAGACGTACGTGCACTGGCAGACCAACTGGGCACAGCAGAGCACCAAGTACAAGACAACATGATTAATATTGCCAGTGCCCACTCTTAAGTGAGAGACCTACTTGAACGAGTGATAACATTGGAACACAGAGCGTAAGACGCTGATGGGAGGGCTCGCAGGAACTATGTTAGAATACAGGGCCTTCCGGAAGGAGAAGGAAGGCAGGGACGCCACGACCCATGTCGAAATATGCACCTGCAAGAGGTGGGCCTGGGTACGCTAACACAGCAATTTACCGTTGAGAGAGCACATAGATCCCTGACGAGAAAGCGCCTCCTAGAGCTCCCCCTTCCCACGAGACCAGTGATTGCCAAGATCATGAATTATAAAGATAGGAAGAGGATCCTTGATTTTTCAAGGGAGGGAGGAACTATCATGAGAGGCTCTTCTAAACTGTCGATATACCCTGATTACACGACTTTAGTACGACGACGCAGATCAATGTTCAAACCCACCAAGGAGCGGTTAAGGAGAGCTGGTGTGCGGTACATGCTGATTTACCTCGCCAAATTGAAGGTTCTACATAATGGATGATCCCATTTCTTTGATAACACGACGGATGCACACTCCTGGATAGATGTGCAGGGACTGCCACAGCTACCGAGCAGAAACAACAAAGCACCATAGGGTGTCAAGGAAGTAACAAGGCAAACGGCCCTCCAGTCCCTGTACTGTCATGTGCAACCTGGATGAAAAGGCGATGAGAAGTTATCGGGGCATACGGAACAGAGACACTGAGACTGAAAACAGATGACTCCATGCTGCAGCTAGGAATGGCTGGCGAATACTCCAGTTGCGGAAGGGGGAGGCGGGTACGGGAGAGGCGGCTACACCTGAGTACAGTGCGCCGCTTGGCTGCTGTTTGAATTTGCGGTAGGTTATTTGGTTATTAGAGTTATGGTTTGTTGGACGTGTGGGAGGGAGGGAACGGACAGATGGTTCAGTTAAGTGGGAGTGCATGGTGCGAGGATAGGCACATGTGTGTTGGGAACAGAGCTCGGGAGAAACAAGCGAGCTGCAGTGGCGCTCAGACGCCTGTTGTGCAGCTGAATGGGCCAAGGGGTTGAGAGGGCGGATCCGGAAATAAGGTTAGGGGTGGTAGTTCGGCAGGAAGGTGGGGAAATGCAGGCCCAACCAGTGCTTCCCATGGCAAAGGTAGATGACATGAAAATAGTTACCTGGAATGTCAGGGGACTTAACAACTATGTTAAAAAATTGCGAGTACACCCGTCCTTGAACAAAATGGGTGCGCTATTACAAGAGACAAACTTGACGGTGGATAGACAAGCTGCGATGGCTAGGAAATGGGGGTTCACAGCGTATGCAAGGGGGGGGTCCTCTTCTGGATTTCCCCCACTGCCCCCTTTCAGTTATTAGAATTTAAAAAGGATGATGAAGGCAAAATCGCTATAGTACATAGCCTACTGGAAAATAGAGAAGTCTGCTTCATGAACACCTATGCTCCGAACCATGACGCCACAAGATTCTTTCGATCACCATACACACATTTATCTGCATACAAGGGGGCCACATGGGTCTGGGGTGGGGATTTTAATTGCACACTTAACCCCAGATAAAACAGAGTAGATGAGAATTACAAAAAATTGTTAAGACACTTGAACCTGGTGGATGTATGGAGGGAAAGGCATGGGGAGACACGCAGCTACTCACATTCCTGTCACCCCATGGGGTGCACACACGGATAGACTACATTTTCACTGGGGCAGAGACCCTGGGGGAGTTTGCAGACATAGATTACAGAGCTAGGGTTCTCTCGGACCACGCTCCATTTTTGGCCACATGGCAAGGTCCCGCGCATGGACCTCTGATCCCTCCCTGGCGGCTGAGAACAGAGGTGTTGCTTGATGACGAATTGAGCAGTTACCTGGGGACAAGATCAAGGAGTATTTTGACATCAATATGGATAGTGTCAAAGTACCCTGTGGGATGCTTTTAAGGTGAATATGCACAGGGACGGAATTGGGAAAATGCGGGGGCCTCAGAAAAGACATACTGCAGGACCTAACAGACACTGAAGATGACATTGCGCAGGAAGAGAGGGCCTGCGGGACTGGGCGGCAGGGAGTCGGCGGGACTGGTGGAATTGCACCAAAAATGCGTTAAGACGTGGGAAAGGTTGATCAAGTTTGACTTCAGCAAGTACACACAGAAACTACATGCCGAGGGAGCCTAACCTGTGAGATTACTGGCATGGTTATGCAAAAGGGAGGAACTGAGGGACATGATAAGCGCCACCCCAAACAACAACCGTGGGGTCATTAGAACTCAAGGGAGGATTAATGAGGTATTCACAAGATTTTATGAATCCCTGTATTCGACTGACAGCGAGACAGAAGACAGAGACATTAACAAAACCCTACTTCAAATAAATGTACCCAAATTAGAGGTAGACCAAGCAGAGATACGTGATGCCCCATTGACGATAGAGGAGATCGGGACAGTATTAACGGAACTCCCAACTGCCAAGCCCCCTGGACCGGACTGGCTCCCAGGGGAATTCTTTAAAACGTATGCAGAAGAATTGGCGCCCAGGCACCTAGAGGTATTGTTATGCTCACCTGGTCTCTTCGGAGGCGTTGGGGCACGGTTGCAGCCCTCTCTGAACTTGAATCACCCCCCTCCAGGACTCTCCCTCAGTAGAAAAGCTGTGAGCGGTGGTACATGGTGATACTGCTCCTGCGTGGAAATAAGAGTGTGTGAGTGTGGCAGTCTGTGATTGTTGTACTTCTCGAACCCTTTACCCCAAAGTGCGGTTTCTGTGAGCATACGCCGGCCCATAAAGCTCACCTGTGAATTATGGAAGATAAGCTTCTGGCAGTGGCGCGTCAAATGGGATCTAGTTCCTTCACCGATCCCTGATAAGGATTAGTCTAGTCCTGCTGCGACTATGCTTCGAGGGGATTGGGTCCTCTGACGTATTCCATATCTATGAAATGTAATCACCACAGCTGTGCTGCTTCGGAAAATCTTTGGCGTCTGTGTCCTGCGTCGATACGCCACCCTCGAGGACCACCTCCGACGGCCGACGTCACTGGATGTTATAAGTAGGACGCATGACATCCGTAGCCTCAGTTCCGTTTTTTCCGCAAACATTTTTGGGGCGAGAGGACGTAGGGAGGGTGTTGATGTAGTCCACTTCACACGACTGAGTCCCGGTGAGAGCCCTCAACCACATCTCGAATGAGGGGTGTGCGCGATGTTTCCATTGCTGTAATATACATTTTTTTGCGACCACGGTTGCAATATTCAAGAGAAGCTTTTCTCACCCCGTCCCAAAGCCCAAACAGTGCGGCCCGTAGGTCAGAAACGATCCGGATCCCTATTATCTCGGAGAGGGCTTCCATGATGGCTTTCCAGTGTTGGCCCAGCACCTCACAAGACCAGAACATGTGCATGTGGTCTGCCTCCAAGGATTTACACCTCGGGCAGTTATGATCCTGGCTGTGTGCGAATCTTCCCACCCTGCGTGGCGTGTAGTATAGCCAGTTCAAGAGCTTATATTGCATACACCTGAATCTGGCGCTGATGGAGACCTTGCGTGTGTGTACGCACATCCTACCCCACATATCATCAGTTATAGGCAGTCCAATGTCAGCGCTCCACGCTTCCCGAGGAATCTGAGGTGCATCCTCTAATTTTCCCAGCAGCATTTTATACAGGGAGGATATTATGCCCTTAGCCCCGACTGAGTTAGTTATGAAGTGAATTGCAGGCGAGTCTGGGGGTTTTGTCCGGATAGGAGGGCCACATGGCGCTGGCCGCTGCTCTAAGTCTGAAATACTGCAGTAGTTCCAGCACCGAGCCCGAGTGGCCAGGACGCCAGGTCTGTGGGGTGTTGAATTTCCCATCGGGGTATAGGTCGGATAGTGCTCTATAGCCCAGATCATGCCAGTGTTGTTGGAGTAGTCTATCGTGAGTAGGGCTAAGGCCTGGGAACCGCCAAATGGGCAGCCATTTGTAGTATGGATGCTGGTCTGGATGGGACTGCAATAGTCATTTCCATGCCATGGTTGTGGCGCCTACTGGGTCAGCAGGGGTGTCGGCGCGGTAAGAGCGATGAAGGATTAGGGACAGAGTATTTACTTCTTCGCTACCAAGCTTCTCAAGTTTCACATGTGGGGGTGGGTCCCAGTGTGCATACCAGTGTGTGGCGTGCTGGGCTTGTGCAGCTATCCAGTAGCGAGCGAGGTCCGGGGCCATGAAGCCCCCTTTCTCGTATGGGAGAGCCATGTGTTGCCACTTTTTGCGAACCGCACCGGAGTGCCATAGGAATTGACCACTTGCGGAGTGTAGGTTCCTAAAGTATTGTTTCCCAGGCCAGATCGGGACATTTACGAAGATGTAAAGAAGCTTAGGGACTATCATCATTTTGATTAGGGACAATTTGCCAGATACGGAAAGAGGGAGGTTGCGCCGTTTCGACATCCGGGCTTCCGCCTCCTGTGCTGTAGCCGTATAGTTATCAGCCAGTAACGAGGGTCTTGAGAGGGAAATCTGGACCCCAAGGTATTTGACTCCGTCTGGGGACCATCGAAGAAGGAATTTGCACGTTGGTTGGGGGGTTGCCGCAGTAAGTGGAAATATTTCAGATTTCGTGTAGTTAATTGTGAAGCCCGAGAATGTGCCAAATTTGGTTATGTCACGTATAATCTGGTCTAGGTGTGCGGACGAGTCCCGCACATAGGGAAGTACGTCATCGGCATACAATGAGATTATTTCTGGTGTGTCCCGCAGTCGTATACCCTTTCGGGTATGCCTATGTCGGAAATTGTCCGCTATGGGCTCAATAGCCAGTGCGAACAGTATGGGGGAGAACGGACAGTCCTGGCCAGTGCCCCTGTGAAACCTGAAAGGGGGTGACACCTGGGAGTTAACTAGGACTCTGGCCACAGGATTTGTATACAGTAGCTTGATATATGATATCATACAAGGGCCAATTCCCATTTTGTGCAGTACAGCCCACATATACTGCCAAGAGACCATGTCAAAGGCCTTTTGTGCGTCAAGGGTTACTGCGATGGTCCTGGCCTTGGGATCAATTCTTGACATGACATTAAACAGCCGACGAATGTTGAGGGCCGTCGACCGACCAGGGACAAAGCCACTCTGATCTGGATGGACTAGGTACGTCATTATGGGAAGGAATCTGCCTGCGATTATCTTGGCAAACATTTTTGTGTCAGAGTTTATGAGAGATAGGGGTCTGTATGACCCGCATTCATCAGGGGATTTGCCCGGTTTGGGGAGCACAGTTATGAGGGCTTCGCGTGTGGTTTGGGGCAATGTGGCCAGGCCGAGCGACTCGTTTCTGGCCTCGAGGAGTCTGAGTGCGAGGATGGCAACATGCTCTTGATAGAACTCTGGGGTGAGTCCATCCGGGCCGGGGGCCTTACCCTTCGGTAGACCCGAGATAGCCTCTGTGATTTCGTCCAGGGTGATTGGGGCCTCTAGCTGCTCTCTAGTGGCGTGGGAGAGAAGGGTCATGGGGATTTGGTCCAGAAGGAGATTTGTGTCATGTATGCTCTGTTGCTGCTGGGGACCGTACAGGGCTGCATAGAATTCAGCAAAGGTCTTGAGGATGGTTTGGTCAGACCAGTGCAGTGCTCCTTCCCCATCTCTGATACAGTCTATGTGGGCTCTACCCCTTTCCGCATGGACCAGTCTGGTCAGGGTCCTCCCCGGTCTGTCCCCCTTGCCGTATTTCCTCGCAGCCATAGGTCGGGCGTAGTACTGCACCTCCCTGTGGACAGAAGGCCTCCAATTCTGACCTTATCTGCGCCAGTCCTGCTGGAGAAGGTGTAATGGCCTCATTTCGGAGCGTTGTAGGCTATTTTTTATGTTTTTAAGAACCCCAGCCTCCTTAGAGATACACATTCCTCTGATGAACACCTTGAACGCCTCCCACCGGGTCCCATCGGATGTATCACATCTTTTGTTGCACTCCAAAAAATTATTAATGTCCGCTAGGATGTCAGCTTTGAAGACAATATCCCTCAGCGCCTCTGACTTGAAACGCCAAGCCGAGCAGGAAGGTGCATCCCGCCCCAATTTGATCCGGAGTGTTACTGGAGAATGGTCTGAGGGTGTCCGTGGAAGTATCTGTATGTTGGTGACCCTGCCTACCATCCCACCAGACATGAGGAAGAGGTAAATTCTTGACAAACTATCATGTACTGAGGAATAGAAAGTAAAGTCTCTCGCGTGTTGGTTGAGGGCCCTCCTCACATCTCAGAGGCTCAATGTGGCCATATGTGCGTGTAAGCGGACGGCCGTGCATGGCATAGCCCTGCGGTCCGTGCCATATCTGTCCAGTTCATTATCAAGGATTAGGTTCATGTGACCCCCCCCCCCCCCACATGATTATATGATTGGGATTCCAATGTATCTCGTGAGTATAGAGGTCACCTCGTCAAAGAAACCAAGGGCATCAAAGTTCGGGGCATATGTATTCACGAGGAGGCATTCCGTGTTGGCAATTAGACAGTGAAGCACTACATATCTGCCCTCTGCGTCAATATGGCTGGCCCGCAGTGAGAATTGGACAGATTTGTGGACTAGGGTGAGGACTCCCCTAGATTGGGTTGAATATTTTGTATAATATCTATTAGGGCCCCAGGTGGGAGCCAGACACGAGGCCAAGCACCCCAGGGAGTGTGTTTCTTGGGGGAGGATTACATTAATCCCGTGCCTCTGAGCGTAAGCGGTTATTCGACGGGCTTTAGTGAAATTACTTAACCCCCTGACGTTCCAGGACATCAGATTAACAGACATGGTGCTTTATTAAGGAAAATCCCAACAGTGATATTTGTAGCCATTCAGTACCATGCGCCCAGCAGAAGTAAGGTTGCACCGCCTTGTGACCATAGCTCCCGCTCTCATGCCGTTTTCATTAAACCGCCCCTGAGCTTTGCCAACCCCCACCCCCACTTCCCTCCCCCAACTAGCAGTGCAGTATTTCCCGCCCAGAACATAGGTGCCAGAGTGCCGTACCCAACTAGGCACCCCAGCCCAATTGCTCAACAGGGGCAGAACTGTAACCAAACCATGAAAACAGACATTGCAATCGCAGCGGGGGTCGCCACTGCCGTGTACCCATCTCAGCAGATAGTGCTGTGCACAAGGCACCCTTGTCCATCGGCGACAATTGTGAAGCTGTGTTATTAAGGAAGTATTGTGGTGGATGGTATCTGACAAGAAGAGATAATAATGACTTCAGTATCGCGTGACAGGATGCTACGGGACATTGGTTAGGGGGACCAAGGTTGAAGGGCACAGCCTATCCGAGTGGTGGCAGCAACCATGGACAAAGTGTGACCCTCCAGATGCAAAGGCGGATGGAAGCTAACGTCTGTTCCATGCAGTCGGTGAGACATGCCATTGAGTTGAAGGAAGGGGGGACGTACGCCAGTGTCCCTAGGGATGCACAGGGGGGTCCCCCCCACGAGTTGGAAATATAAGTCACTTCAGACATCATCCATTGGATCATCTGAGGGATCTCTCAGTGGGATCTGTGATTGAATGAATTTCACTGCTTCATCCGGAACCGTGAAGAAGTATAGTTTGTTGCGGTAAGTGAGTTTCAAGCGTGCCCGAAAAAGCATTGCATATTCGATTTTCCTTTCCCTGAGCATTTTCTTCACTCCGTTGAATTGCCTGTGCTCCGCCTGAACCCCCACAGAGAAGTCCAGGAAGATTCTGATGACTTGCGACTCCATCTTCAATTCGCCCTTCTCGCGTGCCAGACGCAGTATGTGGTCTCTGTAGCTAAGAATTTTAGCTATTATTGGCCTGGGGAAGTCGCCAGGTTTGGGGCGGGGGGCTAGCGCACGATGTGCCTGCTCAACTGTGAAGAATGGAGAGAGCGGAGGGTCGCCAAGGAGGTCCCTGAGGAGGGACTCCACCGCCAGTTCCATCCGACCCTTAAGTGCAGACTCAGGAACACCAACAATGCGATATTATTCCTTTGTGACCTCGACTCCAAATTGTCGCACTTGGCCTTGATGCCTTTCATGTCTCGCACCAGTTCTGTGACCGTGTTCTGGAGGGGGAGCACGCCATCCTCGTTTGCGCCTATTCTGGTTTCAGCGTCGGAGATTCTAGTGCCATGCTGGTCCAGTTTTGTCTTGAGTGAGGCCACATTCGCATTTATGTTGTCTAGTTTCTCATGGAATGATGCGAAGTTCTTTGCCATGGATTCCATCATTGCCGTTAGATCTGGCTGGGGGGGGTCAGAGGGGCCTTCAGTGTCGTCATGATTCGAGGAGGTAGCCCCCTGGTCAGTTCTGGATGTAGGTTTAGCAAACTTATCCATAGCCCCAGCTTTGTTGGTTCCACGAGAACTATTTGTCATCCTGCGGGTGACTGAAGCGACTTGCAGCTGCAGGAGGTTGTCACTTATCTGATCAGGGGCACAAGTCCACTGGGCATGGGGAGGAGTGGCCTGAGGCGGCAGTAGAAGCAAGTGCCAGATGGAGGGGCCAAAGGTCCAGTGCAGCCGATAGCAGATAACCCGCGCTGGGGCAGAGGGTGTGGGGGGCAAAAAGCGTCACCCAGGCACCCCAGGCCGGTAAGAGGCAGCAGAAGGACCTCTCGCCCCCAGTCGCTTATGGAAGGCCAAGAGGGCAAGTTGGGTGTAGATGGCAGGCAGAGACAGCTCCAGGTAAGTAGAGACAGCGTGGGGGGCCACGTGGTGCAAGGCAATATAGGCCCGCTAGAATCAGACCAGCAGGGCAGGCAGTAGATTCAATTACAAGTGGTAGAGTCCATCTCCGGCGACAATGCGGGCCTCAAGTGGTGTAGATCAGCAGAATGGGACAGCATCAGCACACATGCTAGGGCGGACCCCTACCCAAAGTCAATTGCTGGCCGCCGCGAGGAGCAGGGAGCCAGACGAAGCAGCAGCCGTGGACACCTGTGCCGATGCAGGTAGTTGGCAGATCTGCGCGTGGATCACCGTGAGTGGCTGGCCACAATGTTGGGAAGATCAGGGCACCGCGAGGCAGCCACCTGGCCGAAAGCAACGAAGCTAGCCCCCAGGAGCCCTATATCAGCACGAGGGAGAGGCAGAGGGACACAACAGGTCAGCTCCCAGGAGCATGCGGCCACAATCAGACTGCCCCCCAACTCCTCACGTGGTGTCCTGTACAGGGGGTCCGGATGGCACGCGGGGGGAGCCACACTCTGCGCTGCACAGGCCCGCGTCAGGGGGGGTGGATGGCCGCCAGGTCTCCCCGCAGCGCGGGAACATGCAGGGCCACGGCCTCGCACACACGGGCTCCCCGGGCGGCAAGCCCAGGTAGTGAAGGCAGTCCACAGCGGCACGGCTCCCAATCCGGTGGGAGAGAGGGGAGGCAGCCCGTACCGGTTGGCGCCCGCAGGGAGGGCCCGACCCCCTCACAGCCCGGAGCAGGCACCTGGGCGGCCACCAGGAAAAAAGTCAGCTGTGCGGCTCAGCAAGTGGTGGTGTTGCAGATGGAAGGCAGCCAGCGCCGCCAGGCAGGTGCGCTCAGCAGGGCACGCGGTGCCCGCCCGCAGTGCGGCGAGGGCAGGCCCACCTGGATTCGCGAGGGCCAGAATGCCAGTCACTGCAGCAGGGCCGTGAGTGTCCGATCCTCCCCAGGAATAAACGGGAATACAGCTTAGGGTCTTTGCTACACACACCATAGGTTTTCACAGCAGGATGAAGCGTGTAGCCGCCGATGGAATCGGATCAACATTGTGTGGGCACGGAGCACCACAGCTAAGCAGCCATCTTGCAGGCTGCTCAACAACGCCCCCCGGTAAGTCTTTCTTGAGCTCTTGTGAAGCTGTTTGTTCTATTTAATGTCTTTATATGTTGCTCCTATTTATGCTCGCAATAATGCCTCTCTTCTGTTTTCTTCCCTTAGATGGAAATGTGGCCTCAGTGCAGCTGTGAGCCGCAGCCGGATGGAAGATGGATGCTACTGCAATGTTCGACAGCAGATAAGTGATGGTTTAAGGAAAAGCGCAAAGTATGGCGAAGCGCAACCTTAAACTAACTGTTTTTTCAATGTCTAACCTTGTCTTCTGTTTTTCCTTGCAGGAGCTGCTGTCGACGATGGAGCGTGTCGTGCTGCGGGGCCAAGATGAAGATTTCGGTGTTCCGGAAAGTGTAAAGATGAATACTTAGTTTGCCGAAGAGATGTACAGGTAAGAACAGCTTCCCCCAGTTGTTAAGTATGCTGGCAGGAGGCAGGATGTCCAGAATCTGCAAAGGTAAGTCTGACCTCAGGCGACGGTGAGCGTTACGCTGCTTGCAAGTGCAGAATAACGCGAAGCGTCTGTCTTGAGGATCGGTCAGCCTATATAGCTGAGATCGTGGGCACGCCCATTAGGGTCGGCTTACCAGCCACACCCTGCCACTCCTAGAGAGTGAGCAGCTGCAAAGGCAATCCATTAGCAGCCCCACCCAAGAATACACTTGGGGCTGCTTAATGGATGGAATGTTCAAGGTTAATGCATCCTGCTTAATGGATGGAATGTTAAAGGTTAATGCATCTGAAGTGCTATGTCCATAATAAAAGCCTTTTGTTGTTAAATGGATGTTCTTGTTTCCTTTTGTTCATGAGCCTGGCACCAAAGGCGCCAGGACAGTGTCCACCTAGGTCTCCTGTGTATGCAACCTCTGCATGCCTGTGCCGCTGACTTCATGACCATGACAGGTATATGGAGAGGTGTATGAACGAGGAGAGCTAACCCAGTATGTCTTTTCTGAGGACCCCCATTTTCCCAAGCATATGTCATGTTCCGACCTGGTAACTCGTCTCTTCGTTCTTCCCCTCACAAGAATAAACAACAGAGCGTGGAGCAACATTCTCGCCATACCCGAATCCGTAGGATCCATGGATACGGGTTGCCATAGCGACTTTGCCGTCCTTTGCGTCCTCCGCACAACGGACGACGTTAGGAACGTGTTTCCTTGACAACCTATATAAAGACTTCGGGGTTGCCCACTCTTTGCTTCTGATTTGTAATCAGCCGCGCCTACGTCTTGTGCCTTGTATATTCCTGTCTTCCTTGCCTTTTTGCCTTGCCCTTGCTCCCTTCCCTTTCCTTGATTTCCTACTGACCCGGACTACTACTTACAAGTCTCTGCCTGCCGCTTTGAATCTGCTTGCCTCCACGTGCACCGAACCTGGAACGCTCACTTACAAGTCTCTGCCTGCCGCTTTGAATCTGCTTGCCCCCACGTGCACCGAACCCGGAACGCTTACTTACAAGTCTCTGCCTGCCGCTTTGAATCTGCTTGCCCTCACGTGCACTGAACCCGGAATGCTCATTTACAAGTATCTGCCTGCAGCTTTCAATCTGCTTGCCTCCACGTGCACCGGACCCGGAACTATCACTTACAAGCCTCTGCCTGCCGAATTGGATTTGTTTATCTACGCTTGTGCTGACATTGGAACACTCACTTACCATCTCTTGTCCATTGCGTTTACCTCTTTAAGCGACACCCCATCTTGGTTCTGAAAACTTACTAATTACATCCCAGTGTATTTAGAAGAAAGCACAGAACTTGAGACTGTCATCTAGCGCTCAGTCGTTAGGCGTCCTTGTGCCGGCGGGATAGGGTTGGGACTAGAGACTGCCTCTTCCCGCTTAGGCATCCTCGTGTCGTCGGTTCAGGTATTAGTACACTGGGTGTTAATTCGGTAAGCCGCCTACACCAGGGCCAGTGGTAAGCCTTCAATTTCATTTGTCACCTATGGTTTTTCAATCGATTCTAAAAAGTAAAAACATCACCTTCTTTCTTCTGTTTTCCCTTAGTCCACATCTTGACCCAGCCTTGTTAGTTTCTTCGACCAGAGCACCCTGGCTTACTTCCTAGTCTGGTCAGTTATTATTGACTGTTCTCTCTTGTCTTGTGTGTTGGTTATAAACGCTGTGATCTAATTTGTCCATCTTGTTTTTCTGCAGCGCCTGGTCGTTCGTTTGGTGTTCCTTATCCTTCAACTAATAGATCCCTCTGTATTTACCTTGGGTGTTCAGAGGGTTATATTTGTGGAAAGAATTCTCCGGCTACACTATGGGTCCAAGTCTGGTTCCATCTCTACGGATTCTGAAAAACCTTACAGCATATCATTTCGAATACCGACCAATCCATGAATGAAAGCAGAACCGGCATAATTGCAAATTACAAACTATTAGTGAAGCAAAGCAAAAGTGGGAAGAACGTGAGTTCCCACATAGGGGACTACAGTTTGGGAAGGCTTACAACAAGCATTGCCACAGTCAAGAGGCTGTGAAACAAAATAAACCAACAAAAGCATACATCCCCTTTTAGGAGACACCCATTGGCAAAAGCTCATATCCCACATAGCCGACAGTCAGGAGACTCTGAAAGCATACAGAGGCAACAAGGGCGCAACTCTCCCTTTTTGGGATACCAACTGGGGGAAACTTGTAAACCAAACTGCCAGCAGTAAAAAGGTTATCAAGAAGCACTTAAGAGACACTTTGAAAATGATTCCTCTATACTAAGCAATCTGTGTTTGGAAAAACCAGAACATACATTACCAAGAGTTAAGAATTTCTAAGACAAAGCAGTTGTGTTTTTATTCCACTTCCAAGAGGGACTGGTGTGGAGAATCGTGGAACCCGTATTGCCATCAAAGTTGTATGTAGTTGTAGGAGTTTTCTTCCTGGCCGGCGAGTACACCAGGAAAGGGATTGTAGTAGTTAGTCCTGGCAGGCGAGTGTAACTGGAAACAAGAAGATGGTTTGATGGATTAAATCTTTAGTTAAAAGATGTGTTGGAAAAACCCTTTGCTGAATCAAAGAACGTATTAAACTTGAACATTACATTTGAAAAACTGTGCTATCCTGACAAAAGTAATTTATTTGAAGAAGTTGTGTCAAGAAAATTTGTTGCCCTATCCTGACACAAGTGGTTTATTTAAAGAAGGTGCAATCCGCTGATAATTGTTGAACTTCTTTTTAAAAATAATAATTGCTTTGGTTATGTCATTGTGATATGCAAGAACATTTATTTTCCAAAGAAGGATATTGTGGAAAACTTCAATTGGTTTGAATTGTGAAGTAACATTTAAGGGAAAAATATTTAATATGTCACCAAGAAAGACATATTGGTTGGAGGAGACTTTTTGGGTTATCTTGAACAGAACATTGTTAAAACAGAACTGTGCTCAAAGTATTTCTAAATGTATCCAGGGGAAAGGAACCCAACCCTGGTCAAAAGGAGTGCATTCAACTGTTGTGTTTAACTACTGTTAGCCATATCTTCCTTGTATAGTTTTGTTGGTTGTAATGGTGTGAGGGTCAGAGACTTTTGGGATATTAGGTCACTTTTCTGTAGACTTAATTTAGGGGGCAGGGACCTCTTTATTAGAGTAGGGAAAGATAGGCATTTATCCAACCCTTTTTGCTTTAATAAAGGGCGAATTGTGAAAAAACCTTACCTTTGTGTCCGTCTCGCATTTCTGCACCGCTCACAAAGAGTGTCCAACCTATGGAGTCTCTCCTATTCCTTACCAGGATGAGGAGGAGGGTAGAAAGTAGGAAGTGCCACCTTCTGGCTCAAATGAAACTCAAACACTACCTGAGGTAGGAAGGAAGGACGTACCCTCAGTACAACCATATCCTTGTGGAACACAGTAAAGGGTGGCCTAGATGAAGTGCCTGCAACTCGCTCAGTCTGCGAGCAGATGTAACTGCAATCAAGAAAACTGTCTTGAAGGTCAACAGTCTCAAAGGACAAGAGTGCAAAGGTTCAAATGGAGCACCCATCAAGAATTTCAAGACTAAGTTCAGAGCCCAAACCGGCACCTGAAAAGGGTACGCCGCAAACACATTTGTGAGCCCTTTTAAAAACTGGGTAATCAAAGGAATTTTAAAATAAAAACAGTCTTCAGACGAGCGCTTGAAAATAGACAGCGCCGCCAGGTAATTCTTAATGGTACTCACTTGAAGACCCTTGTAGGCAAAAGAAAGCAAGAAAGAAAGAACCATCGTAATGGAGCACTGAAAAGGATCGACATTGCATTTTCTGCACCAGTCGCAAAACTTACGGCAAAGGTACAGGGATTTGGTTTCCGGATGCCTGGCCAAAAGCAACACCTCCATCACGTCATCCGGGAGGTCCCAATCCTTATATCTCAATCTTTCAGAAACCAAGCGTGAGGTTTGAGAGCCTTGACCTCTGGATAGAGAACCCGACCCTCCTCCCGTGAGAGCAGATCCTCTCTGTGGAGAAGACGGCGTGGAGGACAGATGGACATTTCTAGAAGGTCCGGGTACCACAGCCACCTGGCCCAATCGGGAGCAATGAGGATCATGTGGGACCCGGACCTCCGCAACCTCCTTAGAACCTCAGGAATGACAGAGACCGGAGGAAACGCGTACAGAAGTGGGAATGACCAATCCACGACAAACGCGTCCCCTTAAGCTCCTCTCAGAGGAAATTCCCTTTAGCAATATGTCTCGCACTTCGGTTGGCACCGGTCGTGAACAGATCCACTTGAGGGGTTCCCCATAGGGAGAAGATCTCCTGAAGGACTTCCTGAGCCAACTCCCACTCATAGGAGACCACGCTCTGCCTCCTCAGAGCGTCCGACGCCGCATTCTCCTCTCTGGCCAGATGAACCTCAGAGTGAGATTCCTTGCTGTATTGTCCAGAACCAGAGCTGCATCACCTCCCTGCACAGCGGGAGTGATCCTGCACCCCCCTTTTTGTTGAGGTAATGCATGGCCACTGTGCTGTCCGTAACGATCAGGACACTCTTCCCACACACAAACGGCAGACAAGCCTTCAGTGCCAGCCTGATGGCCTTCATCTCCAAAATATTTTTGTCGAGTTTGGACTCTGACTGAGACCAACGCCTGCCGGTGGTCAGCTTGTTGGCGTGAACACCCCATCCTGTGAGGGAAGCATCCGTCACTAGTGAACTGGATGATCTCCGAACAGCTCTTGAAGATGAGTAGCAGTACCCTCGAGATAGATGGGGATGCAGATTCATACTCGTGCATCAAATAATTAAGACTACTCAGTAGTTTGGCAAAGTGAGTCCGTTAAATGACAAGTTCATAAAATAGTGAGTACAACGAACATCAGCAATCGCTCGATCTTCTCGCTCTCTTTACAAAAACACAATATAGCAAAAACTCATCATTGCTGACGTACAACCTGTGCACGTATTAATGTCATTCTACGTGGCAATCTTAAAAACCTAACATGCAACGTGATTGGTTATAGGAAGGTAACTTGATATAGGTACTATATCTGTATATGGTAAAGGGGAGAGGGGATTGGATAATCAATGTCAAGTGGGGCAACTAAGCCCTCCCTTCAAAATGGCCTCTATGAACATCACTAAAAGTACAGTGTTCCATTGGCTCTATTCGCTATAGGACCCTAGATTACATGGTTCACTATGTTTGGGTTGGTATCAACCCCACTCATAATTTTCCATCTACGTCTAGCAGCACGCAGAAAGAACATCCAGGTGCAGCGAAGCTCATCTGCACCCCAGGTTCCCAACAATTATGCTACAATCAATCATCACCTCAGTAGTCATGTGTCAATTACTTCTTTGTAGTTTGGCCTTGAGTCTGCTCTGTGCTCTGAGAACTTCTAAGAAGTATGGGCATGGCGGGGATCCATGCGTAGGTGTGAAAGTATCACTCTTCCAGCCGGCCTTTGTCACGTGACTGGACACCGTAAAAATGGCTTTTCTCTGTGTCTTTTCGTATATTTGATTTAATTCTACCAGTTCTCTGACGTCTGTGGCTTATCTTGAACTTTCTGAACAGGATCCTCTTCTCTTCTCTCCTTAATTGTATCTAATGTTGGCTTATTCCAGCCCGATAAGACCTTGGCTTCTTGGCATGGTCATCCTTAGCTGAGTTTTGCTCTGTCTTGATTCTCGATTTTCTTGCTGGGACACACTCCATTTGAGGCCTTTTGTAACCTTTGTTCAATTCTGCTCATATGCATAGTGGATTGGCAGTCGTACATAACGTGCTTCTTGAGGTATATACTTGTAAACGTTGGCGTTTGCCACAATCTATCAACTATTAAGCATAAGCAAGCTTCACAATTTCTTTGCCTCTTGCAGTTACTTGCATCTGTGCACGTTTAAACTAACTAAATATTTTCATCATGTATGTGGCATACGTTTCTTCATCTTGACATCAACTTCTTCACCTTGGGTTCAAGATGTCACTTATCCATGGTATCTCCTTGGTATTTCATCTCTTGTCAGTATTTTCAGGTCATTATATCTTCTAAATGTGCGTAAGTCCGATTTCTTATGACGTCACCATTCACCTTCCTTCATTATCATCTTTGCTTCTTCGGGTGTTTTATTCAAACAACCGTCATATTGTTTAGAAAGTAGGTATGGCTTTTTTAATGGATACCTTCCTGTCCAGGTTTTCTTAGGTGATCGGTATATTAATAGGTTCTGTCATACTGATAGGTACTGGGCAGAGCCCGTGTGCTGCTCTCTGTTGATTTAACTGTTCTTCATACGTCGCATACTTTGGTGTGAACTCTCAATAGGCAATGGGAGGGACGTAACTGGAGTGGGGACTTTTTCTTCGTCCTTCACTTTTATTTTATCATCTGGATCCAGACATTTTGGTCTGAAGAGATGCTTCCTTGAGGTCCATATCTTTATGACTCCTTTCAAGCATCCTGCTGTTCTCATGTGCTCATCCTCGTTCCATGTCATCAGTTGGCATTCTCCACTTGGACTGCAAAAGATCCATCTTCCCACATATTTTCTACGATCCCTTGGATACAGGAACTTGGTTCCTTCTGGTGCATAAATGCTGGCCTTCACAAAGTCTCTTATTTCTTCATCAGTCAGATTTTTTGGCTTCCATCCTGACTCAACATCAATCATGATCTTCATCCCTATGGCTTTCTTTGCAGTCTTTTGGCATTGTGAGATTATTAATTTGATCACACAGAATCCAAGTAATATCATCACCAACAGGGCTCCTAGGAACTTGAATGCATCTGCCATCCATTGCGGAATCCATGAAAACAGTGCTCCAAACCAACTGTCATCAACTTCGTCAACTTCATCCATCATCTGATTCTGTCATTTTTTAAGCATATCTATGGCCTCTGTTAAGGTTCCATTCTCGTCGTCGTATGAAGGGATAAATGTGCAACATGATTCTCTGATTTTTACACAAACACCTCCATCCATTTATTTATTTATTTAACATTTGTATAGCGCAGAGATCACTGACCCTAAGGCTTAAGGGCGCTGACAAACATGTAACAAGCACAGGTTAACGTGCCAGCAAAAGAGAAGTGCAAAAGTGGAAAAGCGATCGGGAAGCCATCAGGTGTTTAATAAAAACAGCTGTGTCTTCAGTCCTTTTCTGAAATCACGATTGGAGTTCTCCACTCTGTTTCAAGGCAAGATTGTTCCAAGCCACAGGAGCTGCAGAAGAAAAGGCACAGGCTTTAGTCTGCGATAATCTACATGCCGGGACAATAAACTGAGATTGATTATTAGATCTGTGATTTGTTACTCACCTTAGGACTTAGTTCCTCATTGTGATAGGTAGGGCCAGAATTTTTCAGACAATTGAAAGAGATAGATAGGAGCTTAAAGAGAATATGTTCTTTAATAGGGAGCCAATGAAGTTCCCTTCTAGCCTTAGAGATATGGTCTGACCTTTTCTTGTCCAGAACAGTCCTAACAGCGTTGTTCTGCACCACCTTCAGTCTATTAATTTGGCAATTTGGGAGACCGGTCAACAGGCTACTACAATAGTCTATCCTGGAGCTTATCAATGCCCTTGCTAGCGTTTCCCTACTGGTTTGTGAAAGGAAAGGGCGGGCATGCAAAAGCAGTTTAATATATTAGGAGGACGAAGCCACCACGCTACCAAGCTGTTCTTTCATGTTAAGGTTACTGTCAAGAAAGATATCAAGAGTCTTGACTTTTTTCTTGACCACTATAACACATTCATCGATTACCAATTTAGAGTATTGGTCTTCAAGTTAACAAATCTTGGAATCAGTACCCACAAGCATAAGCTCTATGCTCCATAGCTGTGATCATGTCTAAAACATATCTGTTCTGGATTGTCATCAGTCTGATTGCTCTCAACTCTTCTCTGATTGCATTGAATCCTTTTATGGTCGTGTTAATGGTCTGCAGTAACTCCCATCTGGTTATCTGCAACCATTTAGTATTTGCTCCAACCTGAATTCTTGGCATTAAGATCAAGGTGAATACTGAAGAAGTCTGACTGAACATTCTGTGTTCATATGGCATAGCATCGAAATCTTCTATGGATTTTGCAGAGAAATAATGTTCCCTCTTCGTTCTCTTCATAAGTTCCACAGATCTCTTCTTCCTCAGGTTAGCATCTGCTTTCATGGAACTGTCAATATTCACATCACTATTTGGAATCACCAACTCTGGAACGTGGACATTCACCAATGTACATATACCTCCCCAATTTTTTCGGCAATCTCATGTATACCTGGGATCCACACGCCCAATAATGATTCATGATCGCTGCAATACCATGCACCATTCCTAGAACGCCAAAGACTCTGCCACAATTGTGATTCTCTCCCATTTTCCCTGTGCCATTATTTCTGAAGCAGAATTTAGGGCACTCCTATGGTATTATTTGCAAGCGTCCTCTGCTGTCCTCGACCCATGTCAGTAGATTAGCAAGCTTTGGCCATAATGGCTTGCATCCATTTTGCACTATGTCAGTGGTAGCCTGGTAACACCCGATCACTACCCATGCTCTGCAGATCGCTACTCCTTTCTCCCATCCGTCTGGTGAAAGCACTGTTCCCCAGATTTGCATTTGACCTCTGTTCTTCCATCTGCAAGATTCTTCTGAAGTTTTCCTTCAGTCTCAAATTTCTTGTTCACTTCTCTTCTGATCTCTGCTCATTTTACTCAAGGTTTCTCGTATCTGATCACAATATTCTTCATTTTGGCAGTTTCTTGTCTTTATGTCTTGAACATAGTCATCTTCATTTGGATCTGTTTTTTCAGTTGCCCATGTGAGAGAAGCATCACTTCCCATGAACTGACCTCTGGTCTTGCACATTGCTATGTGTGACAGACAGTGTGCTGTCTGAACATCTATCTCGATAGCTACAAAGATTTTTGACTTTCCCATGCTGTAAGGCAGAAGTGTACTACAAAGCATTCCTCTTCTGACGTTTGTCTTCCAACTTCCTTCATATGTTGGTACCATATGTTGTTTCCCAAATGTGCTGTGCTATCCAGATAATCATTCAATTTGTTATTGTCTTCTTGTGGCTCTTATACTTTTGATATGAGCTTCCACAAGCATGTCACGCAGTACTTCTGTATTGTTCCTTCTTGCTCGAGGATTCTCAGGCATCTTCATCAATGATCCGGGCGTTTCCATTTGTACTGTTCGAGTAGGAGAAAGTGCAATAAACTTCATCCTTTCAATGTAGCAACTAGGCATGAAAATGTCTCTCAAAATGTCTGTCTGTGTCTTCCTTCCAGGCACTGACCTGATATAATGTCTCGCTGGATCAGGTGTGCTTGCAGGTGTTGTCTCTGTTTGCTTATTCTCTAAAGCCTTTTGTCTCTTTTAATGTTCAGCTTTCTCCATTTGTCTCTCAACTTCTTTTGGCGTAAAACTTCTTGTTGTTGTTTGTCCAAACTTCCCCCATTCTCTGGAATGTGATTCTGAAATCATTGACACTAGACCAGGTGTGTATACTCATAATCTGTGTAGGTGTAACGTTCATCAATCCCTTGTCTGGTTTACTTTGCCAACCCTGTCTCCGGCATTTTAACTCATTTGCTAAAACAAGTGTTGTGTGTGTGTCATTGCTTACCATATCCATTTCATGCTCAGCCACTCTATCATTCTTTCCTGGAACAGTAATGACTATATAAGGTCTGGGCGCTCTTGTAGGTATCATGCTTACATCCTCAGGTGGGTGCACGGGAACAACACTTTGTGCACCTATAAAAAATGTGGTTCTAATCGTCAATGACAGTAATATGATTATGAATATAATGCATACATAGATAATACATCTATATGTAATTTGACAGCATTTGTTTCTTGGGCAATATGAATGTCTCTCCTCCTGAGGGAGAACAATGCTACTGCTTTGACTGCTGCTCATTTCGATCATCTAAGGAAGCAAAAACTGGTTCTTTAATACATTTTCATTATTATCACGTCCTTCTGGGTTCTTCTTTCTCTGCTTCACGGATCAATAGTTCTGAACCATTTGTCCTCTGAATTTGGATAATGGATTGTCTCTGGAAACAGTTCTGTTTTGTAATGTAATGTTCCAACAATGACCTCAGCAAATCTATAATACGTGTTCCATATAGACTAGTTCCCAGTCTATACCTCGAATCTACTTCACTCCAGATGACATGTTGCTTCCCTGTCAGCAAAAAGTGTATTTCTTGTCAACACTTCCACGATCTGTCCCTCAAATGAAAGTCGCTATACGCTTCTGTGATTTTGCTGAGCTTGAAGTGCAACCTGAATAATGATACTGTTCAGGATCACGCCCAAACGTTCTGTGTTTGTTGGATCTCGAAGAAAATTCAGGACATCAGTATGTCTCCCAACAAGATCTGGACAGTCTTCAATTAAACGAAAGAATAGCACGCCGACAAGCCTATTCGCTGCTTCTTCTGATTGGGACATTTGTCTTGTCCACTCTGTACTCTGCAATTAAAAGAAACTGGTCTGTGATCACTGTGAGCAAGTTTGATATTATCTTTTCGTTATCAGGATCTTGCAAAAACTCTGTTATGCTTGTAAGTCTCCCCACTAACGACGGGTAGGACCTCAATACCAATTCGAAATAGGTCAGCATGTTCCTGGTGTGGTCACTATTGTGTGACACCATAAGTAAGTCCAAACAAAACACTGTATTGAATGTCTCAGGATACTGTATTCTCTTCCAATTTATATATCCTCGATCAAAAATTTGGCATAGAATTTTTTTTTATCAAGACTTTAGTGTGCCTCAGTCCAAAGTCAACAAGCTACTTGTGGCTCCATTAATGCAATTCTCTTCTTTTACCCTGCAACTAGGATGCACAGAGTGTTCATATTTGTGTACTTGTTCCCTTATTTTGCTCAAAGGAAGTGTCTATATAACTGGCCACAACCTTATCACATAGGTCCCTTGCTTTTTCGCTTGACTGGTCATGCGTCCTTCTTCCTCGTCATAGTTCGCGTCTGCATGTGCTGTGTTTCTTCCCCGTTGTCTGTAGTCTCTCCGGGTTGGGGTGTGGCCAGAGGGTACCTCCGATATATGGCTTGATGTCACCAAGGAAGATCCAAGCTCTTCTTCCCTGTAACTTGACTGCTGATGGCGTTATGTCCTCCACAATAAAAGGGCTGTGGAACTTTGGCTTGTCCCACCTTTTCCTTGTGTGATTCCGAACTAAGACGGTATCCCCAGGGTATAGTTGAGGTACACGTAACTCCGGAATCTTGTCTGTTGTAGTATCTACTTCTGCGTTCTGTACTGCCCTACACGCTCCTTGTCGCTGCAGCTGTCCTGAAATTACAGAAAAACTGGAAGTCATGCAGTTCAAGTAGTTTTGCATTTCCATTCCTAGCACTTCTCCTGTTGGCTGAGCATCACATCTAGCTCTAGTTTGAGTCATTAAAGGTGACCGCATTCTTCTGCCCATCACAATTTCATGTGGCGTAAGATGATGGTCAGAAGCAGGCTGGTTTCTAAGTGCATACAATGCCAGTGGAAGGCAGTGCAAAAACACCCTTTCGTCAGAGTAAGCTTCAACTTGGCTATCCTTTCCTTTAACAAGCCGTTGCGCTTCTTGCATATTCCATTTCCTTGCGGATGATACGCCGATGAAAACTTGTGCTTTACACCAAGTAACAAGCTGATCTGTTCAAATGCTGCGTTAACAAAATGAGGACCATTATCTGACCTCATCACTTCACAAACTCCCCCTCTGGGAAAAACTTCCCTCACCAAAAATGTGGCCGCACAGGCAGAGTCTGGATGTGTTCATGGACCTGCTTGGACACCACAACAATTAGATACCTGTACCCGTTACATACTTGAATCATATCGACATAGTCGATGTGCAAGTGCTGAAAAGGACCATTAGGCCTTGGGATGACTCCTCTGATCACACGTAGTGTATGCCCACCCGTACATTTCTGACAGACTATATAATTTATCATAAAAAATGCAATATGCTCTGCTAGGTTTGGTACAAACCAGTCTTTGGCAATGGTTGCTCCTAGATTCTCTCTTGTTATATGTGCTGGATAGTTTAACTGTTCCAGTGCTATTTTCAGTAGGGCTATAGGCATTACTGGTTTATCAGCGCTGTCTTGTCGCCGCAGAGCCTCAGAGGGGTTTAAAGAACATCCTCTTTGCTTCCAAAGGTTCTTTTCTTCCTGCGGTGCCTCCCCTTGGAGCTCCATTAACTGAGTATTTGACATATTACTCTGACTTCCTGCTCACTCTTCACAACAATCATTTTCTCATGCACCTCAGGCATTCCCACATCCATCATTATTTCATTTTCAGTTGCCACACGCTTGGCTTCAGCGGCTCCTGCCTGATTTCCGTGTACGATCAAATCTGTCCCTTTCGTGTGGACTGCGCATTTCACAACTGCTATGCCCACTGGGAGTTATAGTTCCTTAATGAACGTGTCCAATTAGACAGCGTGCTGAACTGGTGTGCCGTCTGCTCAGAGGTAGCCACTCCTTTTCCAGCGCGCTAAACCTGCGTGCCCTGTTGACGTCACATAAGCAAAGTCACTGTAAACCATTACTTCCTGGTCTGTGTGATTCTCGAGCGCGAGTATCAATGCCAATAATTCTGCAGCCTGTGCTAAATAATGAGAGGGGATATGTGCACTAATAAGTACTCGAAATTCCCCATTTGCCGTGTGCTTCACCGCAATGGCACCTGTATATCTCTGTCCACCATTTTGATCGATCCTAGAAGAACCGTCAATGAAGACGATTTCTCCTTCTGCCGATGCATTTTCTTTTACTCTGGGGATCTCATCATAGAATTCGTCATAGTTCGCGCAATCATGTATTGGCTCTCCTTCAGTAAGTGGCTCTGCAATAAACATAACTGGGTTCACTATTCTGCACTGAACTATTTTAATCGCTGGATTTGATGTGACCACTTCATAGGCAGAAGCTCTTTGTGATGTCAGTGTACCGTTCAATTTCTCTAAAATGGCAAATAATGCATGCTCAACGAATAACGTCATTGGGCACCCCATTACAATGGTTGTAGCTTTCACTATGGCGAACGCGGCGGCAGCCAAACCTTGTTCGCACAGGAAATGACCTCTCATTACTGGGTTTAAAATACCACTGTAGTATGCCAGAGGCTTGTACCCTAACGTGATTTTCTGTGTAAGGACTGCTGTCATAACAGTGCCGTCCGTGTGTGAAAACAGGTAGAATTCCTCTGCATAATTGGGAATCCCTAAAACTGGTGCCGTGCAAATGGCCTTTTTTAGTTCATCAAACCCTTCCTCCATGACCTTAGTCAACACGATTTTTTCTTTCCTTGCCTGTGCTTTCTTTAAGGCTTGTAATAAGGGTCTGGTATTAGAGCTGTAGTCAAAGACCCATGCTCTGACATCATTACATAATCCTAGAAAACTCTGCATTTGTTTTATCGTGTATGGCTTAGCTGTTTTCAAAATAGCTTCAGCTCTTTCAGGGGTAACCTTCTTTCCTTCATATGAAATCAGTTGGCCTATGTACAACACTTCTTGTTGACAATACTGTAACTTCTCTTTGTCAACGTTATATCCTTTCTCAGCAAGTATAGTCAATAATTCAATGGAATCTCATCTGCACTCTTCCTCTGCTGTGCTGCAAATTAGAATGTCATCCACTTTTTGCAAAACAACACTCTCTACTGCAATGTTGCTTAAGTTCATGAGCAGGACTCTCTTGAAAATCGAAGGTGACTCACAATACCCTTGAGGCAGCCTTGTGCTTGGCAAACAAACTTGTCTGAACTTAAAAGATGTCAAATCCTGCAAGTCTTTGTGCAATGGGATTGAGAAAAATTAATTTTTTAAGTCGATCTCCATGAAATAACGTGCCTCAACAGGTATGTTGCATAGAATTGTAGACAGGTTAGGGACTAGAGGGAACTCGGCCTCTACTATTTGTTTTATCGAGCGAAGATCTCGTATTAGCCTCCAAGACCCCCTTTCCATTTTCACTGGGTAAATCGAAGTATTTCTTGCTGACTCTGACGTCACTAAGATGCCCTGATCCATCAAAATATTCAGGACGTTTTTGTGCCAGCATCATTCTTTGGGGCACTTGTCTTTTAATAATTTTCACCTAATAAATGAAGTTTACCTCAAATGTCATCTCATCCTCACCTAGTTGTTCTTCAAACAGATCGTCATCAGTGACGTCAGTCAATCTGTAACCTTCCCCAATAGCGATTATTGCGCACCATTGTCTGCCTTCATCATCACAGCCATCATGCAAAGCCATCTCTCCTTGCACTATGGCTGCTTGTATTTGTTAAGGGAAACACTTGTCCCTTTTTCTCATGCATAGGTATTCTTGGTCTGAACAGAAACTCATCTGGGGTTCTCATTTTTCTGTCTGCAAGGCCTGGTAGCCATGACTTTAATATGTGCACTCCATATGCGTATATCTCAGGTTCTAATGGAATAGCTCTTATAGCCATTCATCCTGCATATGCTGTAATCATTTCGCACACGTTTCAATAATGCAACACACTATGCCCTCCTCGATGAATGAGATTCATATTTAACTTTGTCATCAAATCTCATCCCAATATATTGACAGGCGCCTGTCACGAATACAATAGTGGCACTTTCATGTCACATTCTCCTATAGAAACTGGAAGTTCTTTTGTCAAAGGAACACGGCTTGTAGCTCCTGTAAAACCTTGGGTATTCATGGCATGACTGGATAAAGAAAACTTTTTTTTAAACATGTATTTATTAGATTTTAGATTTTAATAAACATGAGCTTGCAAAAGAACACAATATTATTGCTTCTCATGAAGTTACATTTATAACTTCCCCCAACCCGCCCACCCCTCCCCCACCCAAGACCACTGACCACTTCAGTTCTGTTCACGCCAAACTGAGCTGCCCACGTCACTAGACGCGTCTTCTTTCTGCCTGGGTCTTAGTAGTAGCACCGTGATCGCCACCCATTGATGCAGGTCCTCGCTTGTATCCAGTTTCTGCTCATGCAGCACATTTTCCCATGCCCCAGTTTCTGCTGTTACCCATTTGTGAAAGTCCTCCCACCCCATTGCGATGCTTGGACCCCTGGCACTAGTCCACCCCAACAGCAATGCGTCTCTTTGCCAGAATGTACATCAAGTCTTTATGTTTGTTAAGGGGTTTGTTCTTTTTGCCTCTTTTGCAGCTACCCAGAATGCATGCCGCAGGTGTTTGCACCTCAATTTCTATGTCTGCGTCCACCACTTTAGCGGCAATCTGCGCCCAAAATGATTGTATCACCTGGCATCCCCAAAACATGTGTGTCATGCCCGCGCGAGGCTTGCGGCACTTAGGGCATTCGATGATACTCGCCCCTTTGAATTTGGAGATCACTTCAGGCGTAAGGTACGCTCTATTGAGAATGTAGAATTGTATGAGTTGCAGACGGGCGTTCCTGGAAACCTTTTTGTGGTAGTGGGGGATGCGTTCCCATTCTTTTTCCTCAAATTCCAATCCCATTTCGCGTTCCCACTTTACTTTGCTCTTGAGGCTTGTGTTGGTTGTGCTGTTCAGTAATGTGTCGTACAGCCTTGAGGTTTCATGTCCCCCTTCAGCTGCAGCCAGCATGTTTTCGATGGCCTCATGCCCAGTTTCTACGTTTTCTTCACCAGGCCACTGGTCCATGAGCTTATGCACCACTGCTTCGTGGAGCAGGAACTGTCCCAGCGGCAGCCCCCAGGTTGCCTTTATCTCGTAGAATATTAGGATTTCCCTGGTCCTCCACCCGGTCCCCCAGGGTGGCAACTCCGCAGGGTTGCCATTTCGCCGTACCTCTTTTTGACCCCAGGATCTGCCCGCCATGATGGCCGCTATGGGGATCTGCAGGGAATATGGGACTTCCATTTTAGCTACTATACAGGCCCGTTTTCAAATCGGCATTCCCAGTTTCACCAGGTAGGGGCAGTTGCGGGTTACCTTCACTGGGACCCAGAATAAGTCTCTGAGCAGCAGCTGGGGGACGGACGGTTGCAGAAGTCGGGTGTCAAATGTGGTTTCATCAGCCATCCATTGTATGACATGCTTTAATTGGGCTGCCAGGTAGTACAGTTCGAAGTTGGGAATTTTCAGTCCTCCCCTGTCATAGGGTCTTTGCAGCACCTCTAGCAAGACTCTATTTCTGCCTCCTTGCCAAAGAAATCTCCTGCAGAGTTTGTTTACCTCTGTGAAAAAGCATGGGGGGATGTTGAATGGGACGTTGGTAAACTGATGTAGTAGTCGGGGGGAGCGCTACCATTTTTAAGAGTCCAGCTCTTCCCGCCACCGAAAGCGGCAATTTCCCCCAAAAGGCCATTGATTTCTCTAGATTTTCCTTGGCTCTGTGTTCTATATTGGGGTCCCGATCAATGGTGATCCCCAAGTATTTGTAAGGATGTGGTCGTCCATTGAAAGGCCATTGGGGGGAGTATGTCAGGGGTGTCCCTGCTCAGTACGGCCAGGGGGTAGAGGCATGATTTTTCATTGTTGATTTGGATCCCCGTGAATCTTTGAAACCCCTCCAGCGTCTCTAGGATGTATGGTAATATGTGTTCTGGGTTGTTTAAGTATAGCAGTGTGTCGTCGGCGTACATTGACACCAGGTGTGCCACCCCATCAATCACTATACCTCCATCGAGATACTCCTGGCGCATGTATGCCGCCACAGGTTCGACTGCTAAAATGTAGAGCATGGGAGAGAGTGGACAGCCCTGCCGCGTACCCCTGTGGAGGTGCCATATGTTGGAGAATGTATTGTTTGTGTACACTCTGGCGGTAGGGTCTGTGTATATTAGTTTGGTCCACTTTAGAAAGACCGGGCCTATCCCCATTTTTGCCATGGTCGCATATAACCATTCCCATCTAACAGAGTTGAAAGCCTTAGTGGCATCTAAGGACGCCACTGCGCATTTCTCTGGTCTGCCTTTGGTGCTATAAATAACATGATGTAATCTACATAGGTTCTCGGTGATGGATCGCCCGGGCACGTAGCCTGGTGGGTCCTGGTGGATCAAAAGGGGGATTACTCTACCCAATCTCCTTGCCAGTAGTGCCGTTAGGATTTTGTTTTCTGTGTTCAACATGGACAAGGGCCTGTATGAGCCACACTCTTTTTCGTCCTTGCCCGGTTTCAATAGGGGAATGATGACTGCTTCCTTCATGGTGTCTGGGAGGGTGCCCACTTCGTACGCTTCATTGAACACTCTGGCCAGGAGAGATGCCAGAATGTCCTCATATGCTTTATAAAACTACCCCGGAGACAAGCAGTACCTGGGGCTTTCCCAGCGGGTATGGACCTTTAAGTGGCTATTACCTCTTCCGGGGTAATTGGTTCGTCCAGAGCCTCGGCCAAGTGTATGTCCAAGCTAGGTAGTTTGATAATGTCTAGGACGTCGATTTCGATGGCTGTGGGGGATGAGGTGCTGGCATACAGTTCCTGGTAAAACCCGGCAAACACCGCGTTTATGCCTAGTTGCGTGTGTGCTGCAGCGCCGTCAGGCCCGCAGACATGGCAGATAGGTGTCCTGTGGATTTCCCGTTTGTAGAGCCATGCCAATAATTTCCCGGGTTTGTCTCCAAGGGCATAGGTTCTCTCAATATGTTTCGTATAGCCGAGCTTCCCCAGCTTGTCCCAGTACATTAGGCAGGTCTGTTTAAGCTCAACCATCTTTTGCATGTGTTCAAGCTCTAAGGTGTCCATTTTTTCTAATTCAGCTAGCTCTTTTTCCGTGTTTGCAAGTGAGGTTAAATTGGATCTCTGGGTTCCCCCTATGTTTGCCAGCATTTCACCCCTCATGACAACTTTGTACACCTCCCAAACCGTGCCTATGTGCTGCACTCTATTCTCATTTACCTGCCAGAAGTCAAGCGTGCTGCTCCTGACCTGTTCGCGAAAGGCTGCATCAAGCAGTGGTTCGCTGCTTAACCTCCACGTGGGCACAGGGGGTCTGGGCGGGAACACCACCCAGTTGGTCACTAGTGGGGAGTGGTCAGCTAATACTCTGGCTAGGTAATGTGCGTTCTAGAACAGCGCTAGCCATTCCTCATTGACTAATATGTAGTCTAACCTAGTATATACGGCGTGGGGGGAGGAGTAGAAGGAATACTCAGGTTTTCCGGGGTGGTGTTTGCACCAAAGGTCTGCTAGCCCTAGTTTTTGCATCAGGGTGTGAAGTATTTTTGCAGGTGGGGATGGACGTGTGTGTTTGTCGTCCGATCTGTCCGTACGGGGATCCAGGGTGCTGTTGTGGTCTCCCCCCCAAATGAGGGTGCATTCTCTATAAGGACTGAGTCGCCTGTTTAGCGAGCGGAAGAAGGTTGTGGCGTCATGATTGGGTGTGTAAGTGTTGATTAGGCATGGCCCCCTGCCTTCAATGGAACCATGAACCAGGGCCATCCTGCCTTCGTCGTCGATTTTTGTGTTGATTAGCTTAAAGGGGATAGTGGGATCAGTCCAGATCAGGACCCCTCTAGCATAAGTGGAATAGGTGGAGCCTCCAGGGTCCCTCTCCAGGACTTGGCTAGTGCTTCTAGCTTGCGTGCATCTAAGTGTGTCTCCTGTAGCAAAGCAATTCCGACCTTGCTTCTTTTAATCAGGGCGTGGATGCAGCGTTGTTTAACAAAGCTGTTCATTCCTCTGACATTCCATGACATAATTCTAATCTTGTGTAACGCTCACCTGATTCCCGCAGAGGCGCCGGTCTTGACTGGGTGAATGCTGTATCTTCAAAGGTGATGTGTAACACACGGTTGGCTCTTTGGGCTGGACCTCTGTGCACTGTATGTCTGACTCGAAGAGTAAGATGTCTGCAGATAGAAAATATGGGATTAATGAACTGGGGTTATTGGGTGCCTCTCTCCTCTTCCCTTTCTCTTCTCCTGTAGAACCCCAAAGGTTAACGCCCTCACCTTAGGTAAGTGAACGCCGAGCTCTCCATCTGCCTCGGGGCAGGGTGCCGTAACCAGTTTCTTCACTGGATAAGGGTGCAGGCCTCTTGACCTCAGAGGACTGCTGTCCGTCGTTAACTGCACGAACGGTAAGTTCTGGGCACTTCAAATGTCTTAAAAGTCTTTTGTAATGATATCTCTTGTTTTGCAGGGTTCCGGCGATGGCGGATGGCGGGCTGATGAGAGTTGAGGATCGAACCCGCGTGAGGAATAGAAGCGCCTGGAAGCACGTAAGTAAGCGCTTGTAGCCTGCTTCACGATGCGCACTAACTGTCCCTTTTATCTTGCAGGTACAAGTTCGGAGCTTTAGAGAAGCTGAAGGGTGCTGGAATACCCACTGGATTTGGCGTGGGAAGGAGTAATGGCACGTGAGTAATAAAGTTGCCCAATGTCTTTAAACGCACCTTCTTTTGTCTTTCAGATGGGGGATGCAGCGCCGAAGGCCTCCGGAGCGTGCGGAGAGCTGGTAAGCTTTTGTCTTTCAGATGCCGGAATGCAGTGCGAAGACCTCCGGAGCATGCGAAGAGTAGGTAAGCCTTTGTCTTTCAGATGCCGGAATGCAGCGCGAGGCGTTGGTGACAGCCGATAGACCAGGTAAGAGATGCGCTGCCACTGAAGACCGTAGTGCTAACCTGTTCTTTCTTTGTCTTTACAGGTGCTGCTGAAGACTGGATTCCAGGATGGTAAGCCTTTGTTCCCTTAGGCCCAGGATCAGAAGCAGAAGACACGATGAGCGTTCTGCTGCAGAGAATGCAGAATAACGCAAAGCAAGATTCATCCATCGCGTGTGGTTTAAATAGCCTCCTGTAGTGCTTAGGTGTCTCCTTCTACAGCCACGCCTAGGTAAGAAAAGAGTTCCTGCTTTCCAGAAGAGTTCCAGTGTTCTGAACCTAGGGAGTGGCTCCTGCCCCACCCAACAGGAAAAGTAGTCCCAAACAGAAGAGGATCAGGGGTTCAACTGGCAGGTAAGTAAGCAGCATGGTCTGCTGCAGGTAAGTCCACCCAAGCATTATGAGCCCGGCGCTTCCAGCGCTGGGACTGGGCATCTTTATGAGCCTGGTGCCACTGGCGCCAGGACAGGGTCCAAAAGGTCCCAATTGGGACTGGCTGGCACTCGGAACCGGGGTTATGGGTCTGCTTCCGAGTCGGGCAAGTCCTGATCTTTTGGAAGCAGAGATCATGACATCTTGTCTGCCATGTGTTTTGAGTGTCCAAATGAACGCAAGGGTGGCTCCTCCGGGGGCCTCTCTTCTGACTTTGGTGCTGTTTGGCGTTCTAAGTGGTCTTGTCTGTTTCCCTGAAAAAACTTCCCCAACACTGACCCCAACTTTAAAACCAACTTCCATGTACCCTTTGACTTAAAACGGTCCAAACTAAAAAACAGTCCAGCAAGGTTTCCCCCGTTATGACTACCCCGTTTCCGCTCCATTTGACCGCGCATTGGTCTCCTGGTGCCCTACGGGCGGGTATAATACACCCGAAAAAAAAAAACTAGTGTGGGGGCAGAAGGGCAGACATTCCATCTCCGGTGCTGCTCCTATAGAGAATAATTCCTACTATGCTTAAGTGAGGTTGCTATTTGCTTCTTTGCGTTTGTAGATTGCTGGTCTAGCGTGTGGCTGCTCGTGACGCAGCTCAGCGCGGTCTGCGTTCTTTGTCTTCAATGTCTGGGATCTGCTCCCCATCCATCCATTCTCGAGCCTCGGCTGGGGTGTCAAATAGAAGCGGTCAGTTGTTATGTATCACCTTTAGTCTGGCGGGGTATAGGAGCATGTAGCACAATCTGGCTTTTTTCAATCTGGCTTTGGAGTAAATTAATTGTGCTCTTTTCATTTGAACCTGGAAGGTATAGTCAGGATAAATGGCTATCTTCGCCGAATCTCTTTGGATTTGGCTACCCGACCTAGAGAAGGCCAAAATAGTCCCTCTATCTTTATAATGTAGCACTTTTGCTATCACTGGTCTGGGCGGGACTCCGGGGGCCGGTCGCTTGGTAAGAGATCGATGGGCTCTTTCAATTGTGAAGCCTTGCAAGAGTTTCTCTGCTCCTACCTCCTGAATCAAGAGGTTCTCTACAAAGTTTGTGGGGTCTGATCCCTCGGCACCCTCCGGCAGGCACAGAAGTCTGATGTTATTTCGGCGTGCTCGCCCTTCGGCTTCCTCAGCCCTGTCTTCCAGGTTTTTCACCCTTTGTTGTAGTTTGTCAATGTCTTTTAGGAGCAGTAAGTTAGCCTTGGTATTTTCTCGGACCTGGGTTTCCAGTACCTCAGTCCCACCCGATATGGAGCGGACGTCCTGCTGCAGGAGGCCCAGTCTATGGCTACTGCGTCAATTTTGTTTTCCATTTTCGTTCGGAGTGCCATGATCGCTTCTAGGATCTGGGAATAGGCTGGTTCAGCTGTCGCTCTAGTGGGATCAGGCAGTGCCTCCGCAGCACTTGTGTTTGCAGTTTCCGGTCCCGTGGACCCTCCAGCGGCGTATGTTTCCATAGTGGTTTGACACTGCTTGGCTCTAGGTCCCTTCGTGGACATCACACCGGAGCCGCCGGGGCTCCAGTTATTCCCGGTAGTAGCTTGTATTGCTGTGGCTGTTGTGGGATGGCGCAGCCGCCTGTGCACTCCGCCGCCGCTTCCACAGTGGTGTCGCCGTGCAGTGGCCTCCCAGTTTCGTTGGCGCCTTTTATGTATGCGCTCTCTTGTTTGAGTAGAGTGGGAGTGTGGATCTATTCTGAAGGCGCTGCCATCCCTCCGTGCTCCTATTGTTATTGTCTGCCCCACAACCTATAACGGTTAGGGAGCAGGCCGGTGGCTGCCCTGTAGCATGCGGGGCATGCCCCCGTCCTCAGTTGGGGTTGGCTCTGGCTCTTGAGTCCTGCCCAGTTCAGCAGGGCACTCTGTGCCCAATGGCCAGGGAAGGCAGGTCCAACCCTCTTGCCAGCTCACTCAGTGACCGCTATCTCGCTGCGTTGTCCCTCCCCCAACAGGGGTTCGATCTAGGTGCTGTGTCCAGCGCCTGTCCGTTGTGCCCTGCAGCAGCGTAGTAACACAGGCGTCAGCGTGTGACTCTAGGTGCCATGATTGGGGGGGGGGGGACGGGAGACGCGCGGTTCGCAGGGCAGTTATGCAGGTGGCCAGGTGGGCCCCCTCCGCTGCTCCTCACCTCGTGTGATGTTTGGCTGGGGCAGCTCCATCTGCGGGCACCGGATGCGCTCCTTTACTGCACCGGCTTCACCTCTCCAATGCTTCTTCCGTCCTCTCTCATGGAGCAGGCTTTCAGCCCTCCGTAGCAGCGGCGACGACTACAGTTGGACCCACGTCACAGCTGGCTCCACTCGCCACAGTCAGAGTGCCGTCTCTCGAACTGTTCTCAGGCTGCCAGGTCACGGGATTGTTATGCGGGTGGCTAACTGGGCCCCTTTCCGCTGCTCCTCACCTCGTGTGATTTTTAGCTGAGGCAGCTCCGTCTGCGGACACCGGGTGCACTCCTTTGCTGCACCGGCTTCTCCTTTTCAATGCCGTCTGCGGACACAGGGTGCACTCCTTTGCTGCACCGGCTTCTCCTTTTCAATGCCTCCTCTGTCCCTGCCCCGGAGCGGGCTTTCAGCCCTTCGAAGCAGCTGGCCTTTCTTTCCACAGTCTGGGTGCCGCCTCCCGTACTGTCTTCTGGCTCCGCAGGGGAAGCTCCTCCCGCGAGGCCTCGAGGTCTCCGTATCTGTGCCACTAGCAGCGCGGCTCTCATATGACAACTGTAGCGGTGTCCCCTCTTTCCAAACCGCAGGCCACACGCAGGGGTCTCCGGTTTGCTTCTCGATGTCTAGGGGTTGCCAGGGCACAGACCCCAGCTCTGCATCGGAGGTCTCTGTGTTACGCAGGTTTTCAGATGGCAGGCACCATTTTTACTCTGCTCCGCGGTGTGCGTTACACAGTGTCCTGATCTCAGCAGGGCTCTCCTGGTCATGGAAAACCCCTCAGGTGGGTCCCTCAGATGTTCCCAGCGATGGTAGCAGTGGCGCACGGGTATCTTGGGCTTCAAAAACGCATATATTGCAGCAAATTATGGTCACATCGCGCGGAGCTCATTAGAGATGAGTACTCTTCACATGGCAGTTAGCCACGCCCCCCGGGTAAAGATATCTTGCCTTCATGTATACACAAGCGTGTTGCACCCGTGTCCACTAGGAACGAATATTCTTTATCCCCTATAGTGACATCTACCCTTGGTTCCTCTTGAGGGTTTGGTGTCACTGATAGAATGGAACACATCAGGTCTCCCATTGAGATGTCCTAGTGCATGTACAATCTCGTCCCACTGCTTGTGAATGGATTGAATGGATTTCCTCCATCACCAGTGGCATTTCCTGCTCTAGAGTTCAGTACCTGTCCTGTGCCTGTAGTCAGTGGAGATTGCATTGGAAACTGTTGAGACTGCCCTTGTGGAAAATTGGTCAGTCTCCTGTGGCTGTAAGCTTTGCTGCACTCTCGGCGTTTGCTGCTGTACAGTTTGACTCCTCGCAAATCCATCTCCACCCTGTTGTGTAAACACAGGTGGATTCATCATCCCCCCTCTTGTAAATGGATCATTTTGCACCATTCCTTGAGTCCTGCACATACGCCCTAGATGCCCTGTCATCCCACACATCCAACACGTTGGTGGTGGTCTGATCATTTTCCCATTTTGCATATTCTGATTTCCGCCTTGCATATTCTGAAAGCCTCCCTGATTATTTTGCCATCCCCTTCCTCGGTTGCTTCTTCCGCTTGGGCTGAACCCATTATTGCTTTGATCAAACTGCCTTTGGTTATTTAACTGCTGCACATTGGATCCATCTGTGCTAGTTAACATTGCCCCTTCAATGGCATATTTTGACACTTTTTTCTGCATTAATTTGGCCTCTTCGCCTCTCCTTGCATCATTCTTCTTGCGATTTTTCTCTTGCAGCAGCCTGCAATAATGCGCAATGGTCAGTTATATTTCTGACCATGGCTTAGCTTCGATTCCTACCAACTTCTTGAGCTGCCTCTGCACCTGTTCTGGCAGCCCTTGACATAATAAATGGTAAAACACGGGTATAGATTTCCCCAAGATTCACGAGTTTCCAGTACCGTCTGAATGTAAAGTAACGGATCATCTCCCTCTTTCATCTTACGCATCATTATAGCTCCCATGTCAGAAGTTTCCAGGTATTGCACTCGAATCGGTTTCCATGCTGTGGTTCTGCAATTGTTAAACAGCGCTCCGTCATGTGCAGTGTTGACTGTAGTCACACCAGGGTAACCTGCACTTGTCCAAACATCGTCCGCTCTATCACCAAATATGGCGATCAAAAGACCCTTGATATCCCCTATAGCCAACTTATTATCTCCCATCATTTTTTTAACTCGTGTTCCAGCTCCAGATGTCAACATTGGGAGCTTGTTTTTTAAGAATCTCAATATCCATTTGTGGCCATGGTATATACTGTGGCCTTGTCCCTCCCTTCTCTAATAAGGGAAACTGTGACGCACTACACTCCTTTTCTTCTCTCATCATTTGTCTGTCTACCGCAGGGGTAATATTCCCACATCGCCATCTGCCTGGCAATGTCCTTAACCTGCTTACATATAGCGGGGTGACACCCCCCTCTGACCGTGTGACAGTTCTTCATGCCGATCTGACTGCTTCACTGACTCTGGTACTTTAGATGTAGGCGCGGTTGAATCTAACCATCTTATTCCCTTACCCCTAGAGAGACGTCTCTCACAACCTCGCTCGGCGTCCCTTTCACAGGTTTCCCTTTCTTCGTCTGATATTGCCTGTGCCCAACTCGTGCAGCTTCTCTCATCTTCCTCATTTCTATTTAGAGTCAGCCTATCTAAAGACAGCTCTCTATATCTGTTGCTGCATGAAGCGTCCTCAGTATCATACAACTGAGCGCTTTCAAGGCGATCATCCTTTCCCTTTCCTTGAGGTACCTTTTCTAGTCCCATCTCATCATATATTCTATTGATTGTCTCTCTGATGCTTCTGGTGTCAAAGTCATTTTCTAGATTTACTCTGGACGTGCTTGATACTGAATCAATTTAGGGAAAGAATGATTCTATATATTCCCATTCTACCATTGGATAGGGTTTTCTAACCTCCCTTTCCAGATATTCGAGATCCCGTGCTCTCTGTCTTCATTTGCTTTCTACGTCGTCATCAAATTCTCTACGCTTCCTTGCTAACCCTATCTTCCTCTTTTTTCCTAATATCTGTTCGTTTATTTGCCCTTTGTATTTCTTCATCTTTCTGTCTTTTTGTTCTCTTCTCGTATCTTTTGTTGTTCTTCTAGTCTCATTTGTTCTATTGTTTCCTGATCATCCGCTGTTCTCTGCTTTATTGTTGCATTTTCTTTGTTCTTATGCCTTTTCCTGTTTTCTGACCTGTTCGTCATGATATAACTGCTCTCGTTTCTGCCTGTCCTTTTTTCTCACCCCTTCATCTCTCAATCGTCCTTTTTCCTTATCCTTTCTTTCTTGTTCGTCTTGTTCTCCCCTTTGTCTTATGTCCTCAATGCCTTTACCATTGAGTTTCAATAAAATCAGACCTCCCATCCATTCGTTCTCTGTGAGTGCCATCTCATCAGTTCTATCCTCATCTCCTTTCCATCTCTTTACCTCTCTTCCTGTACCTAGAGATGTACTTGCTTGTGCTTGATCACCTTTTTCCTTTTCACGTCTCTCCTTGTCCCTTGGGATTTTGTCCTTCTCTGGGCTTTCGGCTCTACTTTGCGTAGGCAACTCATATGACGGGTTTCTATATCCTGTTGATGCTTTAAGTTCCCTCAGTGGGTACTATCTTTCGTCTTTACTAGCTTTGTTTTTTATTTCAGACGGGGTGCGGGTGGCGCAAAAGGCTCTTCACCCCCCTCTTTGTATACATTCAGTATCCAATCTAACGGCCGCTCCTCCTCCCTTTCTTCCTGGTACATCTTCCAAAGTTCTAAACTAGCCAGGCGCTTGTCTAACTTTTTGCCAGTGTACATGGCATGTAAATATGTCGTCATGTGCTGCAGGACCATTTAAGATAGCGATCCGCCTTGGGGCCACGGCATAAACCTTGTGACTGCGGTCCCTTTAACCCATTGCGCACTGCACTGTTTAAGCTTAGGTGCGTGTTTTGGCAACTGTTTGCACATGTGTATTAACAGAGTGATGTCTTGCATGCTTGACTCTTGTACCCCTTATTCATACAACACTTGCTTATTTTTTTCACTTGTCACTTTGTTAAAATTGTGCCTCAACAATCAACAATATGAGCGAGCACCAATCGTCGCAAGCTCCAATCCCGTTTTTCAACAATATTTTTTACTTTAATCTTGCTAAAAAACAACCATCAATCCATGTCATGCAAACTTTCCTTTTATAATCGTGCAATTTTCATACCTTTTTTTCACATAAAAACTGTTTTCAACTATGACGTCATCCTATTAACAGGACTTTAGATAAGGGCTTCTGCTAGCATTCTTTAAAATCTAGGAACTGGGCGTATACTCTTATCGCGGCCACACTCACGATAACTCTTTATATTGCTCGGCCATACTCTTGTCAATATCTTTCCCCTTATATATACATTACACTCTTATTCTGACGTTTATATTTTATCCCGCCTTCCTCCATTATCTTCCATTACTTGTTTTTTAAGCATGCATGCTTTGCCAAAACATCCAGTCTTTTTTACTCACAGTTCGAATGTCTTTCATCTACAGATGCTCGGGATCACCGCCTTCGTTACTGCCTCTACGTGCCGCTCGTCCGATCCCCTACTCATAGATGTGGGAGGGGTTTTTGCGGGAAAGCAAGGAACCCGTCATACCTAACCTGCAAGGGTTTTTCAATTAATCTATCCACTATCTATGGGGAGCTTCTCGTTCTATCAGCCGGATGGCAAAGGACGGGTGATATTGCAGAGGACCCGAAGTTACTTATGTCGATGGTCGATGGGTATCTTTATCTAATCTAACCATCTAACTCTGCTACCAAGTGAACTAACTGGATGATCTCCAAACAGCCCTTTAAGATGAGTAGCAGTACCCTCGAGATAGATGGGGATGCAGATTCATACTCATGCATTAAATAATTAAGACAACTCAATAGTTTGGCAAAGTGAGTCTGTTTAATGACAAGTTCATAAAACGGGGAGTACAACGAACATCAGCAATCGCTTGATCTTCTCGCTCTCTTTACTTTTAGAAAAAACACAATATTTATAGAAAAAACTCGTCATTGCTGACAAACAACCTGCGCACGTACTAACGTCATTATACGTGGCAATCTTAAAAACCTAACGTGCAACGAGATTGGTTATAGGAAGGTAACTTAATATAGGTACTATATCTGTGTATGGTAACGGGGAGAATGGATTGGATAATCAATGTTAGGTGGGGCAACTAAGCCCTCACTTCAAAATGGCCACTTTGAATGTCACTAAAAGTACGACGTCCCATTGGCTCTACTCACTATAGGACCCTAGATTACATGGTCCACTATGATTGGGTTGACATCAACCCCAATTTTCCATCTTCGTCTAGCAGCACGCAGAAAGAACATCCAGGTGCAGAGAAGCTCATCTGCACCCCAGCTTCCCACCAATTATGCTACAATCCATCATCACCTCAGTAGTCATTTGTCAGTTACTTCTGTGTAGTTTGGCCTTGAGACTGCTCTGTGCTCTGAGAACTTTTAAGGAGTATGGGCATGGAAGGGATCCATGCGTAGGTGTGAAAGTCTCACTCTTCCAGCCGGCCTTTCTCACGTGACTGGACACAGTGAAATCAGCTTTTCTCTGTGTCTTTTCGTATATTTGATTTAATTCTACCAGTTCTCTGACATCTGTGGCTTATCTTGACCTTTCTGAACAGGATCCTCTGTTGTCCCCTCTCCTTAATTGTATCCAATGTTGGCTTATTGCAGCCCAATCAGACCTTGGCTTCTTGGCATGGTCATGCTTAGCTGATGTTTGCTCTGTCTTGATTCTTGATTTTCTTGCTGCGACACACTCCATTTGAGGCCTTTTGTAACCTTTGTTCAATTCTGCTCATATGCATAGTGGATTTGCAGTCGTACATAACGTGCTTCTTGAGGTATATAGTTTCACGATTTCTTTGCCTCTTGCATTTACTTGCATCTGTACATGTTTAAACTAACTAAATATCTTCATCATGTATGTGGCATATGTTTCTTAATCTTGACATCAACTTCTTCACCTTGGGCTCAAGATGTCACTTATCCATGGTATCTCCTTGGTATTTCGTCTCTTGTCAGTATTGTCAGGTCATTATATCTTCTATATGAGCATCAGTCCGATTTCGTATGACGTCACCATTCATCTTCCTTCATTATCTTCTTTGCTTCTGCAGGTGTTTTATTCAAACAACCGTTGTATTGTTTAGAATGTAGTTATGGCTTTTTTAATGGATACCTTACTGTCCAAATTTCTTAGGTGTCGGTATATTAATAGGTGCTGTCATACTGATAGGTACTGGGCAGAGCCCATGTGCTACTCTCTGCTGATTTAACTGTTCTTCAAACATCACATACTATGGTGTGAACACAATAGGCAATGATAGGGGGCAACTAGAGTGGGGGCGATACTTTACACTTCCTCTTCACTACCGTCACCTCTGGCCATGGTTGCCTTAAAGGCTCTCCCTTCATCAGATTCCCTTTGCTGGCCCACCACAGAAGATCCTATGAGACTGTGCGCGGAATCAGAAGAAGATCCAACATTTTGCCTGAGAATTGCAACCACTGCATCCTGAGAGCCCATTGAAGGGATATCATCCTCAGTCTGGCCTCTGGCACCAGCAAAATGCCGGATGCCATGAGGCCGAGCAACCTTAAGAATTCGAAAGCCGGGAGACTCTGGGCATGTTTAAATTTGTTGACCATCTGGACAATGTGATGAGCCCTCATCTTGGGTGTCAAGCACTTCCCCAAGGATGTGTCCAACACAGCCCCGATGTACTGGAGTGGTTGGGAAGGTGTCATATGCGACTTCCTGAAATTGAAGGAGAAACCCAGCTTGTGAAGGGAGTTGGCAGGTGAGGCTGAGATGATCGAAGGCCTGTTCGGAAGAACGCCCTCGGATCAGCCAATCATCCAGGTAGGGGTAAACATGAACTCCCCCTCTCCTGAGATACACTGCGAGCACCACCATGAGCTTGGTGAAGACCCTCGGCAGAGACCAACCCGAATGGCAGGGCCCGAAACTGAATGTGCGAGCTGCCAACCACGAACCTCAGGTATTTTCTGTGCTTTGGATGGACCAGCACATGAAAATACGCATCCTGTAGGTCCAATGACACCAACCAATCCTGAAGTCGAAGGGCCTGAAGGACCTGAGAAAGAGTGACCGTCTTGAACTTGTCCTTCCTGAGGAATGTGTTCATGCGACGCAAGTCCAAGATGGATCTCAGTCCTCCATCTTTCTTGGGAATAAAAAAATATGGGGAATACCAGCCCTTGTTCCTCTCCGCCACAGGCACTAGTTCTATATCGCCTTTCTCCAGCAGGGTCAAGATTTCCTGCACAAGGAGCGGATCCAGAATCTTCAAAGAGGGTCTCCCCGGTGGATTGTCGTGAGGCCGATTTAGGAAGGGTAGGCAGTAGCCGTGGGTTATTGTTTCCAGAACCCACGCATCTAAAGTAATGGCTCGCCACTCTTCGAGATGCTGAGACAGTCTGCCCCCAACCAGCGAACAATGAGACCTGGCCTCATAGCTGTTTCGCAGCGTCTGCGGCAGCGCCTGAAGGAAAAAGGCAGCTGCTTGAGTTGTTTTGGCACCTCTTCCCTGTCCACCACAAGGACCTTTGCGGTGGCCCCTTTGACTGGCTGCTCTCCTCGCTCTACCAAAAGAGGAGTAGTAACGAAAGGAACCCCTCTGCTGCTGTCCATAGAACAAAAAGGCAGAGGTTGACGCACAACTGCGCCCAAAGATTTAGCAGCTGGTTTGGAGGTCTGCAACCTCTCGAGGCTCTCGTCTGCCTTGCTGCAAAACAAATGAGAACCGTCAAAGGGCATGTTGAGAAGACAGGCCTGCACATACGGTGCAAACCGTGACATCCGCAACCACGCAAACCTCTGTATCATGGTGCTCGTAGCCATGGACTGGCTGACACTATCAGCCGTGTCCAACCCAGACTGAAAGGATTCACACATGGCATGCTTGCCATCCTACACAATAGCAAGGAACCCACCCCTTTCTTCCCCTTCTGGAATATGCTCAGCCGCCAGAAAGACACAATTCCACAGAGTGTGTGAGAATGTGGCTACGGCCCAGGTGAAGTAGGCCGATTTAAGTGCCATACTCCTAGCCGAAAATACCTTGTGTGCCCATCCATCGAAGCGCTTGTCGTCCCTATCGGGAGGGATGGTAGGGTACGCCGCCTGCCTCGAGGTGGCCGTGGTCGCCTGATCCACCAAACTCTCAGGAGTGGGGTGTGTGGATAGGTAGGTAAAAAAGGTAGGTAAAAAAGATGTGGGGGTGTTCCCTACAACAACCCGCTCACTATACTGTGTGGTATAGTGAGCAGGGATTGCGGGGGACACATGTGCAGCTTGCAAAAAAAAAAAAAGGACCGGACCCTGCGGCACCGGTTCCCGATCACGGAAGTGAAAGGGAACTGGCGCCGTAGGGAGACAGCATGAAGGAAAGGTAAGTAGGGTTATGTTGGGGGTGTGGGTGGGGGTGTAATAAGGGTGTGGGTGGGATGTGTCATGGGTGTGGGTGGGGGTGTGGATTTGTAGATGCGTGTTCGCATGGGAAATGTGCGAACCTTTTGTGGTTCGCACATTTCTCATGTGAACTTTTCCATCGCTGAATTTTCCGCAATGGAAAAATCATGCAGATTCAACTTGATGACCGCCGGAAGAGACTCTGGGGTGTTCCAAGTAGCAGCCACCCTTTTCTGTAACGTCATGTGAAAAGGCAACACTGGGTCAGTGAACAGACCCTGATCTAAAATGTCAGTCAGGTCATCCTGATCGAATTCAACTGGAGGGCCGGACCCCCTCAGGTACTCCGTAAATCTCGACATCAACCTCCTATAGGAGGATTCAGCATGAGCCCCAGGCTCTGACCTACTAAACTCCATCTCAGGAGATGTGTCCAGGCCACTGGCATCATGTAAAGATTGACCCAGATCCTCAGAAAAGACAATATCAGGAGCTTCAGGAGTGTCACCAGGAGCATCAAAAGGCTCTAACTCCACATCAGACCTCTCCTCATCCTCATATATGATCTGTAGAGAATGAAAGAACTCCTTCCTAGGTACAGGAGCAGACCTGGAGTCAAGAATAGGCCGCACAGTCTTAGACAAAGGCTTTCTCAGGGCCTCCACCGGCAAATTCAGGCCTGTAGGCCCCGATGGCATTGAGGGCGCCAACAGCCGCACTCGATGGACATAGCGCCAATGGTGTCGACACCTTCCTCAACACCTTCCCAGACTTCAATGGTTTTGTTGGGGACGAAGACCGTGACCTGGATCTGGCACTTCTCTGGTGATCTACCAGAGCCTTGTCCGAACGGGACCTTGACGGTTCCAGATGTTTATCGCGCTGACTGCCCGGGCCCGAAGGCGCGCAAGCCTCAGACCGAGAACGTTCCCTGCCGGCTTAAACCGAAGGTGCGGACGGAACAGTGCCCTGAGATTGAAAAATCTCCAGCATTTTCTCCCTGAATGCCTCCCACTCCTCCGGAGTAGAGGATTTAGTGGGGCAAGCCACTTTCTCGCTGAGCCATCATCCGACGAGGACGGGGAAGGCCACTGGTGACGTCGCTTCCGGGAGAGCCTCGACAAGGAGGATGAGTGGCGAGAATCACCCCGTGACTGAGATTCCCTGGACTTCCTCCGATGGGAAGAGTCACCCACGAGTCGTCCATGGAAAGATCAGTAGTCTATTTGGATTTATGGGGTTTGGATACCCGACCTACCTGCAACTTCCCCTTACGCTCCCGCAAGGCCTTGGCAGTCAACTACTGGCACTTCGAGCAGTCATCCGTGTCGTGGCTCTCTCCCAGACACCACAAATAGATTGGGGGTCCTTGATGGACATTTTGGACTTACAGTCCCGGCACTTTTTGAAACCCGACTGCGGGGTCGGCGGGATAGAAGAAGACATTATCGAAGTAGATAACACAAGCCGCGCCAAGTTCTCGAAGCAAACACGTTTGCGGAAACACCAGAACTGAGGCTACGGGCGCCGTGCGCCCTACTTACAACATCCGATGACGTCACCCTCGACGGAGGCCTTCGAGGGACATCGACCCGACGCCATCGACGCAGGGCGCCCTCTGCCGAAAATGTTTTGAAGCAGCACAGCTGTATACATTACATGTCAAGGTTGTGGAATACGTTGGAGGACACAATCCATTCAAAGTCAGTTTCTTTTATCCTCCACAGATTCTTCTATTTGACCTATTTTGCTCTTGTAATTGGAGGAAAGGTTTGCACATCTGAACATGCGGGGGGAAACTGAAATGGCTGTTTGGTGCTAGAGATCCGGGGTGTGTACAAGTCTCTCTTTTTATTGAATCTTGTAGCCCCTATTCTTTGAACATAAAGAAAAAATCTTAAAATGTTAAATATTTGTAAAGAATATTCAAGGCGTGGCCCGTCAGCATATAATTTACTTAGTTTATGAATTTAGGTTTATGAATTTGGAAGTATCTCATCAAAGGAGACGTATGGCCAAATTAGTAAACATTTTGGTCATGTAACAGAATATTGTTTGTTTGTTTATTTATTTAGTATAGCGCGCAAAACCCAGAGGTAACAGGGCGCAACAGAGGTCAGGAAGATAGGATTACTTAAAAACTTGGTTACAGAATAAGATAGGCATGAGAAAAAGTGCATTGCATTTACAGTTACATTGTGTGGGATGTGCATATATACATATAATTGAGCGAAGGTTTACAAATTTACATATTAATACTGTGCGTAGGAGCAGTTCGGTTGCATTTACATATTTACAAATTTAAGGCTGTGCATGGTAGTCAGGTTATAGCATTGGCATGATCAGATTAGATGGCAGGGTTAGTCGTGAGGATCATTGGCCCGCAGCCAAGTGAGGGTGTTTCGCCTGAATTCTCGCCTGAATTGTGCTAAACCAGGGTCATTTGCAATAAAGCACAGTGGTAAATATGGGAGTTGAAGCAAAGTGTAATGCTTTTGCACCTTTATTTACCTTTCTGCCTCAGTTTACACCACTGAAAAGTGGGAGAAGGGACATGGAGCAGAGATCAGATGGAAGATGTCAGCACAGCAGAGATCTTTGTAAGTGCGTTACATTTTACGCCTGCATAATATTTTCATGCAGGTGTATAACAAATGGCTACCTTTGGAATCAGCATTCATTTTGCACCTGCTCAAGACTAGGTAGATTCCATAGAAATCCATTAATCAATGCAGCGTGCAAAAAGTAAAAGTGATATTGAAGTAAAAACAAAATAAGACTAAGGAGTCTTATCGAGAATGGACAAATCAGGATTCCATTTATTACAGACTTGCAAGTCAATAAACAAATTGCATTCTCCAACAACCCAACCACCTAAGCCAACCCAACCTGCCTCCAATTTGCCTTTACCTTATAGTCCCTCATGCGTGGGCCCTGTGCAGTACATGTCACTTCCGTTTGACCTTTCCCATCCCCCAAATATAAGATGATCCCTTATGAATTTCTAGATTCCATCTTCTATTTCTTGTCACTCGTAGACATGTTGTCCTCTGCTTCCGGTTCGGTTGATCCAGTCTAATTACAATCAGCATCTACCTCCTCAGGTGAGGGACATAGAGCCACAGCTTCCCAACACATTTCAGCTAAGAAATAAACCTACACTGCCTTAACCGGTACTCAGTGGTGTGGTCAAAAGATAGCTGCAGGGTGGCCTCACCTAGTAACCTCGAGAACCTCTGAAAGAGCTGCCTCAGCAGTGATACAGAGCATGTCCGTCTGGCGAGCCCTGAAGAATAAGCATTATATAAAGCCAATAAGTGGTAATTTCTCTATCCACTCACCGCCAGGATTTAAAAGAAAAATAATAAATGCTCTTGGTTATATGAAGTGAGTGGCAATTCAGGTATTCAGCTATCATCTCAGACTACTCCTCCCCATATCATCATTCATGCACATATTGAGGCTACACTTTACAATATTCCTTTATGGCGTTGTCACACTGCAGATCCTCCCCCCTCCCTTGGGGGCCATCAGCATTCACAGAACCCCCCTTTTGCGCTTACTGCTCAACTAATCTAAACTATTTCTATGTACTCTCTTCACCTATTCTCCTGGTTTTCCTTTGCACAGGGGACTCCACACTTTGAACCCTTAGCTATGATCCAACCCTGCTTTTTAATTGCGCAGGTAAACCATCTATCTCTACAATTATATTTTTTTTAATACACACAAATGTTTTCATCATGCTCCAACAACTGCCCCAACCCTTTTTGCAACTTTTCCATTTCCTGCTGTATCTCTAGCACAGCAAAAGAAGCACATTGGTCAGGGGCCACTGAAGAGGAGGAGAGAAGGAGGCTCCATTTTTTTAAAAAAACTTTATTTTTAATCTGGCATTATGCAAGTGGGATATGGATAAACAAAGCAAATAAAATTCACCATTGGATATGTGCAACAAAAGTATATCCCTCGGTCTAACATAAACATCGCTACAGAACTTGAGCATATCAGAAAACGGAGGGGGGATGTAAAGTGATAATGGCATATAACTATTCGGCAACAATTCTAAGCAGTTTAATCATCTCGTACATCTTCTACATTTTGTAGGTATTCCCTAAGAGGGGCCCAAATGTCTTTCGGGCTAGAGATAGTTTGTATGCCATGGATATATGCTTCCTCGCTGTCTTGAACATTTATGAGGTCTCTGAGCCAATGTCTGTGCGTGGGAGGGGTATTGGATTGCCATTTCCGCAGAATGTTCCTTTTTGCCACTGCTCCTCCTATCGCAAATAATATACAAGTCTTCGTGGAGACCTTGCCACTCCCAGTACATGTGTATCGCATTGGCCGCTACCACACCGCACTTGGGGCATGTGGTTTGTTTATCTGGGTTGAATTTTGCTGCCTTGAGTGAAGTAATATGCAGGTGATTTAGGATTTTGAACTGCATCAACCTAAAGTTAGCGCATAGTGAGATGGATTTAGGGATTTAGTAGTTCCCCCATTGTTGCTCGGTAATCTTTATTCTTAGGTCCCTTTCCCAATCGATTCTCACGGCATTTTTGGATGGGGTATTGTGCTGTATTTCTCTGTACAGAGTAGAGACGTTGCTGGTAAAACCTTCCTGTGTTAGAATGTCTGATAAGAATTTATGTATTGGCGGTGCGTTCGGGAAGGATGGCCATTTTTTCCTGCATTCCGCTTTCGTTTGTTGATGTTGCAGGATCGTGATTAGGCCGGGGCCCGTTCTGGTTTGGATTGCCGCAGCCGTAAGGAATCTCCCTTCGGGAAAAAGGTCACCTATTTTGGCCTCCATACTTGGGTCCCATCTTCTCAGAATGGTACTGTCAATAGTGGGTTCAAGTGAAGGGTAATTCCACAACAGCAGGTGTGGCCAATACGGAGTGTCACGTCCCACTTTCTTAAGTATCCATGCCTTTGCTCGCACTGTTGAGGATAATGGGTCTGCTAACATTTTCTCTTCTGCAACCCTGGCAAATATCACGCTCTTTAAATTGAAGGGGGAAGCCGCGAACTTTTCGGCATGAACATGTGCAAACTGTTCTGTGGTGCTGTACCAGAATTCGGCAAAGTATGCCTGTGCGGAGTAATAGTATAGGAGAAAATCCGGACCTGCCAGCCCTCCGGTGTCGTAACTCTCACATAGCTTTGACCAGCTCATTCGGGGCTGACCCCCGCCCCAGACGAAGCTAGTCACCTCACTTCGTAGAGTGTCAAAAAATGTAGTTACTGGCCAAATCGGTGTTCCGCTTTGGCACAGAGATATGACCATACATGGACAGTGGCAACTTTGCCCAGACATTTAGCTTGTGTTCCAGCTGTGTTAGGAATGGTGCATAGTTATTATTGTAAGGAGTTCTTTTGCCTGTTGCCATTTCAATGCCTAAATATCTCGCGTTGGTTGGAGACCAACGGAAGCCCTTCATGGATGCGGATCTACTCGTGGAGTCGGGGATGATTTCCGACTTGGCTTGGTTTATCTTGTACCCCGAGTACTTGGTGTAGACTTCAACATCCTGCATAACTGGTTTAAGATTTATATCAGGGTTTCGAAGTTACAGTATGGTGTTGTCTGCGTAGAGTGAGATAAACTGTGGTATCCCAATTATCTGGATGCCTCTCCAGGAGTGCTTGTGCTGTAGGTATGCTGCCATTCCTTCGATTGTTAATGCGAAAATTAATGAGGAGAGCGGACAGCCTTGTCTGGCGCACCTCTGTAACTCGAAGCCAGGTGACATTGTCTTATTGGCAATTGGCTTGCAATACAGCCACTTTATAGATCAGAGAAATTCAGGACCAAATCCCATTTTGTGTAATATGGCATAAATAAACTTCCATGAAACTGAATCAAACGCTTTTTCTGCGTCTAGCGTTACCGCCACTACCTTTGCTTGGGGGTCGATCTGAGTGTACTAATTTGGTCATATATGGGTTTAATTTATTGGCTAAGGCCTTAGCATAGATTTTGGCATTCATATTAATTAGCGATAATGGTCTGTACGAGGAAGGATCTTGTGGGGGTTTATGAGGTTTTAACAGAACCGTGATGATGGCTTCTCTCATTGAGTCCGGTAAGGAGCCCCTCTCCATAGCTTCCTCCCACACTTCAGCCAGCTTGGGGGCAAGTTCCTCTATGAGTGCCTTGTAGAGGTCTGCAGGCATGCCGTCCGATCCGGGAGCGCTTCCTGACTTAAGATCCTTGATTGCCTGTTTTATGTCTTCCAGGCTCAGGGCGAGATTGATAATGGCTCGTTCGTTTGGGTCTAATGTAGGTAGAGGGAATGAGTCGAGATATTGTTGTATCTCGTCTGTTGAGACTTGGTCCGCATTAGCATATAGCTCCATATAGAACCTTTGGAATACCTCGTTCACCCTCTGATGGTGCACATGTGTGATGCCCCCCTTGTCTGTTATACTTGTGATCTGTCGGTATCCGTATTGGGTTCTTATTAAATTGGCTAACACCCTGCCAGACTTGTTACCTTCACCGTATCTTCTGGCCTTGGTTGGTTGTACCATGTACCAGACCTCACGTTCTGCGAGGGTCGCAAATTCCGCTAAGGCGTCATGTAGTGGGGCGAGGGTTCGTGGGCCTGGTGAGTCCGTGTATGCCATCTCTGCTGCCTTAATGTATTCCTCGGTACGGGATAGTTGCAGATGAATTTCCCACAGTGTGCTGTGAACGCTGGAACTCAAGTACCCCCTTAACCATACTTTAAAGGCCTCCCAAACTGTGGAGCGTGAACTGACTAAATCTTGATTGCGGTCAAAGAAATCTGTCACCTCAATCCGCAATTGTTCTAAGAATTTGTCGTCTCGTAGGATATCTGGATGCATTTTCCAGGTGCGCAGGGACACTGCAGGTATTCCAATCTGCATCTCTAGAACAATCGGGGAATGGTCAGACAATGTCCGGGGAAGGATTGTGCACTCCCTCGTTTCTGAGATGCAAACCGTGGAGCAGAGCCAATAATCTATACGGGAACTCGAGCTATGTACCTGAGAGTGGAACGTGTAGTCTCTATCACAGGGATGCAGTTCTCTCCATACATATGAGAGCGGCAGCAAGGACATGGCCTGTTTGATAGTTATTGCAGCTTTGGAGTCCGAACGCTGGACTGCAGAGGTCCTGTCTTTTGCCGGGTCAAGAATGGTATTTAGATCGCCTCCCCATATCAACCCTGCTTCATCCGTTGGCATTATCAATGTAAGTATTTGCAGGTAGAATTGCGGGGAGTCTATATTGGGTCCATATGTATGAACAATAATTACATCTTGCCCTTGCAACTTTCCCCATATTATTATGTATCGGCCCTCAGGATCCACTTTGGACTTAGAGACAGTTAATCCAAGTCTACAGTGAATTATTGTCATCACTCCCCTTGATTGCGAGGAATAGTCTGTGGCAAAGAGCTGCGGGCCCCAAGTATGAGCAAACAAATCTGTTACTCGCTTCGTGGCATGTGTTTCCTGTATCAATAGGATATCAATTTTAAGTCTGTTGGCATAGGCCAAAACCTTTCGAGCTTTAATAGGATTAACCAAACCCCTCACATTCCACGAAAGGCATCTGGTGTTTCTAGTCATTCTTTGCGATGGCAGTTCACTTTCCACACCCAATACAACAATGCCAGGTTTTTTGAAAAATAAACACAACATTGAACTTTGAGAAAAGAACAACTTCCCGCCTTACCTCATGGACCGGGTTGATGTACATAACCATTCTAGACAGGAAGTATACAATTCCACGAAGGCAGGTTAACCATAACCCTCCCCACCCCCCACCCTCACCATCCTCCCAATCGGGCGGTGTATCCCAATAAACTTGCTGCAACTTTGCAAAGAAAAAAATGGGGCGGGTCGGCCCGTCACCCTTTCCGGAGCAGCAGCTTCAATTGGAGATTACAAATGGTGTTCTGTTATTGCATTTAGGTCCTGCTTGTAGACAATGAGACTTTTTCCGGGATTAGCTGTACAGGTCCACATGGTCATGTATCGCTTGGCACCGCTGGGATGTGCTGTTCAATATACGACAGAGACTCCTCAGGGGTTACAAAAAATTGTGTTTTGCCCTTATGCTGGAGCCGTAGCCTGGAGGAAAACAGCATTGCGTACACTATCTTTCTCTCTCGCAGCTTCTTCTTTACATGCTCAAATAAACAACGTGCACCTTGGACCCCCGTTGTAAAATCAGGGTATATATGGATGCGATTGGAGTCGTAGGACAGACCCTGTTCACGCGCCAAACATAGGATGTGGTCACTGTCCCTGTAATTGAGCAGTCGCGCTATAATTGTGCACGGTGGGGCGCCAAGCTTAAGCGGGGGGGGGGTGATCGCCCTGTGTGCCCTCTCGACCAAAAACTGCTTGGAGAACTGTGCATCAGGGAACAGCAAGCGGAGCAGCTCCTCCACAAACTGCTCCATGGGAGCATCGGTTCTACGTTCCGCCATCCCGACTACCCTTATATTGTTCCGTCTTGAACGTGATTCAAAGTCCTCACATTTATTTTGGAGAAGCTTAACGTCTTTTTGAAGTTTTTGAAGTTTTTCTATGGCTGCATACTGTGAGGTGGATGTGTCCTCCAGGGCGGATACCCTGTCCTCGGCCTCTGCGACCCTAGAATTCACCTTCCTGATGTCCGTTCGGATAGAGGCTATGTTATCCCCTATTTCATCCAGCTTAGTGTTAATAGCTGCAAATCCTTTCTCCATTGCAGCCATATACCGGGTCATACCCTGATCAGGGTAGTCTGGAGTGGGAGACCTGGATTGTCGCTTAGGGTCACTGTCGCGATCATGTGTAGCCGCATTAGTGAAAACGTCCATTGGGCCCTTTCTCTTATCCTTATTCTTGCCGCCCCGGACCAGTCGAGATAGAGCTTAATAATGCTGGCTCAGCCCACCTTATGTCCACAATATCCAAATGAGGGGCCAAATGCAAGCGTTATGTTCCAGCTCGCCCCCAATGATTCGCTCCGATGAAGCAGATCATATGGCAGACAACCAGCAGCAGCCACCCGCGGGGAAGTCAATCCGCTGCACGGTGGGGAGCCCCAATGGTGGAGTGCGGGCGGAGCCGTGCAGGACCAGGAGAGATGGAAGGACAGCGGGGAGGACGGCGCGGCCACAGTCCCCTATGGGCTCCAAGTGCCCTCCCCCCACGTACCTCACCGCCGCTTTGCGAGCCGGTTCAGTCTTCAGCCGCCTGTGTCTTTGCCCCACTATGCCACTATGGAGCATGGCAGCCCCAGCGCACCTTCCGCACCTCACAAGCCTCTGTCTCCGCCCTGGGTGGCCCCCTCCCACCTGGAGTCATATCGCCAATCCGCCCTATCCTCCAGGGCAATGCACAATTCAGAGGGTAACCGTGCGCCCACAGGGGGAGAGGGGAGGGGGACGGGCCCACAATCACAGCCCCCCACAGTCCACGTAAGGAACACAGCCCCCGCAGGCCCCGCCGTGCTGCTCCTGTTGGGCGTCGGGCGGTACAGAACACCTCCGGCCGTCCATCGCCGCTGCCTCGCCTCCCGGCCTACAGTTCGCAGAGGCCCCGACAGGGCGAATCCCAAACGCCATCAGTGGAGCTCCGTTTGCGCGCGGGGACTAGATACACAGCTCCCTGGGGCTCTCCACCGCCAGTCGCCAACTCTATTCACACTGTTATGTACACCATTCCGCGGGATTTAAAAGATCAGGATGTGGCTGCTGCAGAGCTCTCGGATCAGACGACCATCTTCCACGGCGTACCACAGCGCCCTAGGAGGCTCCATTTTAGATTACCATGGTTCCTTGTTGGTGACAACATCTTCTATAGCACCGGATTACCCCAGTCAATGTAAGAGAGAACACTGTGAGGCGCACTGTGGTGGCAATGTAAGGTTGTTCAGACACTTCTTTATTCACAGCACACAAAACATCTCCTGCAGTGCATAAAGTGCCAGTATGATGAGCGACTTCAAATTCCTGTCCCTCCCTTTTATACATTGTCTACAAGACTTGTAAACTCTTTAGTTACATCTGTCACACACCTTACTGCTTCCTCTATTTCCTCAAACCCTGAAATCTGTGTGACACTTACCTAAACCATCCTTTCAAGAATTCAACACACACCTTCACTGTCCTTTCAATAGCTGGCCAGATAACCAAAAATTGTTTGATACCTGTATGAACTGTAAAATGCACATCTGGCTCTGGAGTCTAGCTCTACACAACAACCATCTTCCTACCAGACTATATCCAGCACCCTTACCTTCCTAACACACTCTGTTTCCGACTAGTACCATCCGTTTCTTGCCCAGTTTCCTCAAACATTGCAACAGTGGGGGCTACAAAGCCCATATTTCCCAATATGAACCAAGACTAAACCACAAATCGGGGGTCCTCCTTGGGGGAGAGACTGGGTATTGGGAGATGCTGTTTGACTTTGCAGACTTCATGGTTTATCACCCATTCCCAGTTGCATCCGTCTCACGGATCGGGCAGTATTCTACTTGCCAGCGCCCACTGTCCCTTCATCAGACTGTGCGCAATAAAGGAACATTCTTTCTCCAGCATTGGGTCTGACATGGATTCACATGCTCATGAATATTCTTGTCAGGCTGGGAATCCGCAGTAAAAGAAAAAACAGTTTCACTTTCACTTTAAAACTGTATTTCCCCTCTAAACCAATCACTGTCCTCTGGGTCATACTGCCCCCATCCAATGACAGACCTCTCCCTAAGCTCCACCACTGGGGGCCATCTTCAGATTTTTACTGCACGCTTCAGTGTTAGGAGTCCTCAAGTTGCTAATTTTGTGTTTTTTTGTAATTGATTTTTAAAATAGTTAGATTATGACCGATTTTTGCTTTATCGTCTTCGACGAAGGATATATATCGGCCGTGGGGCTACGATACTGACAAAGATCTTCATCCACCCTGTCCACACTGGACACTGAAATCCAGCAAAGGATGCCTCCATCAGGGCCGATACTCCAGAACCTCTGAGGATAAACTCTTCCCCACGGAAGAGAAAGTCCAAGTGGGGGTCGGGGTCCTCTGCATCATCTGACCCCGCCGCCACCTCGTCACGACAAGACACCTGCTGGGGCTCCGGATCCACACATGGACTTGGCAGGGCTACATCCGGAAACAGGGGGGGACCCGGTCTACGGTACTCTCCAAGGAGGCCCAGGACTTGTGGCAGTGGGCCATTTGTCAAGGCATTCTCCTCATTCCATTTAACCTAGCGGGAGTCAATAACACCATTGCAAATTCTCTCAGCAGGGAACTGCGTTCTTGTCACGAGTGGGAGCTTCGCCTGGACCAGGTGGATCTGCTGTTCAGCAAATGGGGTCGACCCCAAATAGATCTCTTTGCTGCAGCGGCAAACACCAAATGCCAGAGGTTCGCCAGCAGGTTCCCTCAACCGAGGCGCTTGGGGGACAGGTTCTCATTCCCCTGGGAGAGACAGTTCCTATACGCTTCCACCCCATTTCCACTCCTCTTACGTGTGATCAACAAACTCGGACAGTGCTAATGCAGGATGATACTTGTCACCCCGGCGTGGGTGAGGCAGATCTGGTACCCGGACTGCCAGTGGCCCCGTCCATCAAGCTACCGCTGTCCCCAGACCTTCTCGCCCAGAAAGGGGGTGGTGATTCTGCATCACAACTCAGTCTCTGAACCTGAGGGCATGGCTCCTGCAGACCTAGAGTTTGGAGGTTATTCTTTACATGCAGAATGTAAGGACATCCTG